>NC_141765.1:96145888-96493388 GCF_982258835.1 Parasteatoda tepidariorum | reverse complement strand
TCATTAATAAATGTTCAGTTGAAGATCTGTTCCACGTGATTTTTTTTCGTCACATCAGAAATCTCAGAACGGCGTTTGTGAATTTTACTCTTTCTTTTTTTCATGATAAGCTATGTTTTATATTTGTTTCTTTAATATCAATTTAAAGCTTTAAATGAACTTTGTTATTTATTTCTAATGTTCTTTTTCAGCTAATGTCTTTTTTTTATAATAAGTTACGTATATATTAGGTACCAACTTGATTTTTCCTTACCGTCAATTTCACGATCTTTTTTTACTATTTTCCATTTAGTTTTACAGTAAATATTTGTTGAATGTCTTACATTATTATAAAACATTCGAAAAGAGTTCCTGAATTTAATGAATGTTTTTGTTTAAGCAATTATGTTCTACTGATAACTAGATTCAGAAATAAATTAAAATTGTAGAGTCTAGTATTACAATCAGTTTATTTTTCAGAAATGATTAATGCACGAATTTGTTAGTTATAGATGTACTATACGAATATGCAAATTAATATTTTTATAACACCAATACCGATTAAGATGTGCTAAACATGTAATTTTTTTTAACAGAAGAGTTTGTAATTTTTAATTGCTGCCGTTGTAATTTAAAACTAATTTTTAATACTTTCACTTCTCTGAGTATCCTGGGATTATCATGTCTATTTTCGCCAAAACCGATATTATCACCAAAAGGTAGCTTCCGTGACAATAAACCACATTTTATCATATTTTCTGTGTATAATCCTTGACTACGCGAGTTAGTTTTGAAAGTTTAGTGAGGAAAAATAGAGGTTCTTATTTTGTTTTGATTCTTTTTATTACACTTTTTTATTGCGTATTTTTACACTTACAGTTTTTTGTTATTTTATTATTTGATAAAATCAATGTGTTAAGAATACTTGGAAATTGTTTTTCATTATGATGGCACCAAATGACTTGCGCATTCCCGCTGACAGGTCGACGGGAAGATCCCCAAATACCTTTTTAATTTTCATTTTTAGCTAAATAAATTCAATCAAAGCTTTATAAATTTAAAATAAACATATAGCTCATTATTGATAAAAGTGATTGTAGTTTACTTAAAATTTGTTTCTATTAGTTGTATCTAAAATTACATTGCATGTCTGATACTATAAATATCCTTTTTTTTTCCTGTAACTAATACCAAAATAAAATTATACTTAACCATCTTTAGGGTGACACACCTAGAGTTAGAAGCTCCATTTTAACTTTTTGATATTTCAAAAAAAAAATTGTTTTTTTTTTTTTGAAAGAGCTGTTCAAAGTTTCAACAAATCCAGATCGTCCATAGAAAAAAAATTGCTTCATTTAATTAAACGAACATAAAACGATTAGAATGGAGCTCTTTATTTTGCTGTCAATTAAAAAAAATTACAACTTGAATTGGAATTTTGTTCACTTTACGTGGAAAAACGTTGTTTTGTGTTTTAAATGAAAGTGTGCGAACTTTGTCTTTACTAATGTTTTTTCAAGAATGATTTTATTACTGTTTCCCGATTACAGGGATGTAGCAGATTATGTCTATTTAGGTTTTTACAAATCTAACGACAGTCCAGAGTGGGCCAAAGGTTTGAGGATTTTGCCAGGGAAACTTATTCTTTGACCTGGACATCCGATTTTTTACCCCAATCACTCTAAAATCTGATTTCAAAGAATTGAGATACCATTGTTTTAGATGTTTCTCTTACATATTTGCATATATGTAGTTTATTTGAAAAAAGCCCTCCTCCCTCGAATGAATCGTATTTTCCCTTATTCATTTTAAATTGGTTTTATCACGGATTAAATAATCACTGATATCATACAATATTTTATCTATGTATATATCTATGCATATATATATATATATATATATATATATATATATATATATATATATATATATATATATATATATATATATATATATATATATATATATATATATATATATATATATATATATATATATATATATATATATATATATATATATATATATATGTGTGTGTGTGTGTGTCTATCATACAATTGAAAAATTATAAAAATGTTTTGGTATTTTTTTAGGTATTAACGCCTTTACTGGAACTATCAGTGGGGCCTCTCAAGACTTACTAAAGAAACGTTGTTGCTTTGGAGAACATCAGAAATATGATCCGAAGACATGCCATCCTAATTTTGATCCTCTTCAGAGGGGGTGGCTCTTCTGCTTTGGTAGCCCTGACGACCTGTGTGCGAAGTAGAACACTTTACTGCAGAACAGTTTCACGAGGTACCACGGAAACCTGATTGAACTGGCAATCTAATCTGGAATTAGTTTACTGGGCATTGTAAGTACTCGTATTGATTTATTAATTGTTATTGTGGTCTTTTTTATTTTTATTTTATTTTATAATCGTCGTTGATTTAATTTTATCTCATTAAATCTTTGGGTTTAAGAATACTGATGTTCAACTCCGTAGTCATGTAATTTTGAATCCAACCCAGAAGAAAAGAGAACTCCTAGATCAAGTATTGGGAGAAATTTACCCTCGTGGAGGACTTCTTGATGGAACTAAGTCGCATTTGCCTTTCATGATTTCGGAAAACTTCGAAAAACTCCCACAGTTAGCCTGATGGCAAGGGGACTCTCACCCATGATCCGTCTACCACAGAGGATATTTAACATCAGCAGTGTGGTCACTCTGTCCCCTGAACCATCACTGTTCGGTCTTTTTTAATTGAAAATATTCGTATATAGAATTTTAATCTAAGTGTAAATATTATGACTTTTTTACCCCTTTTGTTAAATTTTTTTTTCAGCCGATTTTTCTAAAAAATTTAATGCTTCAAAATAAATGCTAAATAAGGAAAAGTACTTTGCGTTTTCAAAATGTCCCAATATTGTATTTTTCCCCTTCTTTAACTTTATAACCTTTTATACTAATACTAACTTCCTTAATCTTTTGTTTTTAAGTCCCGCAGTGAACTGATAGTAAAGACATGGTGGTTCCCAGTTGAACACCGAAGTCAAGCCTTACTGGCTGCGGTCAGTAAGTGGGTGGGTGGTCATTCTGATCAACCTGCGCAGGGACCGAGAGAGCACAGTATCTGTTCTCGTTAAACTGCTCTACCGTAAAATGCTCGACTTCACGCGCAGGTTATCGGGCAACCAAAGCGAAGGAGCCATCCCCTCTGCAAAAGATCAAAATTGTGATGGCACTTCTTCGGATCCTCTTCAGGGATGTTTCCCTGACCGTTGCCTATACCCCATTGTACAGCTCTAATGCGAAGTAAATAAAGTATCTTGTGTTTTTCAATACCTTTTTATCATAAATTTTAATTTTGTGTTAGTTTAAAATGATAAAAAAAATATTCTTTTTTATTTATATAAGTGCAAAATAGTTCTCTTTAGAGCAATGTTTCTTAACCTTTTGTCACAATGGACCCTTTTTAAAATTTTTTAAGGAGTCACGGACCCCCTCCCCCTCCCTGGGAAAAAATAACTGTGAAAACAACATCAATTATTAAAAAACATTTAATTTTATTATTTTAAGAGCACAAAATTTTTTAAATTAAAATTTTTAATGTGAAGGTTGTTGCTACTGTTCCTTAATTAATAAATTGAACTGAGGGATAGTTTTCGACAAAGCAACGCTCATATCATGTTCAACATTCAATCACAAGTTTTTATTGTCACAAGTGTGGAAAATCCGGCTTCGTTAAGATACACTGTAGCTAACGGAATTATAGTTGCCATAGCTCGCTTTACAAGCAATTAGTAGGCTTCTCTCACAAAAGATCAGAACTCTCCGAGTGTTTTTGAATTGAAATCCATTTTTACCTAGAACTTTGTTCTAAGATCAATAAGCTCATCTTTAGCAAGGTTTATATCATCGATACAGTCAATATCACAAAGAAAAGGATTAGGAATCCCCAACTCATCTTTTATATTTATCTCATCCAAAATAAAATATTTTTTACAGGAAACTTGAGGTACCTCCAGGTGTTCAGATTCCATTTTTTAAGTTATTCAGTAATAAATTATCTTACCGAGATGCATTTTCTGAAAGAACTTCGTCCAACATTTGAAAGTTTGCATATATCTCATTTTGAATTCTATTTTTTCAAAGTGGCATTTTCAAAAAGAATGCTTGTAATTTCTCAGGTGCATCCATAATGGTAATATCAGGCCCTTGAATTAAAAGACTTATATTGTTCACATGGTTAAAAATATCTTCTTTTTTTTTTTTTTTTTGAAATATTCGCAGAGTGGGTTATCTTTTTCTTCTAGAAAAAGTGATACTTCTGTCCCCTACATGAAAATTCGTTTCAAAACCTGTCCTCGTGCTTCTAATAAAATTCACAGTTTTAATAACTATTGATAATACTTCTTTTAAGCTGGTTGGAAGAGTTTTTGTAGCTAGTGCATGTCTATTAGGAGACTTTTTACCAATAGGGCAAAACGAGATTTATTGCCGAGCATCTCATGTGCTGCATCTGTACAAAGAGAGTGAAGTTTTTCTTTCCAGTCGAAGTCGTGTTTGGTAAAGAAAACATTTAACATTACTAAAACATTAACCGACTTTGTAGTTCGCAAAAGAAACTCATAAAATAAGAATTCCTCAGTGAGACACGCAACGAACAAAAACAAGAAGTTAATTACAGTTCGAGATGTCTGTAGTTTCATTCAGTAGCATACTAAAGGGAAATGTCGATGCTTTCAATTTATCGATGATCTGTTTCAATATATTAAAGAAATTTCAACTATTCTTGAATGTATCACATCATTTGATAATGGAATATCCTCAAGTTTTTTTCTTTGTTCCAGTCCACAAACTAATTCAATCATATCCAGCGCACAAAGCTTAATTAACGTCTCTCCAATACTAAGCGGTTTCTTGCTTTTGACAATACGATATGCAACTTTGAGTAATGCCTCAACTAGAGGTTTTCACGAAATACCAAATGCAAGTTTGGTTAATGTTCCAGATTTCAAAAACTGGGCTTTCTTCTTAGTAAAAACTTCTAGATCTAGTAACCTGGACAAGGTGTCAAATGCACGTAGCTTGATAGGGGTTGATAAAACTAGCACAGCGGACGTCATCAGGGGGTTGCCCCTGATGGTGCAAACTGAATGCCGGTTAGTGGAGGTTGTTAAAAATATGACAGGGATATTAGAGGGCTGTGTGCTGTCCGCACTGAATTTAGGGTATCTCGATCACCTAGTTTCAAATATGTATTTTCACCGTTTAGAAAAAAAGTCAACGTTATTTAAATATTATTGATCCAAACGTTTTAAAAATTAGGAGAAGTTAACGGACCCCTAAATTATGACCCATGGACCCCTAAGGGGTCCATGAACCACAGGTTAAGAAACCCTGCTTTAGAGCTTTATCTGGTAAAATATTGGTTCGATAGAGAATTATGGGATTTTTATATTTTAATATTTTATATTTTTCTTTTTTTATATTATGTATTTTAATACCCGCCCGGATATAACCGGAAATTGCCGGATGATAAATCCAAATTTTAAAAATCTTTGCTGGTTACCTGGAACTGGCTGGGTAGAAGATTTAATATGACGCAGCAAAATTTTAGTGACCACCAGTACATCTCTAGAAAAAAGTAGCCTCCACTTATATTTCTGCAAGTTTGTCTTTTTTTTAATGAAAACTTCAGTTTTTCATAAGTTTATTGTTCACAATTTCCAAGTTTAATTACATGAATTATTTCATGATGTGCTTCCAAATCCACCAAATTTTACTAAAATCGAGTGTAGGGGGAGGGACGGTTCAAACTGAAAGTGATTGATATGACGTGGAATTATTCTGTTAATTGTTTGTGACTTATTATATTGTATATGCATTGTTTAATGAAATATTACGAAAGACTTTTCTGAATTGCTTTTCAACGGTTTAATTATTTAAGTTCAGGACATAAAATGTTATTTTCTCCTTAGTTTTAAATAAACCAAATGGAAACCCTATTTTAAAATGGATTTTGTTATTTTTTCTATAAGTTTTTTTTAATGTAATATTTGGTGTTTTGTCTTGCAGACAGGAACAGCAAGTTGCACGTCATTGTGGACAGGGCCGGAAATAGATAAGTACATTTTCAGATTATTTTTTAGAAATTTTTGTATCAGTGCTTCCCGTATGTATCATGTCGTAATGTTCATAGCTCAAATGTCCAGTCAACTCCACCTAATCTGATCAATATGTCTTGATCCATGTGTTCGATAGTCTTGATTGCACCCATTTTGCCAGACATTATCAAACCATGATCACATATATCTCCCTTCTCGACCATGGTATCACATATTTATATAAAACGAGACTTTCTGACTCCAGTGGCCCATGATCAAACGGACTTGATCATAATTCCTTACTCTCGTATAATAAGTAACTTCCGAAAAAACTATCCCTGAATGACGTGACATCATTATTCAACCGAACATGTCAAAAAGTAATTACTCGAAATTGAAATTCGCAAAGCGTAATAACAATGTATTAAAAATAAAAGGAGTTGAAAAATTCATAAATGTGAAATGACGATAGAATCGTTCCAAATTGAATGCTTCAAAAATTGATAACTCAAATTCGTAACAATGTATTAAATGCAGCGAAATTTATTTAAAAAGCCATTTAGAAGCAGAAAAAAAAAAGAAAAAAAAAGCATCGAAACAATCTTCTTTCGTATTGCAAACGAAAACTAACTATTCATTATGGGTAAACATTCATTGTTTGAATATTTATTAGTAGTGATATATTAGGGGATAACTTTTCATACATCGATCAAATTCGGATAAATAATATCAGGGTAAAGATTTAAAATACGGGACAATCTGAGGGTACCTTTTGATAGATTACAATTTAATACAGCTTACAATTTAATATGAAAAAGTTATCCCAATATATGAAAAGTTATAGTAATGATCAGAATTTCTCGAATTAACTGTCAATCATATTGACTTAAAGGAACTACTTCAAATATCTAATTAAGTTACAGAATCAGACAAAAAAACGCTCTTGCTTTCTCAGAATAAACATATGTAACTGAGAAACATTGTTTATAAAACGAATTTAACTTATTAAAATAGGAATGATTAGAATTTGAAATTACTTATGTATTTCTTGTAAATGTCGGAAGAGTAATTAAATTAAACTAAATTAATCAAAACTAATATTAATTACAAATATTACTTTAATTAGGCATGTGTTTAAAATAAAAGTAAGGCTTAAGTTTGAACTAGTTTGATGGCATTACCCTTAACGTTAAAAGGTTAATTTTTGAATAAAATTATTATAATATGAATAAACTTATTATAATTATTAAAAATATTACATTTATAATCAGTAGTTTATTGTTTGTATTTCTATGAAAGAAAAAAAAATCAGTGGCGTAAAGCTATATTTGTGTGACACTTTTTTAAATCTGTAAAAAGTAGACACGATAGTAAAAGTTTTACATTTTGAATAGAAAGATAATTTTTTCCGACTGAAAGTTAAATAACTTCTTAATCTGTTGTGCATTTTTAATTTTCAAGCATTGTGTTACCTCTTACAATCTTTTAATCTTATACATTCTTGTGTTTTATTTTCTCCTACCATGAATTTTAAATTAAATCTAAATTTACGCTCGCGCTTAGGGCAATTTATGTAGTATTTACTGTCTAAATAGTTTTTTTTTTAAAGTAATTGCGAAAATTGAGTAACTCCATCTCATCATTCAAGAGGAAGTGGAATTTTTCAGGAGATGAGGAGGAAAAAGGTTCAGAACCCCCTCTGCTCTGATTGAAACCAAATAAAAAATATAAAAAAAAGCGATGCGTATTGCACCTACACAAATTAAATTTCTTTAAAATTTTTTGTCTCCGAGCTGCAAATACTTCACTTCCAAACTTATCCATTGCTTGATAAATGCTCAGAAAATCCTATTCTTTCAAGTGATACTTTTTTATTATTAATACATTCGATTAGAATGCAAAAGCTACCGAATTTTGGGCCAAATTTTCAATCTAAAAACTAGAGTTTGATCGACTGCAAAATATCGAATTTTAATAATGAAAGAGAAATAATTAAGTACAGAAAAATATATTTCGAAACAAAATTTTGAAACGAATATTTATATTCTAAGCTTGAAATTTTTTCTGTATTTTCTGTTGCCTTCATTTGTAACTGCATCTATGATAAGATTATAAGCAATTTTAAACGTCCATATACTTCTGAGTGGTATTTTAAGATGATAAAACTGGAATATTGTAGGCATATGTTCTGGGGATTTTAAAAGGGGTTTAGGGAGAAGGTACGAAGCATTAACAAAAAGGGAGTTCCGAATCATGTGTTAGAAACCCTAATTGTAATAACTTATTGTGAAACAAAGAAAAAGGGGAATTTTTTTTCCAGCCCTTAATGGACCGCCATTTAAATGGCACTTTTATTTTTAGGGTGTCTACAATCTCTTTATTATGAATTATATTCAATTAAAATACTTAATAAAAGGGCCCCAATTTTTTTAGAAATGAATGTGGCTTTATTCATTAGTAGTACTAAACATCTATTCCTCATTTGAATAAAAGTTATATTTTTGTAACAGCGTTTCACAATAAGCTCCTACAATGACATCACGCAACTCGTAGAACGATTTTGCCACAGTTCAAAATAGTGTTATTCTTAAAGTTTTTAACTTACAAATTTCGAAGCTCTGAATTTATTTAAAGATAAAGCACACTTCTATCATTTAACTGTCAAAGCCTTTTTGTGGTTCAGTGGTTGCGGACATGCTGAGATTGTGGTGCCCTACGAGTGTGATGCCTTATTTTTTCTATTCAAAACAAGCTCAGAAAGTTGTAGTTTTGTTTCGAGTCTATATCGATTAAAGCAGGGGTGCCAACAATTACAATTTATCCGCAATCATTACGCTTTCATTGTCATTGTCTTACTTTCAAATAATAAAATTTATACTTTTTAA
This sequence comes from Parasteatoda tepidariorum, assembly GCF_982258835.1. Lineage (NCBI taxonomy): Eukaryota > Metazoa > Arthropoda > Arachnida > Araneae > Theridiidae > Parasteatoda > Parasteatoda tepidariorum. The sequence goes on along the minus strand of NC_141765.1, from coordinate 96,484,431 downwards.
GAATTTCCGTAATAAGCAGTTTAAAGTAAGCTTATTTTCCTCTCCATTACAAAGAGTTATGAAATTTTTATGGTCTGCAACTAATCTGAGATTTTTTTCTACTCCTCAAACAATTCTACAAGTAAGACAAAACAATATTTTGATAGAAACATATAAAAAAGGGAAAGAAACTTTATTTATATTTCCTTCCAATAAGCTAAACTTCTCTCCTTATGGAAGAGCATATTAGAAGGATAACTAAAACTGATGCTGGATCATAAATTTCTTGAGGTTCAAGTGCAACATGACAAAAAACCGTGAAGGCTAGTTTTTAATGATCTAAGACCTTGAAAACTCATTCCATTTCATTTTACCATCTTATAAAGTTTCAACTTTACATAATTTTTAAAATAGTTTCTTTTTTATCTAACTGTTATTTCTTGTTTAATAGTAAATCCGTGCATAATTTTATTAAAATTATATACCTTTATCATATTAGGTTGTATATACACCTTAAAATTGCTCTAATTTATATTCCGTTTATATTTTGATGCTCTGATTTCTGATAGCTAAATTGGAAAGTTGGCACCTCTGCTAAAGTCAGCATTTTAAAATATAAGACTTTAGAGTAAAGTTTATGTTAGAATATTTAAAAGGTAGTGAAAAATCTCGAAATTTCGGAGGTGGAATAAAATGTTTAAATTTAAAAAACCAGAGTTGCGTCAAAAATAAACCATCGCTGTTTTATGTTAGATGAAGCTATTTGGTGAGAAAGGTTTTTTACCGAAAGTTCCTCTATACTTATGCTAAAATGAATAACATTAACAAACCCATCTATCATATGTTTAAAAATAGTTACTTTTTTCAACAAAAAAAAAGGAAAAATTTTTTGTGTGTACAACCAGAACGTGAGGGTTGAGAAGTTGAGGCACACAATTGTGTGTTATTTTTCATCTGCAAATTCTTTCCATATTTTCCCCTACAGATAGGAACCTCAAAATTGAAAGCTCTCTTGCTACTTGAAAAAAATTTGGTTTAAACGCAATTTCATTTTTTGACCTCTTGGGTGCGTAATGCCGTTTGAGTTTGGTGCTGTGTAGTTGCTTTTAAATCTTTTGATTATAAGGTCTGAATTAAATTTGATCCCAAGTAAATTCACATCGATTTCATGTAATTTAAATGGTGTTCACGAAGGCCTGACTACTTTCCTGTTGAAAGTTTTAAAATATTCACTGTAAAACATTCGAACTGTCTCATGTATGCTTTGTGACACAACAACTATAGAAATCACTGAATTGATTTAAAGCCTCAAGAAAAAAATATTCTAAGACTTATCTGCAGAGCCCGTGTTTGGATTTTTTTTTATCTCCAAAACAAAATAAATAAATTTGTGCTGCATTAACTCTGTTACAGAGTATGACGATCTTAATTCTTGAACAAGCTTAAAAATGGATAATGTCTTAAAAATCTTTTATAATTAATGTTTTATTTTTTATATTTTAAATGTTACATGCCTACCTTACATATAGATATTTGTTAATATTGAAATTAGATTACTTCACTGGATAATTTTACACCATTAAAAAAAATATTTTAGAATTTTTATTGGTAGCCTTATTTACGCGTGATTACATATTTCGTAGTAATATCTGTTATCAAAGAAAAGTCCTGCTTTAAGTTCTCCACAAGCTTCAGACAGATATAATTCTTTAATATGGAACATTTTAATAATTTTTTCTTGTTTGAAACAAAATTGCTTTAGTTTTCCCTCTAAAATAATATAAAATTGAATTCAATTATAAAGCTACGAACAAAATATTATTTATGAATAATGTTTTTAGATAATTATATTCAAGAAAATAACTTCCGATATCAAAGCTAAACTTTAGTTCAACATGTTAACCACTGCTGCAATGGACATTGTGAACTATTGCATAATTGCTGTAATTGGCATGACGACATTTTCGACATGCAAATTGCTTGAGGTGTGACTATATAATTTATAACTATGAAGAAGATAGTCTGCATTGTCAAACTAGTTGAATAAAAGTTTATTCCCAGGTTAACAGAGCTTTCTTGTCAGTGGTGAGATTTTATCCAAGTTAGATAACTTATCCTGATAAGTAGATAATATACAGTAAAGCTTTTGTCGTTTATTTAAAAAACATGAACGACACTATAGGTGAATACTATTCCTTTTTAAAGTTAAAGGCATTGTACATTCCTTTGGTAGTAAATGTTGCGGATGAATGTTAGAAAAATTATTAAAAAAAAAAAAATATTTCATGTTTACTCCCCCTCCTCCGGACAAATATTGTGGATACGGGTCTCATGCGTTTTCTGGAAAAATATTGATAGATTTCGAAAAAATATTTTTTTCACTATACATTAAAAAAACAATTAAATCTTCGAAGAAGGGTTTCAAAATGTAATCAAACTTATGAGATAGTTTATTTTCTAATATGAACTCCAATAATAAGAATAAAAGTTTATGGTTAACAACAGAAATATTTATCATTGCTAAGAACATTTTTTCGAAACAAAATTTTGTGATTTTTACTGTTTGCTCACAATGTTTTTAAAAGAACATTTTCTTATTACTTAATTAATAACTTGCCAGCTTTTATTTTTCATTCTATGAAATGAAAAATGAATGATATATTACAATAAACTTGTAACAATTAGAATTCAATTTATCATAAACAACTGCATTAATTATTTATGATTGCACATTTATACTTGTCACTGAATTTTGTTTCTATAATATATTTTACTAGAAAGACAAATAAAATCAAATGATGAGCAACCAAAAAGTTCTTTAGTAATGTTAATATTTATATTATTTTTTGACATAACTAGGTATATTTTTTACCTGGTATTTATCTCCTGAATATTATTTTCTGCGCAATACTGTCAGAAAATAATGCTTTCAATTTTATGCCGCAGATAGAAGAATTGTTATTAATTAATATTCGAAATAATAATTAAAGAAGAATCATTATTAATCTTTAAAGGCTAAAGACAGTAACCTTCTCAAATAAAAACGCCCTTTATTTTAATCTTAGTCATTTTTGTCAGCTTTCAGCAACCTCGACAATGATCCAAAGAATTGAACATTTATTCATTTACCTTGATAGGCTTTGGAGATATCTGAAAGTTAAATGATATTTTACTAAAAGTGCTTGAAGTGCTTTTTTAAGGAGTTTTTTTTTCCTTATTGTTTACACATTAAATTTATTCAACGAAAGTTAATTCCGACCACTGTGACAAAATCTAATGCATGAAACATTTCAGTTTAAGTTAAACGTTTCCTTTTAAAAACGCACTGTTTATTTTATTACACATTCTTTCCAGAATGTAATCATAAGCCCTTATGAAATATTTCATTATGAAAGCTCTATCAGAACTTGAAAATTAGCTGAAAACAAATTTGTTATTTTCTATTGCAACATTTGATAGAATTTAAGTATCTACAACTTTACAGACTCAGACGTAGAATAGTAATCGTTCCCTCCTTTTTTTTTGTTCAAGACTTGGTTTTTAAAACTGTTTGATTTTGTTGCATTGATTACTTAATAAAGTTAGTGATTAGATCCGTAGCAACTTCCTTGCGCCGTTTACTATTAAACTATACATTCAACTTATCAATTTATTCACGTAATTGATTTGTAGTGATGTCAACTCCTTATCTTTTCATATTTTGAACTTAGTTTAGAAGATATGAACTCCTAGTAGATATTCATATTAACTCACGTTTATGGGATAATTCCTAATTATTAATACACATTTGGCTACATTTAAAAGAAAACTAAGAAACCGTCCGGTCGTTAGAGCGATATTAATTCGGTTGATTTTTATTTAAAAAAAAGTGGAAAAAACATTTTCAAACTTGTTAGAAAATATTATTTGAATGTGAAATCTAATTTTTTTGTAGGAATCATTTTTTATAGTTTCTACAAAAATAAGTTTTCATGATTGCAAATCCGTCAGAGAATATCACAAATAACGAGGGTTGCAGATCTGATTAGGTCTTATTTAGTAAAAAGTGTTAGTTATCTTTATTTTTTCTAAAAAATATCAAATTTCTTTTCAACATCGTGCTGAAAGTATAGTAGTTAAAAAAGACAAAAAAAGCAAGTCTTCATTTAGATGTAAACTTGAGAGTTTGAATCAGGAGCAATAGATTACAATATTGAATACTTTATGCGGGTACTTTTTTCATTGTGATTATATTTGTATTATATTCAAATTACATTTATATTTGTGTTTATTTCATTTAACTGAATGATGTAAAATTAGTTTAAACACTTAAAAATTACTTTAAAGCTAAAAAGGCGGTTAGAAAATTTCTTAAAAATCATTTTTATGTTAAATAAAAGTATATATTTTCAGTTATTTGATAAATTAATAAAAGTTTTGAAAATTTATTTAAAAAATGCATTTCTATAGCATATTGGCAAATTCAGCTGGTTTATTATTTACTATTAATCATCATATAAAATGCAGCATAAGCTTTACAGAAAACTTTTTGCTAAGTATAATAAGTGAAGGTCACAGTCTATAGTATTTTAACGGCTTTAGTTTGTCAACCGAAGTTTATTAAAAGCACAAAAATCTTAAACTGTCGCAGAAAATTTTTTAGATACGCTCTATTTTTTCGCTCCAATTAAGATAATTTTTCTAATTTTTATACTACTTCGCATTGATTTAAATTTAAAAAAAAAATTCTTTCACAGTAATCTAAATTTTCTATGATTGAAATCAGTTTTTCCTTAAGATTTACGTTGCCATACGACAACACTGGTTTCATGTGACTGTATAAACTTTCACTATTGCTATTTTTATAACTATAGAAAGGCAAACTCTTTATTTTCACTTATGCTTATCGATGCTCATAAATTCACATCGTTTTCGCATTGGTACCACAATCAACTAGGTGTGCCCTAGGAGGTATTATCTCCCCCTCCCTCCTGAAAACATTGTTAATAAGTAGTTATTTGCTGTAAGCTAATACGAATTTCTAGAACACGAAATATCTTAGTTTTATTTTATTTTGTTTGTTTTTCCATTTATTTTTGCGTCAGACTTATTTTTCCGCACCATTTGAATCTATTAACTTGTATTTCTTCTGGTTAAGCTGTATAAGTTTTTTATACCCGATCCTAAGTATATCTCACCCAACCATAAAATTCTCAAATCTTTCTCTTTATGTTAATAGTTTTAAGACATGCATCGATTTCTCTCTAATGCATCATAAAAAGTAATTTTTTAAAAGAATCAATTGAAATTATAAATAAAGCAAGAATGAAGCAAAAATTGAAATGGAACAATTTCCATATTTTTGAGTCATCATTAAACACTTTCTAAATTTAAAGTATTTTTCTGCTAATTAAGAAATTAAAATCTAAAATTCTGATTTAAAAAAATATATGTGTAGAAAATTTCAATTCTTATGCATAATTTTTTTGTCATATTGGTTTCTTTTTGAAGTACTAAAATTATTCACTTGATTTTAGATTATTGATCAAAGCAAGATTTCTGTTCTCAAGTAAAAACATGAATGTTCAAGTATAAATATTAATTTTCTGAGTTGCATTCTAAAATTTCAAAAATATGGATACATGTTTGAAGAATCCGCCGGTGCCGCTTTGTAATTTTGACTAATTAAAATATATATATATTTTTAAGAGGGGTTTATTATATATATTAAAGAGGGGAAGTATGTTTGCTATCTAAAATGACTAGGCATTTTATGTATGAAACTTGTATTACTAAAAAATGAACTAAGTGCTTAACAAATATTTGAGAAATAAGTTTAAATAATTAATAAATTGTCCCTATAGTCGATTACTGTGCATATCAAAGTTGTGATCTTAGTACATCTTTGCACTGTATTTATTTTGTTTTTCACTTCAAATCAGCATTAGATATTAATGCCAGTGTTCTTGATTATACTGTAAACAACTTACAACACACAAAATTATTTATTTCACAGTTCTGTTTACAAAAATATAAAATACTAGCTTCCTCAATAAAACTTGAAACAAAATGGCGTAAATATAAATATATTTATGCTCAAAAATAAATATATATAAACTAAAGTTGATTTTGTTTCTTCTACACAAAAAAGAACAAACAAGCTTAAAAAAAGCAAGACAAACCGTTACCATAGCAACTTCCTTTTATGAATTACATCAAAATTAAAGATTAAGCAAACGATAATTCATAACAGTATTGCTTTATTTTTTACCTGTTGCACAAAATTATTCTAATATCAGTGCTTCTTTCTATCATGAAAGCTAACTTTTTATCAAACAAATAACTGTTTAGTTAGCATTAATAATACCTACATACAACCTAATACAGCTTCCTACAGCCATGAAATATAACTTATCTAAACACTGTATTGTTATTTTAGCATTACTTTTGCATGAATAGTTAAGATGAATTTTTGAAAGTAAGTAAAAAATGAATAACATTGAGATTCCGAATACTTTACATTGTGTCGATTAGAAATTTTTTGCTTCTGGTGGTTCTGAGCAAATATCAGTTCTTTACACGCTTAGTCTTAACTTTCTACGTTAGATAGATGATAACCAAGTAGTTTTAAACTCTATTGGGAAAAACCATGAATTGATTTAAACAATCAGTAAATGATTAGTCGTCTCGGAATGGAAAAACGTCATAAGTGTGAAGATGATTTGGGAAATAAATCAGGCAATGATTTCTAAAAAATTGCTGTTACCTTTCTTTAGTTTTTAATATTTCTTTTAATTAAATGCTTTTGTGGAAAAAACTGAAACACGAATTAAATAAATTTCGTGAAAGCATCAATTCGACAACCATAAGCTTCGAAAGAAGTATTAGTTATTTTTTCTATTTGTTTTAAAAGATGGAAAATATGTCGATAACTCTATGTTCTGTGCAACTAATGCTAAAAAAAGTAACAAATGAAATGTTTTAAAAAGTAATTTAATTTATTATCTTAGACGTGTAGCTATGTCTCAAAATATTTCATAACTTATGCATAAAATTTAACAATTTCAATATCTTCCTGTTCATCACACATATGCGTTTCTTCAGGACATGAATTTCATCATAGAAAAATGAAACTAATCAAACTTTAATAATTTAGTATGTTTTTTCCCTTGTAAAATTAACTTAGATTCCTTATATCGTAAGAAATGTGAAAATTTAGCTGCTTTAAATATTTTTTTTATCAAACTTACTCAATAATGAAGCAAAACTATTTTGAATAATATTAATTGTACCAAAAAGTGATTAACAAGGTAAATGTCATTTCCAGAAGAATTTTGAAATTAGAATTATGGCTTTTGGAAAGAAATAAGTAGCATGGTATTATATTAAATAATTATTAATGTTCCCAGCTATATCCGCAGTTCCAATTGATCATATATTAAATGTTTGAAACTATGCGGAAAACTTCATAGACGTCAATAATTCTTAATTTCCTTTTCATTTGGTTTGTAAAACAGTAATTGCGCACGGACGCACAATATAACATTTATTTACATATTCATGAGAAATGCTGTTTAAAGCTCCATAATAAAAATTTGTGGCAAAATTATTTCGGAATTTCAAGATGACAAAAGAGACAAAAACATTTTCTGCCCTAAGAAGATATCTTTAGCCTCTAATTCACAGCAACAGGCTGTTTTTGTCAGATAAAATTTTCTATTATAAGATGATATTTGTATAGTACGAGTTCTCTGTTATTTAATGTGTTTTAAACTTTAGTAGTGTATTATTAGTAGTTATAAAAATAAAATATGAACAATTTCAAATGGCAAAGCTCATGAAAATGTGCAATTTTGTTGTACATTTTAGCAATCCTGTGAACCGAATTAATTATTTTATTAATAGAATGCCAAAGATAATATTAGCTATTTTTCTGTTGCACACTGTGCTAAATGGTTACCTTAATATTAAAACGATCGTTAGCGAAAAACCTCCTTTCCTGTCACAAAATGATTTTCAAATATATTGGTGTAGCTTTTAAAACTTATTGAAGAAATCTTCCTATAGATCGTGATAAGGAATGTCATATCTAACCATACTCAATTTACGTATGAGTTTGAGTGTTTTTATGCATCTCTTTGCGATATCTTTGCAATTATGTATTTTTCTTATGAATTATTTTAAGTAAATATATTTTTTTAATGAATAGATTGGATTTTAATGGTTCCGCTGATCTTTTTAAATTGAGATCTTATCATGTTTTCACATGTTTTCTTAAAATAAAAACGAAGTATCACTTTGTAGTGAGTAGTTGGAAGGTTTTGGATATTCATAATTTTTCATCGGCTTCCCGTTTGTTAACGTTTGTATCGATCGAGGTATATAAAATTTTTACTAAATTTCATTATTTTTAAAAGACTCTTAAAGTTTTGTAAACCCGCTTTTTAAATTAAAAAAGCATAACTCTTTTTAAGAATTATTTTTTATTTATTTTGTTTCCGTTGTTTTTTCTGAGCGGAATGTTTCGCCCCGAGTAATTCTCTTAAGATAAAAAAATAAGAAAATATTTATTTTTTGAAAGGTTTATAATGAGTTTCAACTGCATCCACGTAACGTCCTCTTAATACAACACTGTTGATAAAGTGGTGACATATTTTTCAAATTTTGAAATGAATTTGCTTAGAAGTGTAAATTTGTCTCAAAAATTTTTCAGAAATTATTAGCGCATTAACTTATATTAAGTAACTTGTAACTTATTACGTAAATTTTAGTGCTTGTTGAATGAAGTACAAAGAAAAATGTTAGGAAAAAAGTGACTCATGCAAAGGTTTATTAAAGAAAAAAAATTTGAATTTAAAACAAAAATATTTTTAAATCCTCGAGCAATTTTTCTGAACATTTGGAAAATTTGGAATTACAGATCATTTGGAAAATTGTCAAATTTTGAGCAATTTTTTTTAAAAAAAAAAAAGTTAGTTTTACTGTTTCTTTTCTCTTTACTTTAACGACACTTTTTTAATTAAAAAAATTACTCTTTTGAAACAGTTTTATGAAACTAAATATTCTTTGAATGTATCAGTACATGATTAGTCGTCTCAAAACTTGAAGAAATGGAGTAAAAAGTTGACGGAAATGTGATATCAAATCTCTAAAAGAAACTAAGAAATCCCCGTAACCTTTCTATTAATTAAAATTATCAAGAAGTCATTTCATTAAAAACTGATAATTTACTTAAACCTAAATTATCTGAATCTTGTGAAAAAATTCAAACATTTCTACAACCATGAACTACCAGAGAAGTAATAAGTTAGTGATTCCATGTAATCTGCAACCAAATTTGTTGATGTTATCAATAATTATAAATGCATTGTTTCAAAATATAACTAAATTTGTATCTAGATTGCTGTTCCCAAAATGTTATTTCTTAATTTGATGTTTAAAATTGAACAAGATTCGTAGCTATCCGTGTGCATAACACACAAATTAAGAATTTCTTACCCCTTGCTTGTTTTATAAATGCTTGAAATTCACCTTAGTATTCCAGATATGTGGGAAAAGCAATTTATTTTAGAGATTTCATATATTTTTTTTATTTTACAAAAAATACTTTTTTATTTTATTTAAGATTTTCTTTACTTCACGAAAAAAAAATTTTGGTGTTATCAATCTTTAATGAAGTTTGATACAAGGGATTTCTGTTATTAAATAGAAATTAATAGAAATCTTTTCCAGCAAGATAACGTTAGTAAAGCGCCGTAATGAAAAGTTTTGACAGTGTAAGGTGGTTTAACAAAAAGCGAAAACATTTTCTGCCAGTTTCTAATCGATTGCAGCAGTCTTTTTAAAAACGTCTGTTCTCAGTTGCACCAATCATCTATGATCAAAGTCTTTGTCGGGAAACGTTTTATTATACACGATCAGTAAGACTTTTATTTCGATATGTGTTTTAAACTTAGTAGCTTTCTTAATTATAAGAAAAAGTTATAGAACGGCAATACGCAGTTTAAAATGGCAAATCTTTGTAAATGTGAGTTTTGCTTCATAGTTTGAAAATATTTTATACCTCTAAAACATCTCAAATACCCCCCTTTTTTTAAGGAAAGATACTATTTTAAAAATTTTTCAAAAAAAAACGAAGCATCAATTTGTAGTGGGTAAATTTTGGATATTTTTTGATGGCTTCTCGTTCGTGAACGTGTGCATCGATCGAGGTATAAGGAAAATTTTTAAAAAATGTGATTATTTTTACAAAACTTTGAAAGTTTTGTAAATCTGCTTTTTACTTTAAAAAGCAAACTCTTTTAAGAATTTTCATTTTAATTCAGATGCTTTATATGAATCTTCGCCCCGAGTAATTCTTTTCAGATAAAAAATAAATAGAAAATATTTCTTTTTTGTTAGGGTTAGATCGGGTTTCAAATGTATCCTCATAACGTCCTCTTAATTCAATGTATGATACAGTTCATTATAGCAATACCGACAAAGCATGCCAGCATTGCCGACATGTGTGTCAAAATTCTATTTCAAAAATTTAAGAGCTTGTATTGTCACTCAATATTTAGAACTCGAGTTTCATTTCTTGTTTGCTTCATATATGAAAATGTTACAAAAGTAAAAACACCGATGCAAAGATTTATTATAATCTAAATGATTTTTTTCCTTCAATTTTTTCTTTAAATAGTTTTAAGCATATTGCATTTTCTTAAAAATTACAAAGGCGTAGTTTATGTTTATAGATAAATAAACTGTTCTTTTATAAACTTTTAATAATATTTATCTTTTGCTAGCTCTAAACTTTTTTAACTTTTACTTTTTACCCAAATAAAAATTAATGAATTTCTCGTTTTAACGATGAGTTGTTTTGCATGTTTAAAAGCTTTTTTTGATTATTTTTAAATTCAGAATGATTTTTATTTAATTTACTTAAAAATTTCTCTAGAAAATTCATTTTTCCAAAGTAACTTTTTCATTTCTAAGATTAGACCGTAGCTTTATGAGCTTAACGAATTATTATTAAACAATGCCTGAACTTTGAAAAATATAACAAGCTTTAAAATCGTGTTAATTTTTGTTTCAAATGTATTTGTTTATACTGGTTATTAGTAATTTTTTGATCTCTAAAACTGTTTTCTTTATGATATTATTTTTAAAAGCTAATTTTATTTACAAGTGTATATTTGAATGTAGTTATAATTATTTTAGTTAAAAGAGCATATATTTTAATTGTATTGTGTATTATAAGTAAAAGATTACAAAACGTTTTACAAAACTAGATACAATAGGAAATACTTGAAACAGACATTTTCAGAAAAATGAAACTTTCCTTCGAATGTCATAATCACCCCCCCCCCTCACACTGATTAAAAAGTTAAAGATACTGAGTTGGGTCAATAAGCTGGATTTTTTTTAAGAAACAAACTATTTTTACTGTTTTTTAAAACTACTTCATACTCCGATCAAACGTTTGGAATTCCAAGAATAGTGCAAACTATGTTCGTAAACTCGCTGAATGAGAGCTCGAAATTGAGTAGCTTCTTGAACAGTGTGTTAAAAGATATGCAGAATCAACTGGAAATATTGAATCTCTGAGAACTGAATTGACGTAAAAATAAAAGAAAAAGAAATCGAAAATCCAAACGTTCTGGAATATAAACAGCTAGAAAGTAACTTAGTTAAATAAGTTTTAGAGGAAAGATTTGAAAGCTTCAAATATAGCATTCACCATTTTAAACACAACATTTAGACTTTTAATTCGAAAATCGAGAAGTGTTACAAAAACTGTAAGCATGTTATATGGATTGTAATTATTTGACAACTTAAATCTATTAGGCCATCTAAATTGTCAGATATTGTCAGATAAGGCTCAATGATTGCGCTTACAAAAAAGCAGTTTACTCAAATTGTTTAAATTGAGCTTTGAACACTTCAGAGAACACTTTGAACACTTCTCAATTCTTAGGAATAGCTCGAAAATCTGGGCTTGTGATTCGTTTTAAAACAACGAGTGATATCAACAAAAGGTTATGAGGAAGCCTGATACAAACTATCAAAAATCTTATTTCTAAGAAGTTAAACTGATTAGCTTAAACGATCAGTTCATTAGGATTTAAGGAACCATTTTTTAGTAACCAGTTCAAATTTATGCATTTTGGCTCATAAAAAACAAAAATGATGAGACAAGCTTCAATTTCAAGGCTCTAATGATAGTGATCAAACAATCTTACATGCTACGATGTCAAAAAATTTTTGACCAACTTACTTTTGAAGAAAAAAATACAACATTCGCACAGAATTTGCCCTGAAAATTGAAACTTCAATCTCAAATGTCAAGCTATTCTAAACATATGTGCCAGTAACTAACTCGCAAAAAAAAAAAAAAAAAAAAAAAAAAAATTTGAAAGCGAAATTATTAGTAAACACAGGTTAAATGAAACAAAATGAAGTAACTGATTATTTGAAGTTTCAGAAGCTTGTATGGCAAAATAATTCTTTAAGCGATATCTACCAGAGCTTAAATTTTCGTTACACATGGATTAAAAAAAAAAAAAAATTCAGCGAAAATGGTAGGAAAATTCCTTTCTATCTTTTAAAGAAAGTGGATTGGCATTGATTTTAAATAAAAAAGGAGGAGAGTATCTAAAGTGTTGATGTTGCTTTAATCTGCACATAACCAATTTGGAAGAGTACTCAAGCCTTTGACTAGTGAGGACGTGTTTTTTCTCTGATCGACCAATGCCGTATCACAAAACAGCGCACTGCGGAAAGGTTTTCCCTTCCGGCCGCTCTCAAGTACTGTCATTTGATGCGAAATTATTAGTAAACACAGGTTAAATGAAACAAAATGAAGTAACTGATTATTTGAAGTTTCAGAAGCTTGTATGGCAAAATAATTCTTTAAGCGATATCTACCAGAGCTTAAATTTTCGTTACACATGGATTAAAAAAAAAAAAAAATTCAGCGAAAATGGTAGGAAAATTCCTTTCTATCTTTTAAAGAAAGTGGATTGGCATTGATTTTAAATAAAAAAGGAGGAGAGTATCTAAAGTGTTGATGTTGCTTTAATCTGCACATAACCAATTTGGAAGAGTACTCAAGCCTTTGACTAGTGAGGACGTGTTTTTTCTCTGATCGACCAATGCCGTATCACAAAACAGCGCACTGCGGAAAGGTTTTCCCTTCCGGCTGCTCTCAAGTACTGTCATTTGATGAGTCATCGTTAGATGATATACTTGCTAACTGCGGGATTTCCCCGCAATATAATTCTCCCGGAAACTTAGAGAAGTCTGAAACTGAAGCCTTCTACCTACAGTTTCCCCTAGAGGAACTGTACAAAATTGATGACTCTTTCCGATATTTCTACAGAAAGTATCCTACTTTTGATAGATCTCATCGACGTTACATCACTCAAAGGAGTGAAATTGCCCACTACATCATGTACAGATTAAGCAGGCAGAAACAGGAGGAAATGGATTTAGCAAAGAAAGAAGACCCAGTTCCCGCTCCAGTTCCCATAGCTCAAACAACTGAGAAATTGGTCACAACCAATGCTACTGAACCTGACCAATACTTGGAACCCAGTGAGGAGCCTTCGGCCTCTGAGACAAAACCCCAGACTGAAAATCCTAAGGAGCCACCTATCAAAAAGAGAAAGAGGAATAATAAGAAGAACTCAACTAATGTAGACTCAACAAAGCATACTAACTGTTCCTCTGACCCTCTAAATTCGCCAGTGAAACCGACTCCAGTCCCGATGGAAACTCCGGAGGAGAGCACAGAAAAAGTCCCAGAGCCATCCACAAATGTTCATAAAGCTCAACCTCCCAAGAACCTAAAAGTTCTCATCCGAGGGCTTCCTTTGCACGGACTTTAGTACGGACAATATTTCCCTTGAATTAGGGAAACAGAATTTAGAAATACTGAAAGTTGTTCAGTTCGAAAAGAAAGTGGGCGGGGCCTATAGGCCATTCCCACTGTTCCTCATCATCATACCAGAGATCGAGAACTACATGAAGATCTACCATATCGAATTCATTAAGGACTTTCCGATTTGTGTAGAGAAATTTCATGGCGGCCGGGGGCCGATACAGTGTTTTAGATGTCACGGCTTCGGACACTCTCAGCGTACCTGCCCTTCCGATACAAGATGTATGAAGTGTGCCGGAGAAAACTACTCATTCCAGTGCAAAAAAAGGCAAGCACACACCTCCTACCTGCTGCAATTGCAGTAAGGATCATACCTCGAATTTCTCTGGGTGCGAGGTCAGGCCCCAGGAGAAAAAGATTCAACAACAAAGCCTCAACTACAGCTACCTCAGCTCATCGTTTGGTTACTCTAATGAAAGAGTTACAAGAACTTTTGAGAAATCAGGTGGCACTCAGCCTTCTTCAGACACTTCTTCAGGGGAATACCCCATCCCAATGATGATTTTCTTCAGTGCAACGCAGGTCCAACATCTGCAATGAACTTATATTGTGTAGATATCTTACAAATATCTTGTGAACTTAGGACATTATAATTTAGGACTTACTAGATTCGATGAATAGGCTAGAAGCTGTTCGTGCTTAATGCCGAGATAACACATATTTCCTGCATTCCATCATGGAACAGATGCCCATGGAATGGGATGATGGTTTTATCTGCCTAATCTACAAAAAGGGAGATTTGATGGATTGTAAAAGTTGTAGGGGGATCACCTTCTTGAATACAGCATACAAGATTTTCTCCAATGTATTATATAAAAAACTTTTACCACACGTGGAGAAGGTGGTTGGAAGTTAACAGTGTGGTTTAAATCTAAAACCGATTTAATACAAGTTTTAAGACAAATTATTGAGAAGACAAACGAATTTAACATTGAGACTTTTCCTATTTTTATTGACTTTAAGGCAGCATACGACAGTATCAAGAGAAATAAGTTGTATGAAGCAATGGAGGAATTTGGTATTCCCCCTTTTAACTTGACAAAGGCAACACTCAGAAGAGTCAAGTGCAGAGGTGAGTTGCAAAATTAACTCTCCGAGCTCTTCTACACTGATGGTGGTCTGAGGCAGGGGCATACACTTGCCTACCTTTTATTTAATATGGCACTTGAAAAAGTAAATCAGAGCATCTGAAATCAATGTTAAAGGCAGTATCTTTCAAAGATCTACTCAAATTCTTGCTTAAGCAGATGATCTTGATATTATAGGAAGATCTAGACAATCAGTAGTGGAAAACTCCAAAGCTCTTGAAGTAGCAGCTAGTGAAATGGGACTACTAATCATTAATGCTGACAGAACTAAACACATGGATATAAACAGAGGGCTCACTAAGGCAATGAATGCCCTTTCATGTGAATGATTATGACTTTGAAGCTGTTGATGAATTTAAATATCTTGGGACTACTGTTACCTGCAAAAATGTCACAAATACTGAAATCAATAGCCGTTTAGCAATGGCAAACAAGTGCTACTTTGGTTTAAAACGCCAACTAAAAAGTGAATTTCTAAAAAGACAAAAATTAACATATACAAAACACTCTTACGGCCTGTGATCCTATATGGTAGTGAGTGCTGGACTCTTAATAAAAAAGAGAACAAATTGCTGATATTTGAGAGAGGGATACTAAGAATAATATTTGGTGCAGTCTATGAGAATAACAAATGGTGCACCCTTTACAATCATGAGTTATATAAAAAGTATATACAACCAGGCATAGTTCATGTTATTCAGGCCAATCGTATTCGATTTCTGGGACACCTTTATAGGTCTGAAGACCAAAACCCTGCAAAAAAGTTAAAAAAAACTCTTTTAACCATATTTACCAACCTTTTTTTAACCTGGTTTAAAAAACTGAAACTGTGCATACTGTGCACAAAATGTGCGACGAACCTTTCGATTGTCTGATAAAAGCAGCTTTGACACGACTAACATAACTTTAGTTTTGCTTCTCTATTTACGCTAAATAATAGTATACACAGTCGAATAACAGAAACAAGGAAATGGGGGTGATTAAAAATAAACAAACTTACTCAAGAAAGATGTTTTAGTTTATTTATTATGTTCCTATTTGTTTTAAAAGCTTGTGATTATTTGCTAATTTTTCTTGACTCGTTTTTATGTAAGTAAAATGAAAACTTTGTTAAACTTGCTGTTTTTATGGAGGCTTGTTCTAAAAGTGTTTTATCGTTCATTGTTAATTTACATGCATACTTCATCTGTAGTATTTTAATTTTGATAAGTAATATATAAACATTATTCTTTTATCTGCAAAATAACTTTATTTTTAAAAATTAATTATATTGATAGATAAACATTTTAAGAAATGTATAGCTCAATTTTTTCATTTAATCTTAGTTTAAAATCTACAGTCAGTTAGATCATTATATATCTTAAATGTTTTATAGTTTTAATCAATTTAAACAAAAGAAAATCCATTTGCCCTAATCGCAACAAAAAAAAAAGATGGGGCACAAAGTTTTTTATATTCCAAATTATTATTTTTTTTTTATTTCATTAAATGTGAATTTTTAAAAAAAAGTTTTTTCGGACTAAATGGATTTTCTGCAGTGTTTTGAAAGATTTTATATTTGTTTAATTAATTTATTTATAGCTAATTCTTGCCATCAAGAAAATCCTTTTTTCTCCCCATCGTAGCAAATTAAAAAGATGGGGTATAAAACTTTTTATTCTAAATTTTTAATTTTTTTTATTTCTTTAAATGTGATCTTTTTTTTTTTTTTTTTTTGAAAAATTGTTTTTGGTTACAATGGATTTTCTTGGGCTTTTAAAAGTTATTTGATTTAATTCATTTGTTTATTCATGTTTATATACTTATTTAATTCATTTATTTATTGTGCTAATTCATTTATTTATAATTCTTGTCATTAAGAAAACCTATTTCCCCCCTCCATCGTAAAAAGGGGGTATAAAATTTTTTATTCCATGTTACTATTTCCTTAAATGTGAATTTTTTTTTTTTTGAAAAAATTTTTTTTCCTTTGAAATACACTCAATTTTTTTTAAAAGTGATCTATTAACCAATTACTTAAAAAATCCAATTCGACATTATATATAACATACATCCAACCAATTTAAGCCTCCATGAAACACTTGCAAATCCAATGTTTACTTGATTGTAATCTTTTGAACCTATGTATTATGTAAACAATCTAACAGTTTGCTTAAAAAAAAAAAAAAAAAAAAAAAAAAAAAAAAAAAAAGTAAGAAATATTAAAAAAAAAATATTTAAAAAAATATAAAGTAAAAAAATATAGAAAAATTTAAAAAATACATAAAAAAAAGAAAATACAGAGAAAAGAAAAAAAAAAAGAAGAAAAAAAAAAGGAGAAAAAAGAAAAAATATAATATTAAAAATATGGGAAAAAAAAAATGAAAATATAAAAAAAAAATTAAAGAAAGCAAACTGTGGTAATAGTATTTTGTATAATATTTCTGTGTAAATGTATGCTTTATGTTTTGAATAATATGTACTTAAAATTGTTTGTACTATTTATCTAGAAAAGTTAACAAATTAATATTATGTATGCTTTTTTGTTTTTAGTGTTCTATTTATTGAAAAATTGTTCTCATCATTTTATTTATCTATAAACATAGACAATTTTTTCTAATTACATTAATGTCATTCGTTACATTTAAAGTTTCTATTTTTCAATATCTTTCTTTTTTTTTTTGTTTAATTATAGGCTATTTGTAAAATATAATAATTTTTTAAAAACTTTTTTAACTGAATCATTTTGTTAAATTAAAGAAAGTTAAATCTTTGCATCAGTGCTTCATACTTTTTCATGCATTACTTTTTTATCACATGAGTGAGTGATATTATATTTTAATTTCGGAATTGTTGAAAACCTCCAGTAAAAAGTTATATTTTTACGAATTAAATTTTAAATACAGAGTAGAGTTTGTAAGAATAAATTTAAATCATTCGAAGAAAACAAATTTTTTTTCAATTTTTGAGTATCTTTAAAGTAATAGATTCGAATCAATTAATAGAATCCTCAAAAACATTGAATCAAACCAAAGACTCGTGAATATTTCTATTCGGAGCTTCGACTCAATATTTAACTATAATTGGCAGCATCATAAGTTGATATTTAAAGGACGTTTTTACAAAGTTGAACCTGTTATTTTCTTGTTTTAAATATTTACTATGAAATCAATAAAATTCTTTATGAAACAGGGCGAAGCTACCTCTCGTTGCAACTATCGTTCTAACGACTTGAAGCCAGTCAAAGAATTATCAAATCCCTCCAAGTGTAAAGTTTATTAAAATAACTATGTAACTTCAATTTGTTGAGCTGAACTTAAATGAAATTTTGAACTATTTCTATTGAAATTTTTTAACTGAAAGAATCATTTACTAAAAATTTTCAAATTTTTGTTTCGATTTTTATGTGTGCAAAGTTTTTATAATATTAAAAAAATGCATTAAATGCATTAAAATTTTTTAATTACATTTTTATTTCTTTCTGTCTAAAAATTAAGGTTTAAAAATAAATAAAAGGTTAAAAAAACAGTACGATGATTAAAATACACATTGATTATTTAGCCCTATTTAGTTATGGAAGTCATAAAAGTTTTGAATCATTTTTAGAAGAATTTTTTAATTGTATTTGTAATGGGCTTTAATCAAATTAAAAGTTCAACCTTTAAATTTACGCTTTGTGATAAATCCGTCCTACAATTTCACCTATTGAATATTGAATATATTCAATACTTTTTACCTATTGAATATTTAAAATTTCTGTCTTCGCAGAAAAATTTCCTCACCGATGCAAAGCAATTTGTACAAGGTATGGCAGAAAATGTTTTGTCGCTTTCTGTATATCAGCCGCAACTGTGATTTTTTGCAAACTGAAGAGCAGTAAATTGCTATAAATATAAAACTTGACATATTCTATGTCAGTTATTATGAACTCAACAAAGGAGACTAGGGCATTTACGAAGTTAAATAGCTAGCTACATTTACCACTGTCTTCGATGGAGATAGTTTAATAAAAAAACCTTTTGCTGTTAGCGTGAGAATTATGGAACTGTAAAATAATGATCCATATATCCTCTGGGGAAATTTTATTCTTGCCCTGTGTGGGTTAGGATAAGAAATATAAGGAAATACTGCTATGGAATCGGCATTTAGATTCTATTAACGGATCAAAATATGTAGCAGCGTTTTCTTATTATTACTAAAATATCAATTAAAAGAAACAAAGTGTCATGAATGAATTTCAAGCATATATAAATAAGTTCATTTATTAAAAATTGAATTTACGGAGCTGTTAATAATTTCAATTTCTGATGAATATTCAGTCTTAATATTTATTAATATTGTCTGTAAATATTTATGTTAACTTCAGTAATTAATTTTAATATGTAATTAGATATTTTTAATCTTATTATAAAACTTTCATTTTTTCAAAAAATATGTTTAATTACTTTACCATGAAAGATATTTTATAAGCATTTTTTAAAAAAATTCAAACTTTAAAACACATTTTTTCCAGATTTTAACTTTTTTCTGTACATTGTCAGGCTTAAAAGCACGTCTTAATGCTTCAAATTTAAGAAAAAATTTATTTGGTTACATTGGTTGTCCGATCACTAAACATATTTTCTTAGATATATTATTTTAAAAAGCTAACTTTTTTGCAACTGTATATTTGAGAATGGAAATATTTTCAGAATTGAAAATAATATGTAAAATATCATTGTATTTTAAGTGTTATAATTAAAAATAGTCTTACTGATTGTTATTGTAAACCACAACCTATATTTTTTCCTTTCTATGAACTTTTTTGAAAAACAAAATTGTTTAAACTTATCAGGATCACCCCCTTGTAAATATGCCATTTTTTAAAATTAATAGCAGTTTAGCTGGGTCATTAAGTTATGGATATTAAATAAAAATGCAACTTTGTACATAAGATGTCAGCCTACGATCCGTATGACGAGGAATTATTAGGAGAACTAAAATCCAGCAATGGGTGATAATCAAAAATGTAATAAATTATAAATAGTGCGACTTCAAAATATCTCAAGAATTTGGGAAGGGAGCATGAAATTGAGTAACTTCTTGAAAAAGATGATCTCAAGGTCAAACATGTCTGAACAGGAAATTCTGAAATGCAAGATCAAAAGCAGGTTGCAAATAAAATAAAAAAAAGAAACAAAAATTCTAATTGTCAGGAAATGTTACAATTTGAAAGAAGTTTAGTTAAACAAGATGAAACGAAAATATTTAAGTTTCAAAGATATCATTTCTAATACAGAATATTTACCTGTTGTTTATAAAAATAAATACTATCATATTCCAAAAGATTAGGATGTTGCCGATTACAAATTAGCGGAAAACTGATGAGGAATAAAGAATTGAACTGATCTGCTTAAAAAACTGGTTTCTGAGAACTTTACAGACAATGTTGCTGCCAACTAGCAAATGTTTACAGTTTCTAGTGTTTTTCTGATAAAATACAAAGTTGTTTGGATAAACTGCAAATTCAAGTCTCGAATGATAAATTCAAAAAGGTAGATGAATCTTGCAGAAATTAACCAAAAGAATATGTCAAAATATTTTTGAAGACCAACTTATTTTCGATGAGTGGAAAATATAACGTTTTTACGGAATATGCCCTAAAAAGTACTGGGAATTTCACCATTGATGATAAGTAATTTAAATAGAGTTTCTAAGGCAGAAAACAATTACCAAAATGAAGTTTTGACAACTAAGACATTAGAATTTCCAGTTTAAATTTGAAGGAAACAAAATGAAGTGATTGATGATCAGAAGATAGAAAAGGCTGAGTGGTAAAAAATTTCTTAAAGAAAAAAAAAAAAAAAAAAAAAACATTAAAGAAAACTTTACTTCTAAACAAACTGGTCGACTCCAAACAAACTCCAAACGAATTAGTCGAACTGAAGTTTCAGTTATGCATAAAGAAGTAAACGATTTTAATGCCACAAAAAAAAAAAAAAAAAAAAAAAAAAAAAAAAAAAACGAAGATATTTTTGCTAAATGATTTTTGTGCAAGAAAACTTGAAAAAAGTTTTTGTGCCATCCTTTGGTGTGCTGCGAATAAAAAAAGAATTATAGACGACGTTTTGATTTTTCCCATTTTATTAGCTTTTGAACTTTATCAAAAAGATATCCTATCTTTAAAAATGATGCAACTAAGAATCAGCTAAGAAAATTAATTTTTTACTTTAATTATAGGGAAGATAGAAATGCTCAAAATAGATTAAAGTAGAATCCACACGTAATACTGCATGAGAGCGAACAAAGAATTTTACAATATATTTTTAATGGAAAAAAATAATATCAAGAATTTATTTCTCCTTTTTATTAATGATAAAGACTGAAATAGACTTGTTACTCATAAGATCAGAACAATCCCATGAAAGTTGTTATCCATGTGGACTGATAGACATGAACATTCCTTGCCTTTTTAGTGGTCTGTTAAATATTTCAAATTTGATATATGCATCTTAGCAAAGTGCTATGCAGTTCTACACATATTACACTATCCCAACAAGTATATGGACAGTTAATTGTTCTATAAGACAATAAATGTTAAAAATTCATTCTTCTTTTGATCAATAATAAAGACTAAAATAGATACATTGTGGGAAAGATGCAATATTAAATGAAACTATGAAAATCGCCTACCTGTTCTATGATTGAACTTTGCATCATCCATATTCATTTTGCAATTTTTATAGCTATATATTCTCAATAACTATATAAACTATTATTTAAAATTCCTATAAAAAATTATCATTTTTGCTAAAAATTATTCCTATTTTGTGAAATATTTCCCCCCTTACATGTCTGATGATAAAGAATCCCTTCTAAAACGATTTGGAAGCAGATAAAAGAGGACAATTAGTGGAACTTTTACTGAATCTGACCATTCAGATATTACCTCGCTTCTGCTTTGAACCAGGATCTAAATAGTGTGACAGCTCCCCGTGCATAGTAGTGTGACATCACCCCGTGTAGCACAATGAGACAGTTCCTAGTGTGACATAGTGAGAAAAATCTCCCAGTGACATTTGTTCTACTCATGCACAGAAATTCTACTCAGGACTTACTTGCATGAGTTCTCGACATTATTGTTTGATATTGCAACAATCAACATTACTTGAGCTCCATCAAGTGGTGGTGTTGATATTTACTCTGCAGGATAGACATTTTGGTGAAACAACAGATGTTCTCTATTGCTTGGTAAAAAGAGTTTTGATCCCGCACAACGTTGTCACATAATAGTGTCGATTCAAAGAGTGCTAATTTCAATGACATTCATGCCTATAAACAGAGTCTAAATAAAATGGGGGTGACTGAAAAAATAAGTTTTTTGATAATCTTAATAAACAAATATCAATGTCTAAGTTCAGTTATATTCTTTTAAGTTTAAAATGTATTTTCCTCTATTTTTCTTGAAGTGTTTGCAATGTAAATATTATGCAATGTCAAAAATTTGCCATTTTATGGAGGTGTATCTTACACATTTCGAATATTTTTATAGTAAATTACTTGAAAATATATCATAAACATACAATAGGTTTCAGTGTTTTAAATAAATGAAATTCCATGCAAAATAGTTGGACATGAAACTTTCTTAAATTCCAAATTTTATCTTCTTCATTACTGCAAATGTGTATTTATGAGTAAAATAATGACGGATTCAGCTGATTTTTCCAGAAATTTGCATCAATAATGAATTATTAATTTGCAGTTATTTATCCCAATATCTTACGTATTTTTTATCATTATATGTCATTAATTTCAAATGTAGTCAATTACGTCAACTTAAATTTGTCATGTTTTCAAATAAGAGTTCCATTACACCAAAAATATGGTTTCCGCATCAAGTTTAAGTTCCAAATTATTATTTTTTTTTATATTTTGAAATGTGAAATTTAAAAATAAAAATTTTATAACTGATTTAACTTATTTTTCATTAATTTTGAAAACTTTATTTTATTGTTAGAGAAAGATTGTTTTCAAATCATAATTGTTGTTTTTTTTGTTTCCTATTGAAAATGAGTTTTCTGTGTTAAAAAATTTTCTTTAGTTAAAACATGCTCATTGTTTCAATGGTTTGTAGAAAAATCGTATGAAAAGTTCGTTTATAGTATTAAAAGCAGGTTTACATATTTTAAGCTATCTATACAACCTCCATAAAAAATTCGCAAATTCATTTTTTATTTATGTAATGCTTACCAGATTGAAATTTATTGTACTAAAGTATAATATAAACAACCGCACGGTTTGCTTAAAAAAATCCAAAAAAAATATACAGAAAAAAATGAAAAAGAAAAAAAAATATATGTATTAAAAGAAGAAAAAAAGAAAAAAAAATGTAAAAAAAATATATAAAAAAAAAGAATAAAAAAAGTGTAAAAAAAAATTACAAATAAAAATACAAAGAAAAAAAAAAGAAAAAAAAATGTAAAAAAAAAATATATAAAAAAAATGAAAAAAATTTTTAAAAAAAAAAATACAAATGAAAATATAAAGAAAAAAAAAGAAAAATATATATAAAAAAAAAAAAGAAAAAAAATTATAAAAAAAAGCAAACTGTGGGGATATTTTATATATCATTATTTTATATATTTATCTTTTAATTTGTATGCAAACTTTTTTTTGTATTATTCTACTGAAAAAGTGAACAAATTAATATTTTGTATGCTTTTTTTTAATTGTTGTGGTTTGTGTATTAAATTGCTCTTACTATTTTATTTATTAATAAATATTGACAATTTTCCATAATTATAGTAATTTCATCTATTGCTTCAAGAATTAAACAGTGAGTTACATTAAAAATTTTTATTTCTTGAAACCTTTTCGAAATTTTCTTGACCTAATTATAGGTTAATTGTGAAATCAATGAATTGCCTTGAACTCTTTGAATTGAAAAAAAATTTAGTATTATGCATTAAAAATCTTTGTACAAGTGTTTTACACTTTTTTCCCCACTATTCATTATAAAATGGGTGAGATACATTGTTTTAAGCTCAGAAATGATGAAAACCTTCAGCGCAATAATTAAATTTTAAATGATAAACGAAATTAAGTACTCCGAACCAAAAAATTTAATTTCAATTTTGGAATATCTTTAAGCTAATAAATTTTAATCGATTAATGGAATCCTCAAAAACATTGAATCAAATGAACGATTCATCTACTGTTTCTATTCAGATCATCAACTTAATGTTTCATTCTAATCAGCAGTGCTATAAAATATTAAGAGGACGTTCTTCAAAAGTTGAACCTGTTATTTTAAATATTTACAATGAAATAAATAATAAATAACAAATAATAAATGATAATGAAATAAATAATAATTATTTTTAAAAGAGGGTGAAGCCATACCTCTCGTTTTACTTATCGTTTGACTTACTGGAAGCCAAAAATTATGAAATTAAGAGTATTTTTAAAAGCAGAGCGAAGCGTAATCTTTCGTTTTGAAATGTTCGTTCCATTCACAGAAAAATTAATAAGATTTTGTGCACAATTTCTATGTCCTTAAAACATAATTCATAAGTGCAAACTTTTTTTAAAAATTATTTTGAAGATTTTGTTTAGCTTTTGTTTAGTTCTTTTTTTTAAGCTTTTTTTTTCATTGTGGAGATATTTATATTCATGCTTATATGATCGTATGTAAATGAA
Organism: Parasteatoda tepidariorum; assembly: GCF_982258835.1. NCBI lineage: Eukaryota > Metazoa > Arthropoda > Arachnida > Araneae > Theridiidae > Parasteatoda > Parasteatoda tepidariorum. The sequence continues at coordinate 96,459,804 of NC_141765.1, read as the reverse complement.
TGGCAAGCTTTATCACGATACCCTCTTACATGAATGCCAGATGTTCTTAGAGTAAAGAAATAATAATAACTTAATTACTCTTTCAAGATTTCAATTAACAATCGTGTTTTATTTTTATTGCAACATTTCATCTAAGACACCAATTTACTAAAAAAAGTCCAAATTTAAATTTTTTTTAGAAAATTTGTATGTGCGAAACTTTCATGATATGCAACAAAAACCTGAATATTGTACAAATATTTTAATTAAAATTATAATTTTTTGTCATAGAAGATAAAATAATGCAGAAATCAACAGTTAAAAACGGAAATAAAATGTTGATTAAAGAACACAGTAATTGCTAAGCCATAAACAAAAATATACTAACTTGAAAGATTTTTTTTAAATTCAACAAATTTTTGGTATTGTGCATGTCTAATCAAATTAATAAAGTCAACATTCATAAATGTTTCAATAGTTTTTCTGTCATAGGAAAGAAATTTCTTCTACTTTTATGCAATGTTATTTGTACGAGACATTGGCAGAAAATGTTTCGTCTCTTTCTGTTTATCAGCCAATGTTGTATCAGTCATTGAAAAAATTATTTTTTTGCATCTAAAGTGCAGGAAATTATAATAAAAAATAATTTTTATTACACAAAAAAGTTGCGATAATCACCTTGAGTAAGTTAATACTTATTAGCAGTTATTATGTACCTTTGTTATTTTTTAAGAAATAATTTTCTTCTTTAATTGATGTTTATCACTTTCTGTAAAAGGCCAATAGACTTGTTGATCTACAACATTTAGACGACCAGCTTATTTTAGTTTAGGTTTCTTTGAATTGAAATGGGCATTTTTAAGGGAAATGGAACAAATAATTAGCTGTATATACAAGTGGCGTCGATGAATATTCTTTTAGAGAAACCTTTCACTCTTTGCGTGAGAGTACTTTTAAAATAATGATCCATTTAACTAAGAGGGAAATTTTATACCTGTCCTGTATTCCGTGTGGGGCAGGATAAGGAATCTTAACTATAGAATCAGGATTTTGTATTGCGATTCTATTAATGTATTGAGATAATTAAGGTATTTTTTTATCACTACCAAATTATTAATTAAGAGGACATAATTTTTATTGACGTATTTCATGCATACTAGTATATATTACTATTTTTTTAATTTTAAAAGTTTATTTCAATTTGTGATGAACAGGAAGTATTAAAAGAAGTGTACGCTAATAGTTTCTCTAATATGCTTTCAAATTAATTCAGTAACACGGAGAAATTTACCAAAATGGGTGAAACGTTTGCATTCTAAAACTAAGCTTTTTGTTTTACTTTATTTATGAAATGTTTTTAGTATTATTGAGAAAGACTTTTTCATGACTCTAGCGAAGAAAAATATGTTCAATGTAAATAAAAAATGATGTTCGCAATGTTACAAAAAGTATTTCAACTATGATATTTTCATAAAACTATTATAATTTTTTTTAAATTTTTTTTAATTTTTAGAGGTCTTGAGTCAGTCATGAGCTTTCAGAAACAAAATATAAAAAAAATCATGTAATTAAATTATGCACTGTTATTTTTGTAACTTTATTACTAAATAATTGTCGGTAAATGTTTAATTTATCTGCAGTAAATGACACTTACACATAGTTTTTTGTTCTTTTTTGAGAAAACTGATTCGGTTTTCCTTTGAAACTACATTTTTAAAACTTGTTAATGACAGTTACTTCTAAATAAAAGATATTTTTATGATTTTTTATTTTCAGTGCAAACTTTAAATCTTAGTTTTTGAAATATTTATTTCGAAAATAATTTTGATTAATGAAATATATTTTCTTAAAATTATGTGGCTGTAATATCAATGCACACAACTATACTGACTCTGCATAGAAAGAATTCACTTCGAAGGAGTGGTTAAGTGCAATGTGTAAAAAAAAAAAAATACTAAAGACAGTTTGCTCTCAGTTTGTCGATGAGTATATTACAAATTCATAAATAATGGGTTAACTTATATTTTCTAAATATTTTCAAATGCGTGACTCGCCAATTATAAAAGTTACATATCTTAAAGAGTTTCTAAATATAAAGTTTTTCTCTTTTAAACATACTTCCCTTCTTTGATTTTTAAAAATTGGCGTGTCATTTCCAACATGAATCTTTTAACTATTTTCAAGTTAGAAAAACTGCCAGAAAAGAAACAAATATCCTGAATTTTCAATGTTAATGTGCCTAATGATTTAAATATTTAACTAGTAATTGATTGTCTGTGCAAAACATTGGCAATAATTGCAGCTTAAAAATATAAATATATAGAGCACAGTTACATGTTTTGTTTAAATATGTATTATCCCTATTGTTTAGTATTTAACTAGTATATGAACTGCCGTGATGAGCACTCATTTTTTCTAAAACTTCTGCAAATTTGGACGAGTTTCAAATTGTTGGTCGGTTGATTATTATGTCAAAAAGAAACCAATATATCATTGAAGAGATTTTTTATTTTTAAATTTATTGTGCAAATTTTTTATGCCCTTAATAGTATTCAAATTAGTATCTTTGGAATTTAAATGCCATAAAAACTCATTGCATTAAAAAAAATGAACAAGGAACGAACTCACAATTCTCTCTTAACTTTAGTCTTATAAGTCAATTAGTCATGTTGTCAAAAAAAAAAAACAAAATATCTTACATATGCCATTTTTTTAAAAGAAATTTCACTACGCTTTTGTTCGTTTATGGTCAACAGTTTAACCACGAAACTGTGAGTTGGCACTTCTTTTCTTTGTAGTTTATCCCTGAGATTAGAGATGAGTTCTCAGGTGTTTGATAGTGACTCCCAGCGTTTCAACAGAAAAAGGCTTTTTTCTGGGCCAGCGAATTTCAATCTCTCTATAACTCGCGGATAGCCAGAAAGTATCGGAAATAATTGATGATAATACCCATGCACGAATGATAATATAACAACCGTTCCTAACGTTAGTGTTTTGAATTATCACATAAAACTACAAACTAAAAATAAAAAACGCAAAAACACACTCTCAACTATGAGAAACAGGGGGGGGGGATAAAGTTCAATCGACGGACGACGACATTATTACCTGTGAATAGCTCATTCTTATAAATATATTTTGCCTTTTGAGCGATAAATGAAAATGCGAAATCCATGAAATTGCCAGTAATATATTTTTATGAAATTAAAAAAAAAATTGATTTCGTGATAAGTATAAAAAATTCTCAATATTATGATAATATGCAAATTGTGTAAATGATGAGGGTTTTATTTTAAAGTAATAAAAATACAGAATCAAAGAAATTGCCAATACGTTTTTTTAACCATTGCATTTTACTAAGTCTGTTTTAGGAAAAAAATATTTATGAAAACATAATTCTCCACTATTTTTTCCTTATTCAGAACTTCATTAAAACACTTATATATCAGTGCTGCATCCTCAAATTTAATAATAGTTTTTAATTCATTTTGTGGTTGATATTATTCTCTTTGCTGGTGGTGGGATCGAATGATATGCAATTCATTTCTGTGACGGATTCTTCAAAGTTCGTTGATTTTGTTTGAGATTTAGAATGTTTAAGATATTCAATTTAATGAAATCAAACAGTGATGTAAAACAAGTTTGATGCAAAAATAAGAGGGATAAAATAATTTGTAAATTTCATACTTAGTTTGAGTCAAAAATATAAATTTGAATTTATTATTCAATGCATTTTTTTGAAAATTTTCCTCTATATGAAATAAAAGCCAATTCATTTAAATAAAATAATCTTGGTCCAGCATTTAGTTTATTTTTAACTATTAGTATTTTTTTTTAATTCAAGGCTAAAACCTTGGTCAATGTTTTAGCGCAATATGTTACTTAACAGATCTTTAATAGCTTATAAATAACATGAAACTGAACAGCTTCTTTAATAGCATTTTTAAAAATAAAGTTTGAATTTGTTAGAGCTTATACAAGAACTAGAATAACGTCATTTCATAGATAGTAATTAATGAAGTGTGCTGTATTAGGCAGTTATAAACGAACGTGTGGATTAATTTAAAAAAAAAATTAAGCATTAAATTTTTTTTTTATTGTTATTAAAATGAGACACATGCAAAGTAAAAATAAGCTTTTGAAATTAATAAAAAGATGTTCGCAAAATAATACCATTAAAAAAAACTGTCGTGAAAAATTTCTGAAAACACTTATTCTGATCAAGTACTACTATTACTATTTATTTCAAAGATGTTTTCGAAAAGTAATATTGAAAACTAAATAAGAAATAATTTCTTTTAATAAAAAAGAACACAACTTTAAAACAAATTAAGAATTTATTATTAAATTTCTTACACAAATTTGAATTTGTGATCACAATATTCTGCAAAAATTTCAGAATGATCGGATAAAAATAGTACTGTCATGTATTTAAAATAACCATTGTCCAGCTCCTTACCATATACTTAATCACTTTGCTTTATGCGTATGTGAAAAAGGTAAACATTTTAAACACACTATCACAGAAACCAAGGACTTTGTGCTCTTTTATGTATTATTATCATTTTTAAAAAACTGATTGCATTTATCTCTAGTCAAAAACTATATAGTTGTATTTTAAAAGGAAACATTTCTTTTTGAAGAAAATTATCATTTTTTCAATCAAATTTTCTTATGTTTTTTCTTTAACCTATCCGTTTTCTGAAAGATTTTCTTATTACATAAAACCGTCAACTGAATAAAACAACAATAGCTAAAACATATAACAGCAGTGTTTGCTGATCGTTTTGACAGTTTAAAAGTAAAAAAAGTTATACTTTTTTTAAATTTGTTTTTTGAAAAGAGAACGTTACTATAATTTTTATTCTAAGCTTATTATTGAAATAAAAACAGACAAAGTTAAAAACTTTAAATGGTTGCTCATCTATTTCTTTAAAGTAGATATTTTGTGATTTGTAGTGAAGTGGAATATATTTGATTTTTATATTTTTCAAATTGTTACTGCTTCTTATTAAAGTGGTCTCAAAATATGTTCAAGGAATTATATGATAACGAATTACCTAAAATAAAATTCAATTATACTGAAATGTAGTTAATTATGCAAACTTCAATATTATTTTGATATTCATCTTTACTTTCGGGTCCTGTTGAAAAAAATATGATTTAAAAGGGTACAAAAATTCCATATATGCACTGAAAATCATTCATTAAAATTATATAATATATTGAAATAGCAGTTAAAATGTCAAATTGAGATTTCAATATAATTGATCAATATTTACTAATTTATCATCTTTCCAAAAGTTTCCTCCACCCTTATAATTGATGATGATTCCAATGATTAGTGAGAAAATAGTTCTTAAAACTAATTCTTTAAATTCTTTAAAATTCTTCTTAATTGCTCATGTTTAAGAAATTAAATTTTCTAGTAGCAGCTTATTAATTAATACAAGAACAGTAATTACACACTACTTTTGTAGCTTGTCGTTTTTTTAAATAAGACAGTTAAATATTTAATAAGTATAAATTGCAATAATATTTGGCGCGATAACTTTCAAATAATTAGCAGAAGAGAATCAAATCGTATAACTCCAGAAACATATAAGAATTGGACTAATGTCATGTCTCCACTTCTTTTATTTTTATTACATCAGTTGCTGTATTCTTTGTCATACCTTAGTTTGAAATAAAGCACTTATTCTGCCAGTGATCTAGCTTGGATAAATCCCCAAAATTTAACAGCCACTTTTTAATTTCTTTCCACGATTCATGATTACGTTGCAGATAAAACCAGGCGGTAATTCTCGAAACATAGAAACCTTCTATTTCAACTTAATCCAAAGATTTTGATTTTCTAGAAATTTTTGGAGACTTTAATTTTATATCTTGGAAATAAAGCAAAAAAGTAATTTCAGAAAAATGGGAGGCCCTAAGTACAGCAGATGGAGAGAGGATTACTCCCTTCGTATATGCAAAAAATTTCTGATCCATTATTAGATTATTAGTATTGGAGTAACAAGTATTAGATTCATAAATAAGATTAATAAATGCAAAAGTATGAATACTTTTTTTAAAATTGCAGGCAATTTTAGATTTTAAAATTCATGGACAAATTTAAACATTTTGCATAGCATTTTATTTTTTTTTTTAAATCTAACTTATTTTTGTCAGTTTTTAGAGCGATTTCCTTTAAAAAAATATTCCAAATATATTCTAATTCATATCCCATTTATCATTGCTTAATAAAAGGCATCTGCTTATATATTCTTCAACCTCACACTTATTGACTTTGTTAATATGAATATAGTAAACACCATTTCCATTTTTATTCAATTCAAACGATAGCAATCGACTTTATTTTCAACAAATATTTTATTTTATAACCGTCGTTGAACAGCCAATTTTGGGTTTACCACTACTAATGTTTCCCTCCGTTGCCGTAAAACTTTGAACCCAATCCAGAATACAAAGAATACAACTCCTTGATCAAGTATTGGGTGAAATGTCCCATCAGGGAAGACATTTTGATAGAAATAACCCGCATTTGCGTTACATGGAGAGGAAAGCCACGAAAAGCTCCAAAGGTTAGTCTGTAGGCAAGGGGACTCTAACCTATGATCAGTCTACCACTGAGGATATTTTACGTCAGCGCTGTGGTCAGTGCGAGTGGAATTCGTATTAACCAGCCATCACTGGGATTTGAACCCGGTTCACCTCATTAGAAGGCGATCTCTCTCCCCTGTTCTACCCTGGCTCTTTCAGAAAGTACTGTTATTAATGACATTTTTACCGCGATTATTGCATTGGATATTTGCCTTCTTGTGCAATATAATACAAAAGAGTGCAGCGTGTGGGTTATGGTTGCTTACGTTACCCAAGAGATATAATTTTAAAGCTTAATATTATTCCAGACTTTATGTTCGATACTCAAAAGATGTATTTAATATTTTTTAGTAAGTAAGTAAGAGAGTAAGATTTGTAGTAAGAGAGCTAGATCTAGAAGAGTTTAACCCTTTCACACCAAATAGTCTTCTTTTTTTTTTTTTGAAACTCCGGTAAAATAGAGCAAAAATTGAAACCGGGAAAATGTAAGGAAATTCCATAAATTTGAGGAAAATTAGGAAAATTCAGGGGAAAATATTTCATTATTGATTATTGTAGGGATAAACTTTTCTCTCTTATTTATCCCCTTCTCTATCATACAGATATGGTAGTTTCCTATTGCCTTAAATGTATCATGCATGGATATCTAGTTTCCGACTGCGAATTATTTGGAATAGTATTATGTATAGGACGCACCATTGATTGTGCTCGAATAGTATCCCCCATACATTAAAAGATTGACTAAAGTCTTGAAGTCTGGGCCCGTGTGATAATCAAATTGTGAGTACAAGGAAAATATGTTGTAGATTTGAGATGCAGTGATGAAATTGTATCCAATTATTGCTGCAAAGCAATATCAGGTTAATTTTCACCAAAGAATGAGTCTTTTAGATTGCTTAGATATGATTGGAAAGAATAAATAGACTTCTTAATTACTAAGCTTAGTTTCATTACGTAAGGTTAATATATTTTCAACACTTGCTAAATAAGTTAGACTTGATGCATGCTGATAATCAACTTTTAAATGTTTATTCCTACATTCCTTCATTTGCTTAGCAGTAAAAAGCTTAAGAATTGAAATGAAAAAGTCATTAAGATAAAACAGTTGGCCCATGATCATTAAAAATTAATTTTACTCGTGGAATTAATTTACTTAACCAATGGAAGTGTTTTTGTCTGTTATAAGGGGCAATCAAAATAAGAATGTTTGATAGAGAATTATTGCTTGTTTTGAATGACTAGAAAAAATAAGGAGGGTTTCTAACACGAATTTAAAATGTGCCCCTGAAAAATTCCATTTTTCCAACAATGAATGATGTTATGGATTTCCTCGGTCTTCGCAATGAACCAAAAAAAAAATATTTAGACATTAAATACAATGTAAATTCCCCTTTTTGTTGTTTTTTCCAGTGCAATTGAATTTAAAATCCATGGTTTGCGAAAGGAAGTAAACAAAAGTAAATCAAAAAGTAAAGACAATTTCGTATTTTTGCATTATTGTGTTATCTGAAGTCATCACATATATGCTCTGAGTGAAGTTGGAATATCCATTCATTCAATGGAATGTTGGGGAGGCAAATTTATGGACGCACTACTCCATGAATGCATCATTGAGGAACCCTTCGATTTATGAGGGGAAACACTATACCACAGTTTACTCGATGGTGCTTTCATTAAGCAGTGCTTTCATATGTATGACTTGCTTCATTCTATTGATTCATGGGCTGTAATCGATATACCGATCACACTCATAGTGTATATGTGAGGACATCAGTGTTTTTTTTCTCTCTTTTTTTTCCTTGCGAAAATACGGAATTTAACTTTTTGAGTTATTTTCATATTAATGCGTAATTCAAATTAGGAGGGTGGATCAAATTTTAAATATATTCCTAAATTTCTTGCATATTTACTTCCTTTTGCGTGTTTCATTCGCAATTTTAGGTTTTCCTCCCTTTGCATGTTTTTTTAATTCCTTTTCCTTAAATCTTTCGATTTAATTTTCTGGCTATTTTTTTTTTCTTGTTATACTCCGTGTTATTTCATTCTATGTATATTTTTTTTAAATCTGATTTCTTTTTTGTATAATAATTTTTTCTCCCTTACCTTTAACCCATAATTGCTTTTTACCTTTTTGTTCCTAGATTTTGTTTGCTTCTAATAACTAAATTCTACGTGTGCTTTATATACCTACGTATCTTACTTTTTATTTTTTAGGTACTATTTTACAATTTATTATCAATGCAGTGCTTGAAATTTTCTTGAAAATGCATAATTTTGAAATTTGATATTAAAAATAACTTTTGAAAATAAACTGATTGAAAATTTTCAATTAATTTGTTTTTGTGAATTTTAATATTTAAATTTATTTTTTCATTTAAAGTTCTTATAAAATAGTGCCAAAATACGAATTTGAGCTTTGCAGAAGCTTATCGAAATTTGAGCTTATCGAAAATGTGAGCTTGTGACATTATACAAGCCACAAATTGCATTCACAATAATTTTTAACGATATGCAGAATTAACTTGGAATCTCACATAATGATTTGTATAGATTATAATGTATTGTCTATAAATCCTTGTAATTTTGAACTGAACTCAGAAGACGAAAGACACTTTATACCGAAAGAGGAATATAAAGAGATAATAGAAAGTTTTCCGATTTGTGAATCCAAATAAAATTGTAATTCATGATATGTGTTTTTTATTATTATTAAGGATATGTTTTTAAATTATACAGCTGACAGTTAAACATAATGCTAACGTAGCTCTCAAAGCAGGAATTCAAACCTCAAAACAAGAGTTCAATATTCAATTCTTGAATTTTTTTACTAAAAGTTGTGGTTGATTTGGCTAACTGATTTTTTCTCCTTAATTGAAGTAAAGTTTTTCCCCAGGGGGTTTGCTTAATCCTACAATACGGATTTACTTTATTCTTAATTGTTACTATTTTTAAATTCCTATTTTGAAAAGCATTTATTTATGTGCATTTCCCTTGTAGAAAAAAAAATCACATTTAAAAGTAACTATTTGTTTTTTAAATTTGAAAATAGACATTTTTATTTTTTTTAAATTTAATTTTTAACTATGTATTAATTTTAAGAGTTTTAAATTTTAAAAAAAATTCGAAAATTTTTCAATTTTAAAATTCAAATTTTATGTTTGGAAGAAAATTAAAAATCAATGGAGAAGAACGGCTTATGACCGTTTTTTAACAAAAATAACGACTGGTTCGTGAATTTTGAGGGTTGCTAAGTTTTGACAAATCATTAAAGTGAAAAATTTTCACGAGAGTTATTACATAGTGAAGATAGGCCGTGCTTGAATAAAATGGTCTCTGTCCATAGATAAGAAAAGTATAGTAAGTAAGGTTGGTTAAGAAGGAAAAACTGATATTTTTCCATTCAGATTTTAAAATTGAGCAATTCAAGAACAACCAGATAATCAATTCCCAACACCCAGAATTGTAAATTTCGTTTTGAAATTTCCAAGGGACGCAGATAAATGCTTGTGATATTCGTATACATTTTTACCTTTACTATTACAATAATTTTGAAAACTTCCAACTCGAGAAATATCTTTCACGGATATAAATCTCCCCCCTTGATTTTTAGTTGTTATTTCATCCGCTTAAATTGTAGGGTTTAGCAAATACGGGCTTCACGTACCCGGGGCCCCAGTGACGTCCACCTTCATTTATATCCTTAATTTTTGGCGAAAATCATGCTTGATGCATTTTTTAATGTTAACTTCTAATGACTGGAATCTTATTTTCTAAAAGAATTGGTTTTTAAATAAGTAACCACAAAACAATATTTTAGGACTCACTTGTTAAAATTATGCATTTTAAGTAGTTAAAAAGTTTTTGGAGTAAATTAAATCATGTCTAATATTTCAACAATAAATTCGCATTTTTCCTAGAAAAAAAATGAAGATTGACCGTCGGATAGAGAATTTTTGTTTTAGGTAAATTTTCAACTCTGTTCTTGGCCCCTTTTTTCAGATATTAGTTAAGGCCTCTGGAAAAAATTAAAAGTATCACTTTCACTTGTTCACAAAAATTTCTTTATTTTGGACATCTGAAAAGTAATAAGAGATAAGAGAATTGTTTCATTATCCAGTTTCACTTACAAAGAAAAGCATATTTAATTAGCATTGATTAAAATACTTTTTTGAGAAAAGTAAGTTAAAATGTGATTTAAAAGAGAAGAATTCCTTTCATGGGTTTGAAATTCTAGAGCTTTCTATTTACTTTTATTAAACTTTTAGATTTACGATATTTTTAATGCTTGGAAAAACAAATGCCGCAGAAGAAAATATTTTCAATAAAGTTTCAATATTAGCAATTTGAGTGCTTGTTTTTAATGGACTTTTTATGGTAATTGGTTCTTAAACCAAACAACCACACTTGTAATCAATTCATCCAAAAAGATTACACCACTATTAATTCCCTTCTACGATTGTTGCCTTTTGATTTAAAAATGAAAATGGAATGTTCTCTAAATTTAAATTTCAATACATTTGTTTCTCCAAATTGAAAAGTTTCTGTTCTGAATTTAAAGAAGTGTCGCTACTGTTTTTAAATCACAACTAATAAAAACCTATTGGTTCAAAAAATTGTATTTTGATTCGAAACTAAGTATAAAAAATGTGTCTGGCTAGTAAGATTATAAACCTCGCATTTATTAAAACTATAAATAAATATTTTGCAATATGATTCAACATATTTTTTTAAAAGAAAAAAAAGGTAAGAAAACTGCCAGTTTTCACAAAGTAAAATTTTTTCTGGAAACAGATTCAATGAAAATACCTTCTTTAAGTGCAGAAACTTCTTATTTATTAGATTTGATTACATGTATTTTACATAGTTCTAAGTGTTTGACAATTCCTTTCTGTACTGTTGTAATTTTTAAGGAAAAAAATAATCCATAAATGGAACAAAATTTCAGAAAAAAAAAAACTTAAATGCGAACTCGTTTTCATAAAGAAACTGGATTATCCATTTCAAATAATCTCTATTTTAAAATACTCTTCATTTACAATATCCTTTATTTTCCTGATTGGGGTAAAGGCAATTTTCAACATCAGTTTTTTTTAATACATGGGATTCTCTAAAAGTAATTAAGTTTTGATTTTGTGAAGTATGAAAGTTGAAACATTAAAGTTATTTTAAGTTATTTATTGAAAACATTAAAATTGTTTTAACGCTTTAACCAAAATAAGCATGTAAGAAATTTTTTTTTATAAAAAAAAAATAATAAATCTGCTGCTTTCTTAGATTTTAAAGTTATAACCAAGCAATCTAAGCATTAAAAAGTAAAGCTTTTCACTTTCTTTTTATTGTTAAAATTTAATATTTACATTGTTATGATGATTTGAAGATATTTTTTTTACTATATTGCACCCGTCTTACTAAGTTTAGGACATTTTAATAGGAAAATTTTAGTAATTAAATCAGTTGAATGTTTAGTTGTTTCCTTCCAGAATTTGAAAGAGGTAATTATTTCAATTAAGAAAATATAAGTGATATTTTTTGTGTTCTGTACACAGATTTTTAAGCTGTCAACTTATGAGTGTCATATTTTCACATTAAACGAAATGCAATGATACTATTTTTTTTAAACATTTTCAGCATTTACGAATAACAACAACTTGAATGCATGCATGAATATTTGAGGAGGCTCTTAAATATCAATTTTCCAATTTTATTTCAGTTAGACAAAAATGAAATATTCTTAAAATTTTCTGATAATTAAGAAGACTAAATGTTTGTTTTTAGAATGTAAAAAAATTCTTTGATGCAAACTTACTTCATATTTCAAAAGCTTTCTACTTATTCCTCTTTTTAAAGAGGCGCCAACTATTACGGTTTGTTGGTAATTTTTAGCTAGGAACTATATATATATATATATATATATATATATATATATATATATATATATATATATATATATATATATATATATATATATATATATATATATATATATATATATATATATATATATATATATATATATATATATATATATATATATATATATATATATATATATATATATATATATATATATATATATATATATATATATCGTCAAACCCCGCTATAGTGAATCTTCAAGGGAGCGAAATTTTGGCTCACTATATCCGTTACGCATGCAATCCCAAACTCCTCCTTTCATTGCACATTATTCAAGTAAATGACTGAAAAATGTTATGTAGTAGCAAAAAATGTATTCTTTTTCATTACTCTTCGTCTTGTGTACAAAAAAAGAAGAGTAATTTTTAGCTGATGAGCAATCCTCAACATCAGATATGGAAACACTTCCCGACTCTCAGATAATTTTTCCTGAATTTCTGTTATTCCGCTTTTTAAATCTGTCTAACCTGCCATTCTAACACACGAAAGTATTCTCATAAAATCGCTTAGCAAATTCATCGACATTTGTCCAGATACTGGAAGATTGCGGCTCCTTCGAATGGTGAACCACTTCAGTAATGCTTCTTCAACATCCTTGTGATCTGCTTTTTTCAACTTTTTTCTTCCATCTAAATTTTTTTCATGAGCAGAAATTATTAATTGCCTATTTTTCCATACGTTACAAACTGCATATTTGGATAGTTTATAATCCGTGCAAATATCAGCTTGATTGCATCCATTTTCAATTTTTCTGATTAAGCCCATTTTAATCAATCAATGAATCCATTTTAATCATTTTGAACTGAACTGAGAGCAAAAAGGAGTTGAAATGAGGGCCTTATCACCACATATTAATGTCCAACCCTTTGACCAATCATGAATAATTGCTCATTCCCTATGACAAAAAATGCATATTGATTTCACTGACACCTTACAGGTGCATCAGCTGCCTGGGTTGATAACATCTGCTTGGCATGTTTAGGGATAGGAAAGTGAGATAAAAGAAGCAAACAAGAAAAAATGCTTATCGCTACATTCCCCTCTATAGATGGTTTTGAAAATCGGTATATGTATTTATTTTGAAGTGGAAATATCAAAATTATTACAAAAAAAGGGGGAAAAAATCAGTCGAAAACAGAAAAAAGTTCATTATATTCAACTTCCTCGCTTTTTTGGTTCACTATAGCGGGGTTAGACTGTATATATGTATTAATAAACATATAAGGATATATTTTATTATTAGTATTACTATATATTATTAGACAGACTATATAGAATTAAGTAGATTATTTTACATTTCTTTAGATTATATATGTTACCGTGAAGGATCGAAATCAAGAGAATGTCTACTTTTATCGATGAATGTCAACAATCACATAGTCATTTTGATGAATGTCTGAAATATTTCCTATATCCGATTTGATAACTGTTGACATCGTTGCTGAATGTTGATTTCTACATTCTATGTCCGTTCGTGACAGAAATATTTGTTATATCCGATTTGATATTGATTTATTCGTTGATATTATTCGATATTTTAATATTTGCAAAGGATAGATTAGGAGAAACATCAGTGTTCTCAGTACCGGTTAAATGCATAATGGGCAGTGGCACTTGACTGTAAGAAACCTCAGGGTAGGGTATACCGGGCAAATGTACACCCGGCAGTGGCACTTAAGTATACCTAGTATATATTTAGGACATTTACCTAAGCGACTATGTGATTGTCAACAGTTACCGGTGTAAATCAACAACCAATTTCGGTCATTCACAGTATATATTATACTATATCAAAAATTAGAAGTATTACAATATTATACATATATATTATTGTAATGCTTCTAATTTCTGATATCTATTTTGGAAAGTTGGCACTCTTTCATCTGGAGATTTCAAATTTTCATTTCTTGATTTAGCAATATTTATTTGTTTTTATTTTGTTTTATTTCTCATAAATTTGTTCCAATTTAAAGAAAAATGTATAAATACAATTTCGGCTTTGTGGTTTTAATACTATGGCACTTGATACCATGGATTTCTTAAAGTATTTTCTTGAGGTCAAATGCAAATCAGGAATTTTAAATCTATTACTATTGTTATATGCATACCCTGTTTATAATTTATATTAGTCATCTGATTGTAATATTTCTTTGTTTTCTTAAATAGAAAGCTTCTAGAAAATTTGATTGTTGGCTTATCATGCAGATTAGGTTTTACATCGTTAGTCATAGACAAATAAAATCGGATTAGACTGTTACCCTAATCGTAAAAACCAACCCCTGCTCTTGAAACCCCTTCTCCCCTTGATCACATTTAATTAATCAAAACTGATTCCTTAAAGAATTAATTATAAGAATGGTTTATTGGTTTTCAATTGGTTTGGCGAAAATGCTGAAAAACATAGTTTTATGTAGGCTACATTAACACAGTTTTATGTAGCATAAAAAATATGAAAAAATTGGAAAAACTAAAGTACATAAAAAATAAAAAAGATTGACAGCTATTTTTCATAATTAAAAGATTTTATTATATTTTTATAATTTTTTCTGTGACTAGCCAACTTATAAAGTTCTAAATTGAGTTATGTCAGAGTTGAATAAAATTGTTAGACACAAGGTTAAGTTTAATGAAGCTAAAATGCTGAAATTTTCTTTCATAAAAATGACGAGTTGTGAATAAGGAAAAGTGAAATTTATTTACGCAGAACAAAATTTAATTTACTCAATTGAAAAACAAATATACAACTTCGAAGAGTTTGTCCTAAGTGCAGTTTTTTCCCTAATCAATAATGCTCTAAATTTAATTTCAATTGAGTTTTGAATTTAAGAAAAAATATGTTTAGTAATAACTTTTTTGTTACAGTTACATGATTTTTAAAATAAAATATAAAACGAAATTTGATTCCAGGGAAGTTTGTTTGAATGTTTGTATACATTAATTTATATCGCTCATCATTACATTTTTAGTTATAAAAACACTTAACTAAATAAAACAAAGTTAGCACTAATTTTCATGAGTTAGCAAACAAAAAGAATTGATATATATAAATTCTTTATCTGTCTTAAATTAAAAAGAAATATTGATCTAAAATTTACAAGTCAGCACAATAATTTCGAGCAAATATTTGTAATTTATTCAAGAAGAAAATTATTAAAATGTAGGTTTTATTTAACTTTAAAAATTTTAAATTCGTAATCATTATTGTTTTTAAGGAAGGAATCAACAAAATTATTTTGTGCTCAATGAATTGATTATTAAAAATAAATTCTTTTCTTTTATAGACACACTATTAAACACTCATTAAATTTTTCTACCATAAATAAGTTTGTGAAATATCACTAAATTTCATTTTGATTTATCAAGTAATTATTTCAGATAGATAAAGTATTGCAAAATTTTTTTTGTAAGAAAATACTGGTTTTTTTTATTTATTTTGCTGTCGCTTTGACTTCAATTAGCAATATGAGTAATGATTGCAAAATTAGACTCGAAGATTATCTTGCTTTGACATTAAAGCAATCGCCTATAAAATTTATTTACGAAAATTGGTTAAAAACAGTACAAAGTCCACAAAAAAAAAACCTCTTTTTTAAATTATTTTCAAAGAGATCAAAGATGAATTTTTTGCCCTTTTTATTTGGCGCTCCTTTTGCCATTGTCTAGGTTCACTAAATGATAAGTCCAGCCCTGTCCAAACACACCAAGGATTTGTCATTTTGTTTTTAAAATTCTTCCTAGTTGCCAATTGGCAATCATAGATGAGCAGTCTACCTATATTATTAGTCTATGAGAGACCTTTTCTCTATGTGTAGCTAGCTTGGTTTATTCTGTTTTGTGCCATACATAAAACAGACGGTAAAATTTTAAGTGAATATGGATAATGAAAAGTTTTTAACGTCTTCTGAGTTCAAACAAAGAGAGAGAGAGGGAGAAATAATAGAGAGCGCAGTAACAAAGTTAATTATCAAAGGTAACACCTTAAAGACTAGAATTTAACCAATCAAATTTACGACGTAGGTAGTCATGCGTCTACTTTTTACTCTTTAAAAAATGTTGTGCAATGTTTATTTTTTAAAAATTTAATTTTTGATTATCATGAAATGATTTTTTTTCAGGTAAACTAATCAATATTTTAGACTTCTTTTTTAGTTCCTAGAAGTCGTTGTTGTCTCTGATTTTATTCGCATGGATGAATGACTTTTTAGTATGCAGATGAAGAGAGGAGGAAATATTTAGAAAATTCTGCAAGCCTGTCTTTTCGTATATCAGGTAATCTTAAAAATGAAATTAAAAATTATATGATAATTAATTGATAATGTTTTGAAACCTATTTCCGCAAATGTTGATAAAGTGATTTGTTTTTTTCTGGTGAATAAAATCCCCGAATTAAGTACTCTCGGAAGTCACGTACAACAGATGAACAACTTTTGATCTAATGATCCGATTGTTACGTACTATGACTCAATCTTAACGGTTCAAGAATCAAAAATTTATATATGCTTATTAGTTATTGCTGACGATAATTTTAGTTATGAACGCACTTTTGGTTTTATTTAGAACCTTTTAGTTACAAACGTATGAAAAACGTAATTTTTTTTTAATAAACATGCCTTTTTTTCCCAACTACGGATTTGGATTCATGACCCTTAAAATTCGGGAGAGGGGTTGTTGGAATCTGGGAAATAAATCCCTAAACCACAGGAGAACGGTTGAAAGTTTGGTTTTAGTCATACGGCAGGAGAGCGGTTTGAATCATATTTGATCAGAAGAGCGATAGTGGTCCGAACCAGGGTTTCTTTAACGTTAAATTTACTTTTTGCGAATTCAACTATAGTTCTCAAACTTTTTAAGCGAACTGAAATTTATAATTCGTATATCGAAGGATTATTCCATGGAAAATTTTTTTAATAATTATTTATAATTGATTTGTTTTATAATTGATTTGTTTCATAATGGTCGAAAAATTGTGAACAGTTAAGGTAGACAATTTTTCAGTCCTATTTTTGAACGAAAATCGTTTGAATAGTTCTTGAAAAATTAAATTTTAAATAAAAGATTTTTTTTCTGCAATTCATGTTTTGTAAACAATTTCCTTATCTTCAAATAAAACAAAAGAATTAACATCGTTATTTCAACTCAAACAAAATCGCTGATGATGATTACATAGCTGCCAACTTGTAACGGTCATCGGGAAAGATTTTTAAAGAGTGATATCTTAATATAACTTAAATTTTACTACTCAGCCAGCACTGAGGGTTTCCCAATTTTTCTTTTTAACCTAAATTGCCGACTTTTCTTTAGAGGAGACGTGATTTTCTAAATAAGTTTCATAATTAATTGTGAGCATATTAACAAACAAAAAAAAGACTAACTGCTAATCCGTTATCAATCTTGAATTATTTTATTAATTTTGTTTTCATAATTATTTTGAAAGTTAAGAATAAAATTTCCTCATTTTATCAATCTTAAGATAAGGTTAAATTTGCACTTCCGGAGTTTCTATATTTATTTTTAATATGAAAGTGAATAACGGTTTTTATTGAAATGAAAACAAATGCTATAACTGACAGTATTACTTGGGGCATTGCTTGAGACCAAAGTTTACCATAATCAATCAATTTCCTCCCGTGCCCTTTCGAAGAGCCTTAATATTTCAGTCCCTAACCCTGGTATCTATATTTTTTCAGTTAGGTACCTTTATTCAGTCCCTGGTCAAATTATAAGACGCAGTATACGATTCTATGAAAAAATCTTAATTATCAGATGACAGCTTTTATCGTTTTTATGTGACTGAAAGCGGTTTACACTTGTTTACGTATCATTTGGTTAAATTATCTCATAGTCGCTTTAATGAAGTATTTTACGGTAACTCTATTTTATGATTAAATATGCATAGTGGCTTATAGCGAAAAACTCTTCATAACATTCCATGTTCTACTGTAGATTGTCCTTATGGCGGACTTTTACTGTTTTCTGATTTAATGTTAAAATAATAAGACCTGAATGTGTACAGAAGCTGTTGACATCATTGATGACACTGAATGTTGATTTCAACATTCACTGTCCATACCGTTGTCAAAAATATTTGTCAAATCCGATTTGATATATTCGTTGATATTATTATTCGATATCTGCTGAGGGTAGATTAGGAGAAACATCAGTGTTTTTGGAGTACTGCATACTGGGCACTTTACCTTAGAAAAACATCACTATAGGGCATACCGGGCAAATGTATACCTGGCACCTTAGAAAAGTATCAGTTGTAGGGTATACCGGGAAGTGATACTTAACTAGACCTAGTATATATTTCAGACATTTACCAAAGCGACTTTGTGATTGTTAAC
Organism: Parasteatoda tepidariorum; assembly: GCF_982258835.1. Taxonomy (NCBI): domain Eukaryota; kingdom Metazoa; phylum Arthropoda; class Arachnida; order Araneae; family Theridiidae; genus Parasteatoda; species Parasteatoda tepidariorum. The sequence goes on along the minus strand of NC_141765.1, from coordinate 96,440,962 downwards.
ATTCGCTGGTGGAAGTCAAAAACAAACCATTTCGGTCTTTCACAGTAACATATGCATAAGAAACAAACTATTTTTAAAAAAATTAGTAACTGCATTTACATATAGAACGAGTCATTCGATTGCTCATTATGAATCCAGTCTAATTTTCTTCCTTTTTCCTCCCTAGAGTCTGCAGGAAACTCTTAACCAAGAAATTTAAAACTAAGAACTCCAGTAAGTACCTGCATTCATGAGTGTAATCGGATTGAATAGTAAGAGGTAAGTTTTAATTAATTGAATAGTTAGAGGTAAGTTTTAATTAATGTAAAAAGATTTTTTACGTGACGATCACAAAATGGTTGTGCATTTTTCTATGTTAAAAGGTAAGATCGTACTGGTAATGTATTTATTTATCTTACGTTTTGTTTAATTAAATGGCCATTTATTATTGGAATGAATTTAGTTCGGGTCTTGTTTTATTGCCCGTCGCGACGGGACCGACGCGTCGGTTATCGTATTTTTCATTGCGCCGCTCTCAACATGCGCTCGAGAATCGCCCGCTCTTAAATTATGTGCGACGAATTTCGTTTGTTTCGTTTTCTATATTATTCAAACTTTTTCATCATGTTTTCTCTTACTTCATTTTCCAATTTTATCCTTTTTTTCGCTTTTCTTTGTCCAAATGACTAGCGACGAATTTCATTGGTACCATATCATTGTATTTGCGTTTTCCAATTTTATTTTGTTTTCAAATTAGCTTTCCAATGGTTCACTTTGCTTTCCAAATCACTACTATTCATGTGTTCACTGATTTGTTTTCCAGTTTATTCATCCTTTTTTGTTCTAGCTTGTTTTCTAGTATTATCTAGTATTTTATCTAGTATCATCCAGTGTGTGTTCCCATTTTTTTCATCCTTTTTTATTCTATTTTGTTTCTTAGTATTTTATTTTGGTGTTATAGTTCATCCAATGTGTTTTACAATTTTTTCATTCTTTGTTTTTTTCTATTTTGTTTTCTAGAACTTTATTCTGGTATTATAATCTATCCAGTGTGCTCCAAATTTTTTTTATCATCCAGTGTACTTTCCAATGTTTTTTTTTCTTTCAATTTATGTGTTCCTATTAGTTTCTTTCAATGTGGGTGTCCCATTTTTTAATCTGTGCATTTTTAGTGTGTCTTGCATTTTCCAAGTTTTTCTGCAGCTTTCTCAGAGTGTTTTTTTATCTGTTTTTATTTCAATGCGTTTTCTATTATGTGTTCAAATTTTTATCTTCCAATACGTCTTCTGTTTTAATTCATTATAGTTCATCCAAATTTTATTTACTAATAATTGTTCTAATTTTTATTAATCCAATATGTATTCCAATCTTTATTTTCCAATATATGCTCCAATTTTGATTTTTCATTGTGTATTCCAATTATTTTTTGCATTCAGCGTTTGTTCCAGTTTTTTTCTCAAAATATGCGTTACAATTTTTTTTTCTTGCAAATCTTTTTCTAATTTTCGTCCTCCACTGTGCGTTCCATTTCTTTAATGCGAGATTTTGTAATAATTTTTTCCTTGCATTTTTTTCTCTATTTTTCTTTAGCTTTCAGAAAATTTGCTTTTTTTTTTTAGCTTGTTTTGATTTTTTTCGATGTTTTTCCTTTGTCTGTTTTAGGGAGATTTTCGATTGGCGTTCAAGTGAAGTTGATCAAATCCAATTGTGATATTTTTGCTCTATATTGTTTTCGTAACTTCGCTCCCTGTTTATAAGTGAATCTTTATGTTTTCCGTGTTCACTATTTTTCTTTTTTCAGTTTTCTGTAGTAATTTTAAGAACTTCTATTTGGTATTTTTATTCTTCCAATTTTCGTTTTTCCAACTTTTGACACATTATTTTTTTTTATGCGCTTTCCAATTTTATTCATTGTTTTTCAGCTTTTTGAGTGTTTTGTTTTATTCCTAAGTATGTGTCTTTGTATATGTATGTTTTTAATTACAACTGCCCTAAAACTCTGGTTTAATTTTCATCCCTTCTATTTCAATTTCCAATGTACATTCTGGCTTTGTTTGTATTGTTCGTTCTGTTTTTATCTCAAATGTGTGCTGATGTTTTTACTTCAAATGTGTTTCTTTTTCAATGAATGTTTTTTTCCAGTAAGTGTTTTGTATCTTTCCTTTTTTTCCCCTTATCTTCTTTGTTTTTTCAAGTGGTGTACTATTTCTGTAATTCTTGCAGATGTTTTTCGATTGTTAATATTTTCTTTAAATTAAAGTTGGTCAAATCCACTCATGTTTTGTTTTCCCTATTTCGTTTTTCGTATCTTTTCTCTTAGTTTATATGTGAATCGTTTTTTTCCCCGAACTCTGTATTTCTCGCTTTTCAATTTTTTGAGTTATTTCCAAATTTTTTTTTTATTAATATGTATATTCTGCTTATTTTCAATGGATGTGCTGTTTTTTTATGCGTAATGTTTTAAATATTTTTTGTTTTTATTTTCAATGAGTTCTGTTCCTACATCCAATTTTTGTGCTGTTTTCATTTCCAATGATTTTCTATATAATTTCTAAAATATTCTATATTTACTTCGAATGTGTTTTTATTTGTTTTGTTAATTGAATATGTATGTTTTTTTTCGATGAGTGTTTTTTTTTCCAGTTGGTGTACCATTTTTCCTTCTATGTTTTTTCATCCTTTTCTTTTATGATGTGTGCTCTAGTTTTTCTGATTAGTAACATTTCCGCTCAAGAGCACCTGATCAAATCCATTCGTGACCATCGGTCTACTATTTTGTTTTCCTTATCTTCCATCTTTCGCATTCGTTTTTCTGTTGTTGTTTTTTTAGTATTTAGTCCAAGTATTTCCGATTATGTCCATTATGTCATGTCTTCCAATTCTTTGCAAAATTTCATTTTCATGTTATTAATTTTATATAATTAATTTATATAATTATATTTGATATAATTATATTTTATGCTATTAATTTTATTTTTTAAGAATTTTTTTCTCATTTCTTTTCTAATGTGTTTCATAGAAATTTTTTTTTCTTGAGTTCATTTTTTTCTGGTTTTTATCTAATTTATTTTATTGCTTTTTAACCTTTTTTTTAGCTCTTTTCATCAAAAATTTGGGTAAGTTTAATGATTTTATTATGCTGTGTTTCAGTTGTTTCCAATATCTTTAACTTTTTCCAATTTTAATTTCTTTTCTTATGACCTGTACAATTTTTGAAACTTACCATGTCTCTAATTTATCATAAACCCACGTAATTTATCTTTATAGCATACATTTCTGCTTAATACTCTGACAAAGAGGAAGAATCTGACAAAATAGGATCTGTTATGTTGCTTAGAATCTGCCTGAGATTAATTCCAAAATGATCCTGTAGAACTGACTGCCTGATATAGACCTAACAATGCAAGAAAATTTATTTTGGAATATTGCCATTTTATTTGTAAGTAAAACATTTTTCAATCTATTTTATCGACTATTTAAAATCTCGCTATTAATTTTAAAACCAAATACACATTGCACAAAGCAGTGTTTTTTTTAATTTTTTATTGTATCATTTTTTTTTATGCTGATATGCACAATGCGATAAATTGAATAGATATAATTCTAAATAACTTTTGTTCTAGTAACCAGATCGAAGGTTGAATCATAATGGTACAAAGAAAAGTAACATCAAATGCGCTAATTAATTAACTATTAATTAAGTTAGACGAGCAAATCAACTTTGTATTGTATACGTACTTTTTTTCTCGCAAATTATGGAGTTGCCGTGATTGAGAAAGTAGTTCAGTCAGAGGAGCCGCCGAAATATCTCGTTCCTGTCAAAATGACAAAGTTTTGCTTTCTATTCCCTCATGGTCGTGATATTTCCAGGCTGATAGTGTTAAAAAGTAATACGCGAAAAAAAGGTTCAGACAATCTATTTCTTATACCCCGAATCATATATATTTCTCAAGGTCAGATGGAAGTATTAGATTATTTTAGTTTAGAGATAGATAGTTTATTTTAAGCTAGATGTCAGCGCTCATCATTATTTTATTTTAAGCTAAAAATTTGTTCAAAAATTAAAAAAGATATTGTTCACACACTTAATTTTATACTCTCTATGTCCGAAAATGCTTGCTACATTTGATTACTTTTATACTGATATTGATGATTTTGTTTGAACATTATTCAGAGATTTCAGGATGTTACGCAATCAATCAACGAAATTTATTTACTAATCATTCTTTCCTTAAACCATCCAAGTCAAAATTTTCGATAATTTTCCATTGATGAACCAACATGATCTTGATGGTAACCATCAATGAGCCATTTTATCATGAACCATTATATTTTTCTTTGGTAAACAGCATAAGTAACCATCTCCCCAATGTATGAATTCTGACGGATTTGTGATTGTCCAACATTGGTATAGCAACTAGTTTTGTTGTTTTAAAAACTGGGTTAAAAAATTAAAAAAAATTATTTCAAAATGCCGGGGTTCACACGCTTTTAACCCATATTGAAAGGACTTATCAACAATAGCGTAAAAACTTTTTTCCAGACAAATGAACCATAAATTCAATAGTTGTATAATTTTTGACCTAAATGTAGCAACTAATGTGAAAGGGGAAGTCTAATTCTGTTGAATAAAAAAAAAGCACTTTTATAATCGTTTTCTTCAAAATTATAAGATCATTAAATGATTATTCTTAATTTTTGTTTTTGCATATTTCGTAATTTGTCAGAATTGTTTTAAGTTCCACTAACCATTTTCGTTTGTCATTAAAAAAAACTGCAGTCAAAACAAGTTTTAGCCGAATTTTAACCTAGAACACAAGATTGAATTTATCTTCAAAAGTTAAAATTGTTACCCCACGGGAAAAAGTTTTGTCTAAACAAGTTTTCGCCAGTAAGAAAGAAAGAAGTGTGAAATTAACCTATTTATGTTAGAGCAATAGACCAACAAATATTTTCGTTGGTCTGATATGGTAAAAAACGTTTTAAATAATTTTTGATCAAACAATCACTTCAACGGTTATTGGGGAGCCTATCAAAAAATTGTTTTAGTCCAACTGTTAAAAGAGTTACAGCCAAAACGAATTGTATCTAATTTCTGATGAATTGACTATTTCTTATATAACCAAAAATTTTGATTTCGAGCAACATTTGAAATTATTCCACGATACGTTAGCCCATCGAACAAAATCGTTATTCCACTAAAATGTTTCGTCAGCAAAACGAATTATTCAGCAAATAGAACATATTTCACTAACTTAACAACGAGGGAAAATCCACATGAACCTGTATGTAAGATTCTCTATACATGCTTGCATTTTATAACCAATCTCATGAATCTTTTGATTACTTATTTATCTCAAATTATTTAGCTTTAATGTTCCGTGTACAAATTCCAGACATTCCGTCTAATAATCTAATTTTCAATAACTAATTGGAAATTTTATTGGTTCCAGGGGGGATTACCAAAATGCTATTTAATTAGTACTAACAATTCATTAAATTACGAAATCAGAAACAAACAAAAAAATGATTTATCTGAATAAAAAGACATTTTTTTACATATTTGGATACCTGACGCTCAAAATATGGGAGGAAGACAAAATTGTGAAGAAAAAAAATTGGATTATAAATTGGGGTTTTTAGGGTTTTTGACCACTGTTATAAAAAAAGGCCAAACAATATCGCTATATTAGGTCGATTAATTTGAAATAATTATAAACTAAATGTGTGATTTTAAAGAGTGCAATACATAGTGTTTCAGCGTAAAATAGCAATCAAGTATAAGCAATAAAAAAGACTGAAATAAAAACCGATATTTTTCTTTCAATGTTTTGGATATAAAAAAGCATTGATCACATAAATCACAAATATTTGATAATTTCCAAACATTTCGTGAACCACTGTCGAAAAAAGCGTATAATATAATTAAAAGATTAGTTTTTCACCCAGAACTCCTATTGAAAAGATAAAACCTTGATAGTTTCCTGTTTGTTTTTAAAGTTTAAAAAAAAATAATACTTAATTAATAAAATATTATAATATGAAAAATAATAAAGGGAATAAAATTAATGTATTTTAAAGTAATATGTTTGATACTGTAACAAAAATTTGCAAATTTCTAGGATTTAGAAGAAGTCTGATGAGTCCTTATGATTCGTACTATGATAGTGTGATGGCTACAGTCCCGGCAGTGGTCTACTCAGTGACAAAAGTGGACTGCAGGCATCTGTGACCTTGAAGAGCTTTCGGTACGTCTTCTTAAATCTCAGATATTTTGATAACAAAAGCTCAAAAATATTGCATAATTTAGCATTTTCAAAGTTCAGTACTGGGGTATATTGTAGTAATTGCCAGTGTAATTGTTAAACCATTAAATTGCAAATCATTATTGTTAAATCATAATGTAATTGTTAAACCAAAATTGTTAGTGTAAAAAATTTTATAGAGTTAGAAAAAAGATCTTTTTTGATGAATTGATTCGATATCATAATCTATTAATGAATGATTGCATTTTATCCCTTAATAGTCGCATAATTTTGAAGAAAGCAGTCGTAATTTTTTTTAAAGGAAAATTATACAAAACTAAGTGTTTATACAGTCGATGTACTCATTTTTAATTTTTGAGTTAATTTTTAGCTTTCATGTTTGATAAGTGCTGATTTAAAATAAACTATCTCCAAACACGTGGCAAATAATCTTGCACTGCCATCTGCTGTGTAGAGTAGGTAATATGCATAATTCGGTACATAAGAAATAAGTTAAGAAAACATCAACTAAGTTAAGAAACAGTTAAGAAACTTTTAAGAAAACATCAGCCTGGAAATATCACGGTCATGAGAAATAGAGGGTGGAACATCACCCCGGTATATCTTGAACGGAGCGAGAAGGTACGGGTTAAGATAATTCTTTTATCCGAAACATAATAATATTCGCTGGATAAAAATATTTTTTACTTGTGTGAATCGTTTATTATTATTGGTATTCTTACATTTCCAATTACCACATCAATAATTTTTTTAATACTTAATTAATGTAAATATTTGTCTATCATAGCTGCAGAACAATTAACTGAATTTTGCCATCAATTCTCCTGGTTTTTGTTTGCTATTTTTGTTGTTGGGAGAAATTTTTCTTAAATTGTTGTATATCTGTGTTATACTTTTCACAAACATTGATTTATTTTTATGTAACTTTAAATTACATTTATATTTTCTGATACTAACACAGACAGTTTTAATTATAATTGCTCATTAATCTTCATTATCATTAATCATTAATGATTATTTTATTAGTTTTATTAAATTTAGGTGGGGTCCCTCCTCTAATGGGATTTTTTTTTAAATGATGATCATTTTATTATTTTATATTATATGAATATAGAATTATATTATTATTATTAATATTTTCTGTAACTATTCTGTAATTATATATGATTTTGTATTAGGTGGTAGATTTATATATTCATGAAATTTAAAAATGAAGATTAGTAGTTGATTATATTATGATGTTATTATTTTAATAAGTTTTTGTTTAGGATCTATATTATGTATATTATATATATAAAGAATATTAAGATAATAATTCTATTAGCTTTCAAGGTTAAAAGTACTTATATATATATATATATATATATATATATATATATATATATATATATATATATATATATATATATATATATATATATATATATATATATATATATATATATATATATATATATATATATATATATATATATATATATATATATATATATATATATATATATATATATATATATATATATATATATATATATATATATATATATATTACTAATATGAATTTACAGTTCATCATCTATGTTTGATTTCTTAAATATAATTATAAACTTGCAATTTATTGTTTTAGATATAAACTATAAAGAAATATATTACTGCGATGATTATATTCTACTAATCATAAAGATATTGGGACTTTATATTTAATTTTTGGAGCTTGGGCTGCAATAGTGGGAACAGCAATAAGAGTATTAATTCGAATTGAGTTAGGTCAAACAGGTAGATTTATGGGTGATGATCAATTATATAATGTAATTGTAACGGCTCATGCTTTTGTAATAATTTTTTTTATAGTAATACCAATTTTAATTGGAGGGTTTGGAAATTGATTAGTTCCATTAATATTAGGGGCACCTGATATAGCATTTCCTCGGATAAATAACTTGAGATTTTGATTATTACCTCCTTCTTTATTATTATTATTTATTTCATCTATAGTAGAAATAGGAGTAGGAGCTGGTTGAACTGTATATCCACCTTTATCATCTTTAGATGGTCATGGGGGTAGATCAGTAGATTTTGCAATTTTTTCTTTTCATTTAGCTGGGGCTTCTCCTATTATAGGTGCGGTAAACTTTATTTCTACTGTACTTAATATGCGATCTTATGGGATGAGAATAGAAAAAGTTCCTTTATTTGTATGATCAGTTCTAATTACTGCTGTTCTATTATTATTATCACTACCAGTATTAGCAGGTGCTATTACTATGTTATTAACTGATCGGAATTTTAATACTTCATTTTTTGATCCTGCAGGAGGAGGTGATCCTATTTTGTTTCAACATTTATTCTGATTTTTTGGTCATCCTGAAGTATATATTTTGATTTTACCAGGATTTGGTATTGTATCTCATGTAATAAGATCAATAGTAGGGAAACGAGAGCCATTTGGAAGATTAGGAATAATTTATGCTATAGTAGGGATCGGATTGATGGGTTTTGTAGTGTGAGTTCATCATATATTTTCTGTTGGGATGGACACTCGTGCTTATTTTACTGCTGCCACTATAATTATTGCTGTACCTACGGGTATTAAAATTTTTAGATGAATAGCTACTCTCCATGGCTCTTATTTTAAAATAGATACTCCCTTATTGTGATGTGTGGGATTTGTATTTTTATTTACTATTGGTGGTATTACTGGAGTAGTATTATCAAATTCTTCTTTAGATATTATTTTACATGACACTTATTATGTAGTAGCTCATTTTCATTATGTATTAAGAATAGGTGCTGTATTTGCAATTTTAGCAGGATTAACTTTTTGATTTCCTTTATTTTTTGGAATAAAGTTAGATATAAAGAAGACTAAATTACAATTTTATGTTATATTTGTAGGAGTAAATATGACTTTTTTTCCTCAACATTTTTTAGGGTTAAATGGAATGCCACGTCGGTATTCAGATTATCCAGATGTTTATTCATTTTGAAATATAATTTCATCATTAGGCTCATTAATATCATTATTTGGAGTAATTATAATAATTATATTAATCTGAGAAAGAATAGTATATAAAAGTTCTTACAATATAGAATATTATGTTATATCTTCTTTGGAATGAATTAATAATGTTCCCCCTATAAATCACACTTTTAATCAGTTAAATTTGTTAAGAAAATAATTTTTGCCAAATTGAGGATCTTATTATTTTCAAAATAGATCTTCTCCTATAATAGAACAGTTAATTTTTTTTCATGATCATACAATAATAGTAATAATTATAATTGTAATTTTGGTTGGATATATGTTGATAAATTCATATACTAATAAGATTTATAATCTTGGAATGTTTGAGGGTCAAAGATTAGAAAGAATTTGAACCTTATTACCAGGAGTATTCTTGTTATTAATTGCATTTCCTTCAATTCGGTTGTTATATTTAATAGAAGAATTTGAAATATCTGAATTGAGTATTAAGGTAATAGGACATCAGTGATATTGGTCTTATGAATATAGAGATTTTAATATTATAAGATTTGATTCATATATAATTCCTTCAGATAATAAGAGAATATTTCGATTGTTAGAAGTAGATAATTCTTTGGTTATTCCAAGAATATTAGACGTTCGAATAATTGTATCTAGAACTGATGTTATTCATTCTTGAACTATCCCTTCATTAGGGGTAAAAGTAGATGCTATTCCAGGTCGGTTGAATCAGTTATTTTATATTTTTAATCGAAATGGATTATTTGTAGGGCAGTGTTCAGAAATTTGTGGGGCTAATCATAGATTTATACCTATTGTAATTTCAGTAGTACCTCAAATTGAATTTATAAAAATATGATTGTGAAATAGTGGCCGAATTTAGGTGTTAGTCTCTTAAATTAATTATGAAATAAGTAGTTAAATTAATATTAGTTTGTCAAACTAAAGATGATATTATACCACAATTAATACCTTTGTATTGAATTATATCTTCTTTTTTTGTAATCCTATTAATATTATTATTTATAAAAATTTATGGTAATTATAATAGTATAAGAAATTTTTTTTATAATATAAAGGAATTAGAAATAGAAAAAAATATATGATATTGATAAATTTATTTTCTGTATTTGATCCTACATCATATTTTGGTATATCAATTAATTGATTAATTATTATACTAACACATATAATTATATTTACTAGATTTTTTAAAATTTATAGAATATATTTAATTATAATAAAAAAGTTTTTAGTAAATGTAAGTGAAGTATTTAAAGAAGTAGGTGATTTAAAGTATTCTGGAATTATTTGTGTTAGATTAATTAGATTTATATTTTTAATTATATCAAACTTGATAGGATTATTTCCATTTATTTTTACTGGGACAGCTCATATTATATTTACGATAGGATTAGGTGTTGTTATGTGAATAAGATTTTTTATGATAGGTTGATTTAAAAATTTTATATGTAGTGCGGCTCATTTAGTTCCTGAAGGGAGTCCTTTGTTATTGTCACCTGTATTAGTATTAATTGAATCAATTAGACATTTGATGCGACCTTTTACTCTATCTATTCGATTAGCAGCTAATATAATAACTGGTCATCTTATTATTGGTTTGTTATCAAGAATTAGATTATTAAGATCATTAGGATTAATTTCATCTCTAATTTTTCAGAGATTATTATTAATTTTAGAATTTGGTGTAGCAATTATTCAGGGGTTTGTATTTAGAATTTTATTATTATTATATGCTATTGAATACTACTAATTATTGGAAAAGTATTATCATCCTTATCACATAGTAAATATTTCTCCTTGACCGTTGTTTATTGGAATTAGAATTTTATCTTTTATGTTAGGAATAGTAAAAATATTTATATATATAAAATATGATTTATTAATAATTAGATTTATATTAAGATTAACAATTTCTATTTTATGGTGGCGAGATGTGGTACGTGAGAGAACCTATTTGGGTTATCATTCTAGAGTAGTATTAAGAGGTTTAATATTAGGTATAATTTTATTTATTATTAGAGAAGTATTTTTTTTCCATTTCTTTTTTTTTTTATCTTTATTTCATTCAAGATTAAGACCTACTATTGAAATCGGTTCATTTTGACCACCTACAGGTGTAGAAACATTAAATGCTTTTCAGGTTCCTTTATTAAATACTGTAATTTTATTAACTTCAGGGGTAAGAGTAACATTGTGTCATCAGGCTATTTTAAATGAAAATTGAATTATAGCTAAAAATTCTTTATTAGCGACTTGATTATTAGGAATTTATTTTTTAATATTACAAGGATTTGAATATATAGAAACTTTATTTGGAATTAGAGATTCTGTTTTTGGATCAACATTTTTTATAGCTACAGGATTTCATGGATTTCATGTTATTGTAGGAACTTTGTTTTTAATAGTAATATGAATACGAATAACAAAAATTCACTTTTCTAGAAGACATCATTTTGGGTTTGAAGCTGCAGCTTGATATTGACATTTTGTTGATGTAGTATGATTATTTTTATTTTCAGTGGTCTATTGATGAGGTTCTTAATAAATAAGTATATTATGTACATTTAATTTCCAATTAAAAGGAGAATATTAATAATACTGATTATAATAATTATTGTAAGATTATTAATTATAATTGTATATATATTGTTTTATTTAATATCATATAAATTAAATAATAGAATAGAATCATCTTCTGGGTATGAATGTGGGTTTAATTTTATATCTAAAACTCGGGTCTCTTTCTCTTATCGATTTTTTTTAATTGGAATTTTGTTTTTAATTTTTGATGTTGAAATTGTATTATTACTATGTTTTCCATTTTTAATATATAGAATAATTTTTTCAATAATATTTATGTTATTCATAATTATTCCTGTTGTGGGATTAATATATGAATATTATTGTGGGTCATTAGAGTGAGTAGAATTACTTATTTCTAAGGCTTAAACTTAGTGCACTAATCTGCCAAATAGATAAGAAGCTAAAGGAGCGATCTCATTGTTAATGAGATACATGTTTTTTTTTTTTAATATTCATTTATGTATCTTTTTTATCTATCATGTCTGATAGATAAAAAAATACATATAAATGAATTAATATAATAAATTTATAGAAAGTTATACGGTTGATTTGCATTCAATTTTTATGTTATAAACATACTTAGATTAGTTTATAAAAAGCTGCTAACTTTTTAATAGTTAATGACTACTAATTATAAATAGAGCTATTATAGCAGCTTAATTTCGACTTAAGTTTAGAATATATTAGTGAAGTTCATATCATTATTTCATGATGAAGATCTATATAATAGTCAATTTTATCTTCAGTAAAATGCTCTAATATAAGCTACTAATATATACAATATATACACACACACACATATATATATATATATATATATATATATATATATATATATATATATATATATTATATATATATATATATATATATATATATATATATATATATATATATATATATATATATATATATATATATATATATATATATATATATATATATACATTATAATATTATGATGATAGGGATAATTAAAATTAATATAATTAAAATTAATATAATTAAACATATTGATGATAAAATAATTTTGTTTGGAAGATTAGATGATAATATAATATAATTGAATGAGTTGTATGGACCATAGTGTTCTTGTCATATTTTATCATTATTGTGAAATTGTTTTATGAATCTGTTAATTTTAAATATTGAATTGGAGGATATCATATGAGTAAATCATAATGAAATGGCTGGTTGTCCTATTTTTAAATAATTTAATCTTTTAAAGGATAAAGATAAAGCTAAAATGATTCCTAATAAAAGGGATAATATAATTATTAGTTTTGTGGAGTTAGGAATAATAAAATAATAATGATATTTTTGTTGTTGGGAGAAATTTTTCTTAAATTGTTGTATATCTGTGTTATACTTTTCACAAACATTGATTTATTTTTATGTAACTTTAAATTACATTTATATTTTCTGATACTAACACAGACAGTTTTAATTATAATTGCTCATTAATCATAAGACTGAGTGTATTTTATCAAAACGCTATAACTACGCATTAAATACCCTTAAAAAATAAAATTTCGCAAAAATTTAGAATTTACGATTAAATATTGCATTTACATTTTAACAGAGAGGCCAACTGCTTCGGACGTGCCAAAATAATTAAAAAAAACGGTAAATTTTGAAAATATTTGACAATTTTTGCTTGCTTTTTAAAAGGAATAGAATGACAGTAATAAAGTGGTGAATTATATAAGCCTACGAATTATTTCGAAATAGTGGTGGATAAAAATCTACTAAATTGAATTTATTAAACCAAGAATCACGATTGATAAACTACCACTTTAAAATATGTATTTGCAGTCCGGAACAAGTTGGCATCTCTGTTTTAATTGAATAACCTGTAATAATTGAATTACATAGATTTGGTTGGAGCCGATTGTATTCGTTTAAGCGGGGTTGACTGTATTTGTCATTCTGGGCATATTTACTCAGTCCATTATTTGTTCTGGATTTTAACTATGTAATAAATAATGAAATAAATATCATTCAGATCAATGAGTTTGACACTTATGAACAAATTTGACATATTCTTTAAATGTCATACTTTTTTTTTCTTTTGAAAAAAAAATTATTTTTGAATGAATTTAGTTTCACAATTTTGTTATTTGAAAGTTTTTAACCACTGTACGTTATTCAAGAACTAATAATACAGTGAAAAAAAAATGTGTGTATGTCGTTCATAATGTTTTTTAGACGATTATAAATGACGTCTATTATCTACCAGAATTCACTCTCGAAAAATGTTTGCAAAGTTTAATCCTTTTAAAAAGAAATTTTTTTTTTAAAGTATTGACACTTCAATAAAAATTATGTTTAAAAATGTGTTCTTTTAGTTACAAATAATGAAATTACACCATTGGTTTTAAAACTCAGAGGAAAGTCAAGAAATTTTTTACTGAATGTTAGTGGCCAGCCTGATACACTATCTGGACTACGGTGATTTTGGTGCAATTTTTATAGAAATACTTACTCATTTTTCTGTAAGTTTGTGTAAAATGTGTGTTATGTCTGAGTGAAAAAAGTATTTAGTTTTTAAAGCTTTAATCAATAAAAATAAAATTAATAATTAAAGAATTAAAAAGGTATATTTCGCATACTATACGACATAAAAATACAAGCCAGTCTTTTACATATGTATTTTAAAATGTTCTAAACTCTTCCACGTGTAGAAAAATGATATTGCTTTGTGAATAAATTTGTTAGGCCGTAGATTAATGGTTAAATCTTTTCACTGTGGCATTCGTCGAATTTTTTAATGACATTTAAGCAGAACTTCTACGCGACCCTGCCTTATCGCTGAAAAATATTTAGTTCATTATACTTATCTTATGATTCTGTGAAATTTCAAAACTATTTCAGATTATTTCTATTTCTATTTCAGATATTGTAGCAATTATTTGTGTTATTTATGGAACTTCTAATATCATTCGTGCTTTTAATTATCATCAGGACTGCTCAAAATGTACACTATTTGGTACCGTTTAGTTAACTGTACTATTTAAGTACTCAAAATGTGTACTAAATGCGTATAAACCTGTAATGTAATTAGTTACGAACTTATTATTTATTTTTTAATTGTTTTACCAACTATTTTAAAAATTCTGTTACTCAATTTACGAACAAATATCAACTTGAAAAGAGTGAATACTTTATTTCTAGCTTATACTGAATTGGGTATTCATACGCACTTGAAGTGAAATCTGAATACCATTAAGTGAGGAAGCTTAGATGTATTTATTTGCTTTATTAATTATTTTTGCTAATTTTGGCGTTTTCTTGAAAGCCGTCAGATGGCAACTGTTGATTGTTTATAATAGATCACGAGACGGTGGAACATTTATCTCACTCGCTACTGAACATTCCACAGAAACAAAGTTAACTGTTATTAAAGGCAAGCTAGTAACAAATAACAGAAGTTGTTATTAAAGGCATGAGTTGTGTAATAAAAATAATTATGTTTTCATTAGAATATTTACATAAAAATGTCAATTCCAATAAATAATTTTATAATATTAATTTTTGATTCTCCTCTATTTGGTTTAGCCTAGTTAGATTTTATCTTAATGTCCTCTCTGATGTGTGTAAGTTTGATTTGCAAACAAGCTTTATTTTAAGAATTAGTGTATTTATGCAATTTAAATAAATGATAATTACCTTTATTATAATATTCGAAATAAATAACTTTCGAACTTTTTTTTTTCGAAGTAACTTTTATTTTGAAATAAGTTTCTTGCTGACTCTTATGTGTTGTATCTATAGCTGTCAACATGGATAAGAAAATATCTAGTAGATTTTACGAAATAATAACTGTTCCATAATACGTTAAATATTTTTCCTATAAGGAAGTTATGGGATTTTTTTTGTCATCAAAATACTAAAACTTAAATAACTGTATAATATTTATTTTTGATTCTCTTTTATTTGGTTAAGCCTAATTTGAGTTCATCTTAATCTTTGATAAATGTAAGTTTGATTAGCAAACAAACTTTATTTTAAGAATTAGTGCATATATGCACCCCAGATTGATGTTTTTTACTTCATACCATATTATAATTTAAAAAGGAAGTACAGAATAAAAATAAACTGAAATTTTTGGAACAAAAAAAAAGAAAAGTTTTAAACTGATTAATATAAATGATGTTCATTTAATTGGCTATAATATAGCCTACGTCACAGGTTGTGTTGTTCCTACTAAATTTAACCCATGAACGGCATTTTCTGCGAGCCTAACTTCAAGCCACAAATAAACAAACGAAGTGTTCGATCGTTTAAATAGCTGCTCGCCAGATTTTATTGCATTATAAAGAAAAGTTATTGAAATTAAATACAACTAAATAAACAACAACAACTAAAACAATTAACAACAACTAATAATAACAATAACTAAATAAACAACAACTAAATTCCATTCGTTTAGCATTGCGTCATATGTTTCTACTAAATCGAAGTAGTTGTGTTTTTTTCATATTATACCCAATTATTCATTAGTACTTAAAAATTCAAGCAAACGATAAATTGTGTAAAGAATTCTGTTCCAATAAGGATTTTTTTCTCTCAAAAACTTACTCAATTGTAGGGAATTTTCTGAAATGTACGAAAACCAGGAAAATTTTTATTGTACCAGTAGACCATGAGAAAATGGCAAAATCCAATAGTCGACTGGTAAATCCAGGAGAAATGGCAGCTATGTGTATCACATCTTACTAAAATTTTAAATTTTAGTGTTGTTGAATACCAAAATGGTGGCAGCTACTTTAAAAACCAAGTATTTTTTAAAAGGACATTTTCGGTGTTTCACTATTTCAAGAATTATTTTTTGTTCATTGGGTAGCAAAATGCTTAAGTACGAAGAGTTATTTATGGTGTTTCACTTTGGTGTAAAGTAGTTGCCACCATTTTCGGTATTGAGATAATTGTTGCTCCAAAGTTGTAACAGAAAAACGATGTCTCTTGCAGGAGAAGTCGTTATTGCAGTTGAAGGGGAAAGATGACAAAATTTGTCCACCGAAGTGTTTTGATCCAATGAATGAGAACTGTTCGACACTAAGATGTTAACCTTTTGCTATTCGGGATCGAAATGGACTAGAGGTGTCGTAGATAAGAACTCTCTACTTATGGCAACGCATGTTTTCACCATTAGCGTGTGGAGAGTCGTAGGAGAAGAAAGTAAGCTAGTTTCTCTCTTGATTTTCATATTGATTAAAAACTTTTAAATTAGTAACTATATGGAGCTAAATCAAACATAGTTCTAAAAAAAAGTGTCGTGCAAATTTGAAAAAAATATTTTTGTTATTAAAAATATTACGAAAAATGTTAAGAAGGTTGAAAATATCGTAGTAAATTTTTCTGCAACTGAGAAGAGAAGGAGAAGGGAGGGGGAGGGCTAAAGGTAACAAAATGAAGGAAAATAAATATTTTCTTGTAACAAAAAGTAAGCAGGTCATTGATATAATATAAGGGCCATATTTTTGAAGAAAGGTACATTTTTCAGTCAGTGAGGTTTTAATTTCTAGAAATTCTGCTAAACGCTAGACCGTGTGAATTAGTCAAAAAGTACAGTGTTGACATTTTTTTTGGAGTGGGTACCCCTTGAGTATAATTAAAAGAATTTTTTTGCTAATGTAAAAATTTTGAGTTTGAAAAATTTATTAAACTGCTCTTAAAAAAGTCTTTCTCTTCATATAAGAACTTTATAACGAACCCTATAGTACAAGACGATAGTACAATATAATTTGCCAATATTTTGAAGATTTTCCATGTGCAGGTTACTACAGGCATTTATTGTAAGTGTTTAACTAATGTTTAAGAAAAAAATTCATACTTTTTGATGCTTTAAGAAAACTTTGTGCAATGAAAATATAAAATAAAATGCAAAACAAAAATATATTAACAAAATAATGATCGCTTTTTTTATTTATGTTTTGCAACATTTATATTCTTTGCTTATTTAAGAATAATTTAAATATAGCTCTTAATCTGTTCATATGCAAAATTAAAAAGGGAGAGGAGATAGGGCTAGATTGGACATCATAATAACTTTTTTTTGTTTATATGTCAAATTTCTTATGTGGCATATTATAGGTTGACAACATTAATGTGCTTAAAAAAAATTCAAACAACGAGCCACCTAGAATAATTTTTGATCTGATGGTCGGATTTTCACATTCTAAGACCCAGTCTTAATGGTTAG
This sequence comes from Parasteatoda tepidariorum, assembly GCF_982258835.1. Classification (NCBI taxonomy): domain Eukaryota; kingdom Metazoa; phylum Arthropoda; class Arachnida; order Araneae; family Theridiidae; genus Parasteatoda; species Parasteatoda tepidariorum. Next base: position 96,422,919 of record NC_141765.1, on the reverse strand, counting down.
AGAGGGTAATCTTAAATATGCTAATTAATTAGTGAAGACGATATTTTAAGTTATAAAATTCATTTATCCCAAAATAATTCAATTCAGAGAATAACATTTAGAAAATATTTATAATTTTTTTATTATTTTATTTAATGAAAGTCAGAAAGATTTTGAAATGTAAACTATGTAACCTATACTTTAAAGGATGTAATTTTACACGGCAAAATACAAAATTTGAGCGAAATAGGTCGAATAGTTCGTGAAAATTGAATTTTAAAAGTACGACTTTTGTAAAAGTCAATTTCTCCGAAACTATAAAATGATTCTTACCATAGCCGCTGAAAATAGTTACGATCAAATTAAGTTTTAACTAACTTATGATCTTAAAATCTAAAACACTATAAGCCATTCAACCAACAACATTGTCTGCCGTCAAATTAGTAAGCCCGTTGTAGGAACTCGTTAAACGTATAAAGCAATGCGTGTTCGACCACTTTTTAAGTTATGTTCTGCCTAACTAAAACATTGTAGATTTACTTTTAAAATTCCTGCGTGTACTTCAAAAGAATGTACATTTTTTTGATCACTATCATGTTCCCTTAAGGCAGTGTTTCCCAAAGTGTGGTACGCGTACCCCCAGGGGTACGGAAACAGTTTAACGGGGGTACGCGTTCTTATCCGAAATATCTTGCAACAAACGAAAATTTCAAAATTTTATATTTTAAAACAAAGCTAGCCATGGAAATTTACGATTACGTATTTTTCTATTAGTTATTTTTCTGCAGAGTTAACAGTTAATAATTAGTGGTGTCAACAGCCAGCTGTGATTTTTGACTTTTGTGCAATTTTTCATAGTAAAAAATACATTAATTTTTTTATTAGTGGTACACAGCGTTACGAAAAATTTTTAAGGGGTACGCAAACGTCATAAGTTTGGGAAACACTGCCTTAAGGGATCTCGAGGATTTTTCCTAACAAAGTTTTCGACTTTTAGACGGAAAAAAAAATGCGTGCTATAACTTGTTTTATGCTGAGCATTGAAATACTAAATATAAGATAATTTTTCTGAAGTTCTAAACTTCTAAAATTACAGCAAAAATACTGCAAACCTTTTACAGAAAACAAAAAGTATCTAATTAATTTTATTAATTGAAATCGTCTGCAAACTCATATATTTTGTTTTATTCAAAATTATGCCTTTTAATCTGTTTTTTTTTTTTCAATTCAAATATTTCGACTTTTAATAAACCTATTAAGTTAAAACTTGGTAATTGGTTAAAGTATAGCTTGTTGTTTAAATTTATTCTAGCACTTGAATTTTGGTAGATACTTTATTTAATTTATTTGCATTTTCGGGAACAAAATATTTTTTTCCAGCCAATTCCTAAAACTTTGTTTTATTTTAAAAAAATACTTTTTATTTTTTCAATTTCTATGCGCTAGTAAGTTTGGTAAGAGACCATTTTTGTTTGCCAATAAAAGGTTTTTCAAATAATTTTCATGATTTTGTCTTCAATATGCGATAGTTTTGTGTTATATATAAATTTTAACTGTAAAGAAAACTAAATTATGAAAGTTCTTTGCGATGCATTACAAAAATATTTGCATTTAAATAATGTCTTTGCTCTTGTTAAAATATATTGGAAAATTCAGAATCTTAAGTTAAATTTTAGATAGTTATAGAAATTTTTAAAAAAATGTTATACATTGATGCTTTTCCGATGAAATCAGTACCTTTTAATTCCTAAATTACCACTTATTATTAAAATTAGCATTTACTGTTATCTTTGACGTTAAAAGTTATTGCACATTATGAATTTTCTTCTTGTAAAATTTTGTTACGGCTTACAAAGTTGTTGGTCAAACATTTCGGTAAATCAAATTACTTTCTTATGCTAAGTACAGAGTTTCAGTCTACAATTTATAGATAAATGTTAGATATCTATTTTGAATCGAAATATAATAATAGAAAATTTGTTCCAAATAGTTTAAATCGGAAAACCTTCGAGCCTTTTGCGATTAATTTTATTTTTTTGCATCCAAATCTCCGGAACTATTTAAACAAATCCGAAAACAAATTTACGGAATTAAAAAATATTATTTGTTTGAAAGTAATTTATAATAACAGGAACATTTTGAACAGGAATTCTTGCATTGTAATTTGTACAAAATGATTCCTTCCTTAAACAATTTTTTTTTTAAAAATTCCAAACAAATGTTTCAAAAATTATTAATAACGTTTGTCATTTTAACCACATTCAAATTCAATACAACATACATTTTAGTTTATTTCGGAAATTTTTAAGTTAAATATTCCTTAAGAGTTTTTTTTTTCCATAGTCAAATGTCTTGACCTCAAAAACTTATTAAAGATATTTTTTTAACTTCTTTCCCCAAATTTAACTTTAATTACAAATATAAAATTTTATAATTTTTTCCGCATTATTTGTTATAATTTTTTGCAAAAAAAAATATTCCGGAATAGTGAATTCTTATGCATGTATCTCTGCCCCCTTGTAGGTAACAATAAGCAAACCTCAGATGATTTCGTAATATTTTAACTGCTACAAATTGAATCAGATCAAAGCTTAACCCCGTCCCGCCCCTGTCAGGGGGCATCCGGAGAATACTGTAAGTGCGTGCACGTTACCTCTCAGTAAAAAAAAAAAGAGGATTCCAAAAGGTAGGCTTGGTGGCGATTCATGGCAACACCAGAAGGCCTCAAGGAATTTAGTGAAATCTTAATAGTAGTGATTCAGAAAATAGAATTTAGAAGTTTGAGTGTTCAAACATAATAGGTGAGGCAACAAAAAAAAAACATTGAAAAACGGTAACAAACATATTGTGATGATGAAAAGTACCAGAATTTGTCCAAAGCCCATGAAAACAGATATAATTTCAGAAAGAAGAGTTACGGCGAGGCAGCCGTGAAGAAAAATCCTCAAACAAGAGGAAACTCAAAACAGGAATTGTTAGAAAATTTAACAAAATTTTGAACAATAAATTAATCGAAAATTCGAAAATCATTTCTAAAGAACACAAATACAGTATTTGCGAAGGTTGCAAGATAAAAATAAATAAATAAATAAATACATAAAATAATAATGATAATGTTAATAAAAATACTAATAGCATACAGAAAATTGTTAACAGTGAGATACAATTAATGCATTACATGAAATATAGAGCTCGTTAAATGTACAGCTCACATTTGTTGACGCCGTCTATTCAAGTTCCCTTGTAAGGAAAAGGCGTTCCATTATTTTAATAATTTCCTGTTTGACTTTCTTCTGCTTCCAAAATAATTCAAGTTGGATGCAAATCAAATGGCTACAATTTAAATATTTAGTTAGCTTTTAGTAAATAATGCAAGAGTTTTGTCTTCGTAAATAGATCGTGTGTCATCGAATCTGCAAGAAATTGTGCTCGCGACGAATTTTTGAAAAATACAAATTGTAGCCCTGAGATTAATTGTGTCTGCGACGAGTAGTCCCCACAATGAATTGTCGCCGCGACGACTTGTGTCTTCACTGAACTGTACTTCAAAAAATTATACATGACAAGTTAAAGTAGAACTAGAAATAAAAAAGATTATAGCTAAAGCAAGTTATAAATATTGACTAAAATATCGCAAATTGGAATTTCAATTCCAAATCGTCCTTTGAATTTAACTTCCTAATTTAGAAGTTTTCTTTAATTCATCCGGTAGAACAAATTTCTGGTCAAAACAACCTTTGGCTAAATTTTGACCTTGATATCACAAGTTCAACTTTGCATTCAAGTGTTAGCTCAGCAAACATTTTCGTACACTGCTTATCCACCAAAAATAAGTTATGGATAAGCATACTTAACAAATTTCTAACCGAAAAACCTTAAGTTTAAATTTCGCATCCATAATAGGGCTTATTATAGAAATCATTATCTCCTTTAAAAATTGTTGGAAAAAAGAAACGTCAAAATGAGTTATGGTTAAATTGGTAAGGTGGCAATCAGAAAAGATAATTTTGTTAACAAACCAATAGTATAAAATGATTATCCAACCCTCAAAAATCGGTTTTTGCTATAAACTTGCTTTAGCTAAATTTTAATCAAAAAAAAAAGTCTACATTTTGATCGCTAGTAATAGCGTACCAGAACAAATTGTTAGCTCATAATTGAGTGCCTGTCGCTTTTATTAATCCATTAAAAGATAGTTATAGCTAAAATATGATTTTGCTAGAACTTTAAAAATATACCATCCTAGGAATTTAGTCGCAAATTTTAAGCCGATCGAAGGAAAGCTTTAGGTCACCAAAACGTTCTTAGTAACACTTCAATGAAGAAGCAAAGCAAAAATTACCCTTTGACTAAGATGGAACATCGGTGTCCCTTATAAATATTTTTTCCAATGTTCAAATTACAAGCAGAAACGCATTCTAATATTTTTTAAATATTAAAAAAAGTTTAATGGTTACTAAAAAACTGTTACATTATCGGATAGTTTTTATATATTTGTACTAAAATACGAAATTAAAAAAAAAAATTCTATGCATATAACGATAAGACCCATCTTGATTAAAGGTAATATTTGATTGACGAAAACTTAAATGAACCGGAAAAAATGCAAGTGAAAAACAAATTTTTAAAGAAACGAAATCGAAAAAATGGTATTAAAAATAATTAGTTTACAATAAAAACAACGTTCACGGTGAACTCGAAATTTTTCTTAGTCCAAGCATCTAAAAAAAGTTACGACCCATAACGTTTCATTCTATTTTTGACCAAACACCACGGCATTGAATTTTTCACCAAACATTAACTCTCCAAATATTTTGTTAGCTCAGCTGAAAGAAGAAAAGATAAAGGTTTAGATTAAACACTACCAATTTTTTTCTTCCATTTAATCGACTTTTCGATACGCAATTGCATTAAATCATATTTAGTAAAATTCTTCAAAATAATTAGTATTGTATGCCTCAATTTCAGTAAAAATGTTGTTTTCACCCATCTGTATGACTTATAAGTCCTTAAAAAGTCTCAATATAATCATAATAACGAGTGTTCAAACACTTTCATGTTTATTCACTGGTAGGATCTGTCCAATCACTTCATTATCTTACTACTTATTATTTGAACCACCAAGACTTTGAAATAATAATTTATAAATTTCAAATATGTTAAAACTTTCATTTTCCAAAATTTACATAGTTGAAAAATATTATGATTTTTTTAAAAAATATAAGCTGTTCTTAATTGTTCATTCAATGGTTGATTTACCCTACCACAAGTTTGAATTTTGCCTCCACACCTTAACCCTTGAAAATAAATCATTGACCCACCAAAAGTTGCTCGTTAATAAACTTTAGAAGATAAGTATCATTCACCCAATCGTAGGAAATCAATAATCCAGCTAAAAGTTTCGTTAAACCTCTCTCTCTTAAAAAAAAATTATAACAATAAAAAATTGTGTCAAAATTGTGAAATTGACAAACAATCTTTAAACACACGAATTCCCATAACAGAAAAATTTAAAAAAAAAGTAAAAATTGCTAAAAATATGTATTAGATCATTAATAAGCTTAAGAGAATGAAATGTGGACTATCTGAAATATTTTCAATAGCAAGGACGGTGGGTGAAATTTTATAATTCTTGCAACTAATATGTTAGGACACATACAAATCATATGCTTAGCCAAGATAAAATAAAAATATGCTTTGCCAAGATAAAATACTTTACAGCCAATATAACTTTTTTTTCAAAAAATTATGTTAGGAACTTAAAACTTGCCACTGTAATCACTACCATTAAAAAAAAAAAAAAAGAAAGAAATTAAAATAAGGATATTTTAAGGTCCTAAGCAAGCATTTCTCATAACTCTCCTCCCCTCTCCCTCTTTGAAGCCGTGGAGACTCATGGGATAGAATGTTTGCTTCCCGATGAGATGAACTGGGTTCGATTCTGAGCGATGGCTGGTAGATACGAATTCCGCACCCTGCTCACACCGACTACAGTGCTGCACTGTGGGCCAGAAGACTATGATCTTTGGCCAAAAGTAAAACATTAATTTTTCAATTAAATATGTGTAGGCAGTTTTAAAATATCCCGAATTCAAAGCACTATAATTTACTTTTTGGACCGATGAAAGTAAAATTTTATGAAAAATATGTTTAAAGAAATTGCTTTAAATGTAACTTTTAATTTTTTTTCTTCAGAAATATATATATAGGAATTTCACCCTACTGTTACATTTTCATCAGAGTAATAAGTCTGAAATTACAGTACAATTTTCAGTTTGTTGGTTAATACTCTTGACAAACTTATAGTTTATATCTTATCATTTGACATTTTACAATGTTTGAATGACTTTCGAAACTTAATTCTAAAAAGTTCCATGAGTTCTAAACTTTTCTTTGCTGTCTTCTTTCGAAAAAACCTGCCCCATTTTGCCCGTATTGCAAAGGTGGACTAAATATACCGAAAAACAAAAATTATGTTTTTTTTCTTCATGTTTTCACGTTATTTTGTAATTCACGTTATTTTATAATATTACTTCGGAAATATAATTTGCTTTTAATTTTTAGTATAAAATTACGAAAATTATTATATTTTCATTGCTATATGTAACTATTTAAACGTACTATATCATTTTTCTATTTCTGCTCGCCATATTTCAGCCGCCATTTTGTATTTTTGGAGTATTTTTAGTGTATTTCAAAATTTCAACTATGAAGTTTACCTGCACAGTTTACCTGCACATAAAAAACCCTAAATGCACATTTTATCTAAATACTAATTTTGGCCATGAAACCTTGGATGCTGGCCCACTGTGTGCTGACGTAAAATATACTCAATGGTAGACGGATCATAGGTTAGAGTCCCTAAACCGCCAGGCTTACCGTGGGAGGTTTTCGGGATTTTTCTCTCTATGTAATGCAAATGTGGGTTACTTCCATCAAAAAAGTGCTCCATGAAGGCAAATTTCTCCCAATACAGGATCCCGAAGTTCCCTTGTCTTCTGGATTGGGTTCAAATTTACAAGAATACGGAATTGAACATTAATAGTCATAAGCCCGCCCCCCCCTCAGAAAAAAGTATTGGAAACCACAAAAAATAAGAAAATATAAGAACCACAATTCTTCTATTGCAGCTACCCCCCCCCCTCCCTGGATTTTTAGAGTCAAAAATCCAAATATGTAAAAATAAAATGAAATTTAGTCAGAAAAGGTGCGTTTTTGTGTCTGATTTCGTAACTTAATTAATAATTAACCTATTTAATTAGCAGGTGTCACCCATTAATATTGGAACTCATAATGGGAGACTTTATCTGGTGGAACCATTAAGATTGTTTTCTCGGTTTTCCTCCTTATGTTATGTTTCCTTCCTTCTCCTAATATTTGATCTATGAATTCCTTTGTCTTCTGTATTGTGAACAAAATTACAAGGCTACGAAGTTTAACAATTGTAGTTAAACCCTAAATTGGGACGGTTATAAAATAAAATGAAATAACCCTCTACCCCCTTGTACGAAACAATTAGCAAATCATAAGCCATTCGCCCTCCTTGGTGCTTTCGTATTATTTGACAGATCACAAATTAAATATTTAGTTTTGCAAGCAATGCAAGAGTTTTTCGAGGAATTGACGCTCGACATCTCGTTTTGTTTATTGTACTAAATTGTCAGCCCACACTTCCTCACCAGAAATTTTCTTTTCTCTATCCGTCTGTAAAAAGAAAACAAAAACTAGTGTTTTTTTTTATATATTTTTGAATTAATTTTAATTTTAGACCATAAAACAACCATTTAATGTTGCCTCTAAACATTAACCTATGCATCGAAATGTTGGCCTATTGTTAAAAATCAAATAAAATAGTTTCGTGTTCCCATTCGTTAAAAAAAAGTATTTATTTTTGATACATAGTGATGAATCTGAAATTATCAGCAGTTAAATATTTTTAAGATGTTCATTAGTCAGTTATTTTAATTTTTTACTAATTACAGATGTACAGATCCTTGTTAAATTATAAGACGCACTAAAGGTTCTATGTAAAATCTTAATTATAATACTCTACAGATTTATTGTTTTTACTCCACTGAAACCGGTTTGAACTTGTTTACGTTCGTGCATTAATCCGTTAGCATTGTTATTCGATACGTTAAAAATAAATACAAATATGAAGTATATGAAAAATCTCTTGAATAAAAACCCATTGCACGTATGTTAAATATGAAAGTATTGCATATAAACTCGAGCAAAACATATCATTATTAAAAAAACTACAGTGCGTCTAATACTAATGTAATACTTAATATAATAAATACTCTATATTTATATAATATACCGTCTAATTTATCCAATCGTTAAATTTATATTATATATCGTCTAATTTAACAGAGTGATACACGAAAATAAAGAAGTGCAAACCGGTTTCAGCCACGTAAAAACAACAAAGATGTCACCTAATAATTAAGATTTAAAATAGAATCGCGTCTAATAATTTGGCCACAAACTGTATATGTTTAAAAGATTTTTTCTGTTTGCATAGTATATGTTTATTCAATAGTAACATTATAATTCAACTTAAAATTACTTAATCTTAAATAAAACTCAAATCTGTTTTTATTTAGGATTCAATGTATAGCAAAACTATTCATTTGTATGATTGGATATTTGATGGCATATTAAGCAAATTGTATTTACAGATAATGTAAAATATATTATTGTGAGCTGGAAATAGTTTCTTAATCTTTTATTTATATATAGGTGTAGTGTGTAAATTAGACTTGTTTATAGTGTGATATTAGGAACTTCCATGTGTGTACTAAATATTTAAATTAACCATTTATGAACACTGGACAATCTGTAGCAGTCCACTCTGTGTAGCACAATGTTAATAATCAAACCAAAGTACTATATTTTAAAAAAGTACCTGAGTTTACGTTTATTTGGCTAATGTTAAGAAAATATTTTATTTTTTCGAAAATTTATGTAGAAATCTTAAAATATATAGTTATTACAATTTTTACAAGAACACTTTATTGAAAGAAAAGTGTTTATATTTGCAAATTATGCTGATAATTTATCTTTTCAAAACATGTGGAAAAAAGTATAAATTGAAGTAAGAGGGTCATTCAAATGAAACCTGGTCAGTGCATCGAACTTTGCATTAGACGTAATGGGGCGTAACTGCGCGTATGGGAACATGGATGACTTTGTGACTTGACAGATTTAACGTGCACCAGTCACCTTTTAATACACCTAGAGTCTTCGGACACGACCTCTTGGACATGGGCCCAGTGCCCTACCAACCGAGCTACCCCAGCCCCCTACCCATTAATCTATAAGTGTGAACCTGAACTATTAACCAGTGGACTCAACCTCCTGTTTGCTGACCCACCCCAATTCCTCCATCTTTTATGGCCATCTTTTAATGGCAATCAAAAAAACTTGCTGAAAAAAATAAATATAATTACTATAAAATAAAAATAATTACTATTAAAGATTCACAACTCTTAAAAACATAATTATAACTTTCAGACCTTAGAGTCAGACTTTCAGACTTGTAAGTCTGTCAAATGGCCTAACTATTAATGAGTTAAATTGAAATGAAAGACATGCAATCAAAACAGTTGCAGAAACATCAATTATGCTTTTAAAAAATAATTAGTATGCATAAGTATGTTAGGAAAGCATACAGCAACAGGTGAATTGTTAGCAAGGAAGGGAAAAAAACAAGAAACATTAATAATTCGTCTTATGACTTTGCTTTTGAAGTAAAAAAATAGTTTAAATATTATTATTATATGAAAAGCTGCTTTTGATGATGATTTTTTAAAATTTTTATACAATAAATTCAGATAGTGCTAGTTTATTATAGAAGTTTTTTTTAACTCAACAATGATATATTTTAATTTTTAACAATTTTGTGAGTAATTTCCGAAAGATATCAATAATACCCATCTCTTTCTTAACCTCTTGACAACTGAAGTATAAAGGAATATAAAAAAATATTTTACAGTTATTTAATTTCGATTTTACTACCGTAAGCAGCGCGTAGCTTTGGGGAGGGCTTGGTGGACAAAACCTCCTTACTTGATTAACGAGCTACTGTATGGTAAATGTTGTAGTTAAGAGAAGAAAAAAAAAATTTTTTTTTTTGTAATATAGACATTTGGAGAAAAAATAAGTTGTGTGTATATATATGTATGTATGTATATTTAGGACTGATAATTAAGTAAGGAAATTGTATATTGCTAATTTTAATTTTTAATCTCTTATATAAAGCTAAAATTTTTTAACGACAATATTGTTTAAATTACTAAGTTTAAAATTTTTACTTTTTTTTAAATTCCGTATTTAAAAGTTCAACATAGAATTTTTTTCAGAAGATTGCATAAATATTGTTAGCTTTGTCTATGGGAATAATTACAAAATTTTTTTGAAGTTGCTTAATAGATTAAACAATTTTGGAAAAATTTGTTGAATTGTTACTGTTATTTAAATTGTCATTATTATTGAAAACAAAGTTTTTAAAGTAATTATAAACACCCCATTTCCATTCTGTTAGCATACCTAAAGGTAAAGAAAATCTATTTGATATTTTTTTTAAATTTTCTTCGTGTTTTTCTGTTTTTATTTATTATGATATGTATTTATATATATGTATATATATGTATATATATGTATGTATGTATATATATATATATATATATATATATATATATATATATATATATATATATATATATATATATATATATATATATATATATATATATATATATATATATATATATATATATATATATATATATATATATATATATATATATAATCTTATATATATATATATATAATCTTATTTATATATATATATAATCTTATTTATATATATATATAATCTTATTTATATACATACAGTGTGATTCTAAAAAGATGGGCAAAATTTTTATCAAAGAATGCATGGTCGAAAACAAAACGCGAAGGTGCTGGCGCATTTGGAAAGTTGTTTGATGCAATCGAGAAAGCTCCATTCCTATTGCGAGTTACTGCTCTACGTTATTTGTCGCCAAGCTTTCGGCCGCTGCAGGGAAAGTTCGCCTATCTTTTCTTCGCCGTTGTACCAGCATAGCCGCTGCCGGCCACTGTTTTGAACACTTATTGTAAGCACATGCCATTAAATTTACTTTTATAACTTAACTTCATCGTTCTTTGTGTGTTTTTGCCTCATATAAGAACATACACTCTGACGCCCTCTAGCGGTTTTTGGTTTTGTTTTCGACCACGCATTCCTTAATAAAAAATTGTTTGCTTGGGTGTGTACTATCACTTCCTAAAATTTAGCCCATCTTTTTAGAATCACCCTGTATGTATATATATATACACTTATTTTTTCTATTTTAACTTATTTATAATGTCGATCCTCACTGGTGAATGTCCGAAATATTTGTTATATCCGATTTGTTGTTAATTTATTCGTTGATGTAGTTGTATTTATTCGATATTCTTATATCTGCTGAAGATAGCTTAGGAGAAATATCAGAGTTGGGATTACCGGTTAAATGCAAAGAGGGCAGTGGCTCTAGAGCTTTAAAAAACATTGATGTAGGGCATACCGGGCAAGGGCACTTAACTTGATATTTTGCACATTTACCAAAGCTACTATGTGATTGTCAACATTCACCGGTGGAAGTCAACAACCACTGATTTGGGGCATTCACAGTAACATACAAATATAATGTAAGAAACAGATAAACGGACATTAAAACTATGACACAGGCCGTAAGACATAATAAGAAAAACAAAATATGAATTATTTTGCCAGGGGGCTAATAATTTTCGGTACACATATACAGAATTCAAGTTTTGACTAAGTAAAAGACGATAAATTTTTCTAGTGTTGAATGTTATTTAATTTTTTTTTTTTTTAAATGCGGAGTTTTATATTTAAGTGTAATGCAATACTGCATCAAATCTCAGATTCAAAACTATTTTAACTATACAAAATCAATAATCATTGTAAAGAATCTAACATCAATTATAATAGAAATATTTAAAACTCGGGGATTGCATTTCAAAATTATTCAAAAAGTTAAAGTGATTCAATCTATGTCGCCATACCCACCAACGTACACAATGCATATTCCTGTTGATACTATTTTTAAATGTCAGATAAATATAAATTTAAAAGCTTCATAAAGATAACAGAACTACTAAGTCAAAAGAACAATAATTGTTTTTAGAATTATCACATTTTATAATATTTAAAACTGCTTTTTTAAGTTTTCGCGCACATGCTTTTAGTGGCCTTTTATTAAAAATCACTCTTTTTATGTGGAATTTTACCAAATACTTTAAATGTTCTGAATCAACAATCTCTGCTCAAATTATTAGACGCACTGTAAGATTCTACATAAAATCTTAATTATCAGGTGATACTTTGCAACTTTAACGTTTTAACGCGGCTGTAACCGGTTTACGCTTGTTTAAGTTTGTGTATTAATTGGTTAACATTGTAATGCAATATGTTAAAAATAAATACGAATGGGAAGTATATAAAAAATCTCCATAGAAACCCATTACATTTATGTTTAAATTTAAAAGTATTGCATATGTACTCGTGCAAAACATGCAATTATAAGAACGCTACAGTGTATCTAATAATTTGGTCTAATTATTATACAATGCTAATATAATACATAATGTAATAAATATTCTATATTTATATATATATATATATATATATATTTACATATATATATATATATATACATATATATTTACATATATATATATTTACATATATATATATATATATATATATATATATATATATATATATATATATATATATATATATATATATATATATATATATATATATATATATATATATATATATATATATATATATATATATATATATATATATATATTGCGCATTGCACACATTTATCTTGTAAAACATGAAAGTCGTGAATTTATTAATTAGTTTCTATTTTATTTTGTGATTTGTTTATTATTTCTTATTTTTCTCCTATTCTTAATTAATTTCAGGTGGTCATCATTGATTTTCTGAAAAAAAGAAGAGTTACTGGTCCCTCCACTGGCAAGTGAAATGTGGCTATTTGCAACTAAGATCGAGGTGAAGTAACTAAGGCTACTATTTTTTTTTTATTTCAAGAAATAGCGAAGAAGTTGGCAATTTCGGAAAAAATTAGTCTTATTTTACAAATATCTGACTATTTAAAAAGTATATTGTTGCTGAACTATCGAGTAGTGTCAAATCTAATGCCTCTATCACACGAGAGAAAAATAAGTGCAACCGTAAGTGTAACTTCAACTCTACCTGCAACTCTAAGCACAATTCCTCCTTTCGGAGTTGCCGAAAGGGTTGCTTAATTGCCTGAACAGTTGCATGTAATTGGGTTACCATATTTTGTTATTTATCTTTACTTTTGGCTCATATTTTATTTTATCATATGATTCTATTATATCATAGTTTCTCAACGATGTTCGTAAAGGGAGGAAAAAGAAATCACAGACGCTGTAGAATATTGATTGATTTTGATTAAATTTTTTACATTTGTATTTGTGTTGTCTTTTTCTCAGCAGCAAATAAAAATTCTGAAAACTTTATTTCCCCGTTAGTGCAGTAGCATATTATAAAAAGGATTATGATTTCTACCTCATAATATGAGATGATATTAACATATCATTGAATTTCATGCTGCGTTCCTAAAGACTTAAATACTATCTAGAATTTTGACGATTTTTTTTACGTTGATTTGAGTGACTAATGTATAAAACATGATGCGCAGCGTTTTTAAAAAGTGCTTAGCGTTTTTAAAAAGGGTTTTTTAAGTGAGGTAGCATAGTATAAAAAGGATTACGATTTCTATCTCATAATATAAGATGATATATAAGATGATTATTCTCATAATATAAGATGATATTATATATATAAGATGTTAAGATATCAATGAATTTCATGTTGCGTCCCTAAAAGGATAAGCGGGTGAACGGGGGATGGACTTAAATACTATCAAGAATTTTGACGATTTTTTTTTATCTTGATTTGAGTGACTAAGGTATAAAACATGGAGCGTAGCTTTTTTAAAAAGTGCTTTATTTTCCCTTTTCGAAAATGAGATTTATGAAAGGGAATGTCGATTTTCGCCACGTATTATGTAAAAACGTGCTTTTCACATTCTTCTATTTCACGTTTTCAGAATTCATTCAACCACGATCAATTTCAGCGTACCGTCAATTCATAGTGTATAAAAGCGCCAATCATTTTACAGGTTTGGTGAAATACTTGCAAGTCCGCATGTGCGTCTAGTGAGCTGGGTTCGGTGAGATTCTTACTCTCTCATGTGCAACTCTGCTGCATTTTGCAAGATATTCTCAATTTCAGACTTCATTTTCCACCCTCGGAAATCGAACCGAAAAATCTCTTGATCATTTTTTAATGGCTAATATAATCAAGAAAAGAGTTCTTTTTCAAATTCTAGTTATTTTATCATGATCATGTAAAGTCTTTGAAAATTATTCTGCATTTTTTCAATTTACATAGTGCTTAAAAATATTTTTTGAGTGCCTAAAATGTTTTTAAAAGTTGCTTATTTTTTGTTGAAGGATTTGGCTCCGCACCGTGTAAAAGCATAGTTTATTTATATATATTTACTATTTAACATGCTAGTTAGGCAAGTGGGGTATCATTATCTGTGTATACGCTAAATCGAATGAGTATAAAACCAAGTTGTCTGATTCAATAGTTTAGCAATTCGAAAATTTATAAAAGTTTCATGTGTAGAAAGGACAATTTTATTACTTATACCACTTTATGCAACTGACATTGTTATCTAAGCAAGCAAGGCATTTCTTCAAATTTAATTTTTTAAGCTTAATTAAAAAAAACAGTCCTTTGAAATAATTCTTTAGAAGAAATGAGGGTTTAAAGTATGAAGTATACAATTTTTGACTTACCTTTTACACATAAAATATTCATAACATCAAAACTATTAGATCTATCAAATCAATTCTATTTTTTTAAAATTTAGTCTAAAAAATGCATAACAAATAATGTCAGACTTATCTATACTACAATGTCTCAGAATTTTATTGTCATCAAATTAATTTACATTGCATTAAGGGATCATCAATTTTATTCATTTACACATTGCATAACAGGAATATCACTTTTATGAAAATTATTTTTTCTAATTTCTTAGTAAAATTGTTTTTTAAATATAAGAGGATTTTCAATGTCATACTTACAAATTATTATTGTAAAATTTGTAAACATTCATTATTGGTATAAGATAATTTAATTAAAAATTATAGGATTTATTTTAGGACAAATTTATTGTAATTTATAGTATATAAATTAAAATTTATTAATAACTAAGAAAAAAACAATATTTTATTAAGAACATACTTTTTATGTATCATATTATTTTGTTATAGCCTTTTACGTGTTTTGTTTTGCTTTTAAATAATACAAGAATCAATTTAAAAAATAAAACATTTATTGTCAAGTGAAACAATTAGAACATTATTCATTTTCATTTCTTATTTTTAAATTTTTTTCATAAAAACAGTATTGCATCTCTTTCCTTCTTCACCAGACAAACCTTACAGGATTATACGAAATATCTGAAATAAAAGAAAGAAATCACTTTCATGATAAAATTTTACCAACACATTATTAGAATAAGAGAGATTAAATACCATTAATTTGAAATCATTTAAGTCCTTAGGTATCCCCTTTAAACTTATTTTAAGTTTGACAGATATTTTGATTAGAGTTCTAAGATTATTCTATACACTAATGAAATATGGCAGGTATATTTGGTTTTGTAGTTCTTATGTTTGGATTGAAATTTGTTTTAAGAAAAATAGATTGTATTTATAAACGAAGACTATTAAAAATGTAAGTATATTGAAAAATTAGTAAGGTACACTTACATACTTACTGTCATTGTAGAAAAGTTAAGTATCAAAAGATAAATGTGAAGTATAAATAAAAAGTAAAGTATCATTAGTTAACTTTGAATAATTATAAACAAAATATTATGCAAATCATCATACACCAAAAAAAAAAATAAATAAATAAAAAATAGAGGGGATGAATGTAGAAACAGACAAGGAGATTGGGAATTTGCATTTTTAATAATTACTTCTTATATATAATACCCTATCTTTTTTTTAATACTTTTTAATAATTACTGGAAAATGGGGTAACTTTGTGAGAGACAAGGTAAATATTTACCACACATATTTTCTAACTTGTTTTAAAATGAGATTTTCAAAAATTAAAAGAATTCTTAGGGAAGAATAAAATAATTATTTCACAAATAATTATAATAATAAAAAAACTTCAAATAATCGGACACATGCTTTTACAATCAACAGAAATAAAGATTAAAATTTAAAAATAAAGAAATACAATCATTATTATATTTTACGTTATAATAATGCAACAAAGTTTGGCGAGTTGCTTGGCGAATATTTCAAAGTAAAGCTTTTCGCCAGCATAAATCTTTACATATATAAAAATAGAAATTAATTTTATTTAAAGTAATTAAAACTTTGATCGGAACAAATTATAATAAGTTTTAACTTTTTTAGCTTAAAATAAATAAATATTTTTAAAGAAAATTTATCTAGAAAATAGTGTACTATACTTGTGGGGAAATTACAAATCGACTATGTCAACCTTCATCTATCAAAAGGTACCTCATGATAGAATCAAGTTAACATGTCTTATATACTAGTGAATTGGTATTTATTATTTATAGTGGTAGTTACACCACATTACTCCCCTTCCAGAATTTTATCTGTGATAGAATTCGATGAACAGATACCAGTAGTTGATTAATGCTGTTTTATTTATTAACTTCAATTTTTGCTCATTATATAAATATATTTTTTTCTTCCAAGCATTTCGCTCGTTATTTTTTTTTATAGCTTTTTCGCTATTTTTTCCCATCATTTTTTTCTAGCTTTTCGCTATTATTATTTTTTTTCTAGCATTTCGCTCATTATTATTTATTAACCGGGAGACTTTATTTACTTCACCGGATTTTTTTTTTTTTTTTAAGCATATCAACTGTTTAATGTGGATTCATCCATCAATATTGACAATTTCTTATCACGTCCGTAGGTATATCGTCCGTATCGGTGAGTATGTGACGTCCGTCACATACTCACCGATACTAAAATGATGTGCAATATCCTGTTATGGTAGTACATCAACTGCATTGAAATGGTTATCTCATCGTGTGAAAGTATTTTTAATGCTTTAATTTTAAAGGAAATGTTATTATTAAACTAAAAAAAACTGTTCCGTTTCGTCTATAAAAAAATTCCATCCGATCATCCTCTTCACCAACATCGCCGCCATTTTTATTTACATTTGTATACGTCATCACATAAAATTGAAACGTCATAAAAAGCAAACGATCTGATTTGTTGATATAAGAAATTGCCTGAACAGTTGCAGATATTTCGTGCAACCGTGATTTCTATATCACACGAGGATTTTTCGAGCAATTTTTGGAGAAATTGCAGTTACAGTTTCGGTTACACTTACAGTTGCACTTATTTCCTCTCGTGTGATATAGGCTTTTAATTATCAAATTCAAATAATTATGTCAAAACCGAAACACCGTGTGAAAATGGCCGAAACACAATAAATATAAAGTTCAGTAAACCAATATGAATATGTAATGCAATCGTCACAAGCTGCATGAAAAAGTGATAATTAAATTTCCAAATCGCGTGCCGTCATTCACAAACCTATAGAGGACGTTATTATTACGTACAGTTGCTCTGAAGATTTCTTCAGTGTAATATGGTTGCATCCTGTGGTCGGTAAAACTGTATTTTCTTTGCAGTTAACTACAACTATTTTTTTTTTTAATGTTGCGACTAGAAGCTACTTTCGAAATGTAGTCACTACTTTACTACTTATGGAAGACAAAAACTTAACTGGATATCTTAATTTTCACCTATATTAGAAATGATTTTGAATAAAAAATTGATTTGGTTAAATATGAGGAGATATTAAGAAGTCTTAATTCATGTTTACATGAAATTGTTTTTATTTTAAAGCATTTTTTACGAATTTGTTCCTTTAGTTTTCAAACTCTATGCTTTTTTCGACAGTGATTTAAGAAATACTTGGAAACTGTCAAAGGTCATTTAAGTTATAAAAGCTTTTTTTTATATCCTCCAAGAAATGAAGTACAGAGCGAAAAGCAAAAACGGACCACCCTGAATAACTTCTGATCTAATGATCGGATCCCCACGTTCTCAATCTTAATGATTTGAGAAGATGACCACCAATATGCCAATTAATAAATGCAGTGGATAATTTAAGTCTCGAAATCAGACACAAAAACGTACTTTATAGTTCCTGCAAAATCAAATTTTGAAAAAGTGCGGTTTTTAAAATTTGATTTCTCAGGAACAACTAGGCCGATTACTCATCTATTTTTTTCGAAATTTTTTGAGTTTAAACTTGGTTTCTTTATTTAATAACGTTAAAAGAAGTTATCAAGGATCGCTACAAACTACATTTTTTTTTTGTATCGTACCACTCACTGCAAAACTTCTTTTAAAAAACTGCACACGATACTACCAACTACGGAAGAAAGTAGCAAATACAGTAGTTTCGCTACTTGCAGCGCGCTACTGCCGACAACTGGTTACGTCCCTTTTTTATTACGGCAAGGCACTTAAATATCTTCATTTTAATTTACACGAAAATGAACATTAAAAAACTTATTTTACAGTAATAAGTATCCGTAATAGTATGCGATTACGAAATCGATAGTTCTCAGTTCACCGAAATGATATTAGAAGTTCGTCGATAAGGAAATCATTAATGAAAAATATGTTTTGAAATGTTGTTTGCGTTCAGTTAAAAGAAAGATTTACGGATGTTCTAGATTGCTTTCTTCAGCTTTCTTCTTAGAGAAATTTTGCGACTATTAATGTTCAACTTCCTAGCCTCATAATTTTGAACCCAATCCAGAAGACAATGGAACTTCTGGATCAAGTATTGGGAGAAATTTGCCTTCGTGGAGGGGTTTTTGAGGGAACTAACGAGCATTTGCGCTACGTGAAGGGTAAAGGAAGACCTTGAAAACCTCCCACGGTTAGCCTAACGGCAAAAGAATTCTAACCCACCATCCATCGACAAAAGTATGAATGTAATTTTAAGCTGCGGGTGCGTAAATCAAGTTCGTCTCGTCAAACAACCACATTTAAATACTAATCTTCCCATCTAAATATTTCTTCTTGTCTTCAAACTATTTTCTTTAAAAATTATTCACTTTAATTTTTTTTGGCTTATACTAAATAAAAATAGTTCATACTTTTGATTTCATAATAGTAATATACGTTGATTTATATGGTATAAAAAATTTATACCTTAATTCAATTTCTTTTCATCCACAATTAAATAATAAAAATTAATAAATAAATATTAAAAAGTATTGTTTTTTTGCATGAAATAATCTTTAGATAAATTAGTTTTATGAGTGGGTGCAATCTAATTAATGTTGTTAAATTAGTCTTTAAAGTATGACTAAAAACGCTAAAAGTGAAAATAATTTTTAGGGGACCAAACTTTCATCCGCTCTCCTAACTAAACTATTTGAGTAGTAATATCAATAATGAAGCATCTTAAGAAGGTTAGGAATTCAAATATGCAACAAAAAGAAAGTTATATGTGTAATCAGAGAAAGTACGTTTTTGTGTTCGATTTAGAGAAAATCCAATAATTCAGACAAAATTTTTTCAGGGTGATTTTTCTTGCGCACTGTACACATTTATTTTGTAAAAAAAAAAAAAAAAAAAAAAAAAAACATTAATTTGTTATTTTTGTTTTATTTTGTGATTTTATTGCTATTTCTTATTTTTTACCTATTTTTTAATTCAGGTGGTCGCATTCAATTTTCTGGTGAAGAAGAGTTACAGGTCCTCCTTTGGCAAGAGAAATGTAACCTATCGCTACTAAGAATGAGGTAAAACAACTAAGGATACCATTTTTCGGGGCTAATGAGAGAATAAAAGGGCTGGTTTACTCCTTTGAAGAGACTCGTACCTCTCCGAGCTTCTGATTTCAGTCAGTGACGTCACTGTGGCGAAAGCATCAACTTCTGGCTTTATAAAATAAATTGTTTCGCTTGTAACTAGCATCTTTTTTAAACTTCTTTCAATACATTCATTGTTTTTTATGTTTTTTAAAAACTTTTTAGGTGATTTTCTTTATCTGTTTTCAAAAATTTAAAAGTAGTATTCAGAAAATCAGCTTGCTCGATAGCGACCTGCAAGAATTTTTATAAAACACAAAGTGAGAAAGCGCAATTTTTCACGTTTTATTTTAGAAAATACGAAGGTGATATCAAATGAAGTATAAAATATATTGGAAGAATTTATCCTTCTACATTATACTTCATGTTTTTTATTTAGACGTTTAAGGATAACTTTAAACAGAAAAGAAGAATCAGAATTTCTTTAATTCTGATTGATCTTCAAAGAAGAAAGAAATCCTGATCGAGGAAAATAAAATCCTGAATTTAAAAAATAAAAGACATTAATGCTTATAAATTTTTCCAATTATGATATATTTTAATGATATTATTGAAAATATTTATGCGTTTTAATTTTAACGCCTTAATTTCCAATATTTATGAGGACGTGTATTATTTCCATTTCTATATGCTCAAA
Organism: Parasteatoda tepidariorum; assembly: GCF_982258835.1. Taxonomy (NCBI): domain Eukaryota; kingdom Metazoa; phylum Arthropoda; class Arachnida; order Araneae; family Theridiidae; genus Parasteatoda; species Parasteatoda tepidariorum. The sequence goes on along the minus strand of NC_141765.1, from coordinate 96,402,216 downwards.
AATTATTGTTTTAGTAGTTAGCATTTAATATTTTTGTTTCCAAGTGATAATATATAGAAATAAATTGTTCTTTTAATTATAAGTAAGCAAATAAATTAAAATGAGGCATAACAATTAATAAAATATATTATGACACTTTTATTAAATATGCACTAGTTGCATATTATTATCGAACAATAAGTAACTGTAAAAGTGTTCTTATATGCCCTTTTTTTACTTAACAGAAAGAGTTTAAAACTAAAATTAAAAAACGATGACAACCATTGCTGTATTTTTCTAACTCTAAATTTTTTTTATTATACTATAAGGAATACCAAGAAAATGTATGAATACTATATTTTTAAACAGAAATAATTTTTAACAGTGTCAAATTTGACAGCTAGTATCAGAAAAGTGTCGAACATTCAGCTCATTTCTTACTGAAAGCAGCAAATTTTTCATATCCTCTAGTTCTGATTTTTGAGATCTGTGTGCGGCGTGACGTCAGCTTTGAGTATGAAATGAACCAGCCCTTCTATATCTTCTTTTTAGCCCAAATTATTTTTACAAAAAGTAGCTCAAAAGCGACATTTTCGGAAAAAATCTAAACTTCTTTTACAAATACGCGACTATTTTAAATTATATATTGCTGATCAACTATGGAGTAGTGTCAGGTCTTGTTATCGAATCAAAATATCAGAAACAAAAACAAAAAAAAACACAAACACAAACGCGTGTAAATTGCCAAAGAGCAATAAATAAAAGCACAGGAAACCTATATGAATTTATAATGCAGCCGTCTGGAGCTGCATCAAAAAGTGAAAATTAATTTTCGTAATCGCGTGTCGTTATTCGCAACGCAGTGACAATATAGATGTCAAAATAGAATCTATTGTTTTTTGTTTTTTTTAAAGAAAGGAACAAATATATATGTCATTAAATATTAATATATATATATTTGTAAGAGAGAAATCTTAATAGTCTATTTAAACTTTACATCCCATAATTTTAGGAATCTAATTACTTCAAAAATTAAAATAATGTAAAACATACGGAAACATATAATGTTTTGTCATTTAATTTCAAACAAAAAAAAAAGTTTTTTGACTATTTTTATAGAAAAATTTAAATTTTTTATAAAGAAAACATTACTTATAATAAACTAAAAAATGTTTAATAAGGAATGCTCATAAGTAAACAAATTGAAATATTTGGAATGAAAGATTTGCACTCTTAATTTAATTTTTTGTTCTTTTAATCTTACAGTCTTAATCAGACCTAGAAAACCATTCTGCATACCCTATTCTATACGAATTCCATATATATTCTATACTCTATTCCTTGCAACTGTATTCAAATTAAAAGAAAAAAATTAATTACATGTAAATATTTTATTATGTAAATATTTTATTATATTGGAAATATTTTATTATACATGTAAATATTTTATTATATTAGAATTTGAAACCCTGTAAGGAAATGATCAGAAAAGGATCGCGATTGTAAAGTTACTAATTAAGAGTGCCTGAGAATAATTATGTTACTGTAAAAGGCCGAAGTCTTGTAAATCTTAAGATTTATTGGTAAAACCTAGTATTTACGAAAGTAGCTTACTAAAAGCCCGAAGTTTGCTCTAATATAAAATTCGGACTTTCACCAAGCAATCTGATAAAACCTAAGATTTACCACCGCCTTCCAGCAAAAGCTCGAAACCAGTTATACCTAATGATAGAACTTTTCATTCGCAGATATATTATGTTCTGTTACGTTATAAGGGACCGCCACATCGTGCTGAATGAATTCATAAACGCAATCCTCAACCTCAATGGGCAATATTGGGAACATCGGGAGCAATAGAAGAGGGCACAATATTTATTTAATAATTATTAGAAAGAGAACAATCATCTTCGTAAAATGTTTCGTTTTAGGGGATAAGGGAAATTTAAAAAGTTATAATTGGTCTGCTAATTAGGTTGAGGGGAAAAGTCCTACTCACGAGATAGCAAAGGGAAAAACGTTAAAATGCTTAACACACACATAATAGAGAACTTGAAAACCAAAATTGTAGATTAAAAGACGGGATGTGAGTATTAACGTGTGAGAAAGACCTTTTTGTCTAGAATAATAGTTTAAGAAAGAAATTTAGATAAATAAATAAAGTGATTAATTGAAGCTCTTTATGTAGCACACACACCCATACATACTTACATACACAGCGAAAGAGGGTGAGATAGATACAGGACCAACATGAAGGAATTTAAATTATTAGCCAGGAAATTAGCTGAATATAAAAAAATATTAGCCAAATTTCAAAATTCTTAGTCAAAGGCATTACATAAAGCGAAATATTTTATAAAATGCAAATTCAAAGGAAGAGTCATTTTGCAGTTGAGAAGAAAATGAGCAATGAATGGTGGTGAAATGATAATAAAATGCAAGTAATAAAGAGGATAATTTTAAAATATCAAATATCACTGCAGTAAATGTAAATGGAAAGTTGACACATCCCGGTTTCCTTCGCTAACTAGTTATCTTTAGTAAATTGAGTCTAATTCGATATTCAACCTAGAGCGAATATAGAACTTTTATTTTTAATAAAATAGACGTTTTATCAGTTAAACTCTCAGATCTGTTGTTATGACGCCAGCATTTATTTCACTCCCTCCCCCTCACTAACCCTGCACTCTGCAAAAACAAGAGAGGAGATGGAGTGAAGATAGACAGAACATAAAACTGCACATCGTTCTGCAGAGAAGGATTACTGAACTTCAGGTAGATCAAATTTTTTATTGCATGGACACGTTCTTTAAAAAAATCTTTCAAATTGTCACAACAGAACGTTTAAGGAAATCAGGAGGACTCGAGGTCTACAAACGCGATTAAATGCATCCTTTTGTGTGGAAGTTCTTAAAAGGTGTAATGAAACTTTTCTCGTGTTGTTCTAGGTACTCCCACTCTGACGATGGTTCTTCAGTTTTTTTCTCTCTCCAAGGATACAGAATAAACAGGGATTGAGTGGTCAACACTCATCTCATATGCTTATCACGATGGATCTGGATATGTTCCGCCATACTTAGGTTAAAATATCTAATAACTAAAAATGAGTAACACTGTATGATATTATACTATAGTTTATTTTGTATATGCTAAACCAGTGATGTAAGTAAAATATATTTTGTGTGGGCGTCATCTTTCACAACGAAAACAGGAATTTTTTGCAAGGTAGGGAAATATTAGGCTAAGCAATTAATCCTGTTCTGTGACATATTCTTTCACAAAGATTTTAATTCTTTCACTACATATTTACACAGAGACTTAACACAAGGACAGGTACGAAGCTATGTAGACTTATTATACATCAAAGTTACCAGATACACAAACAAAAATATATGACGGGTACAATAAAATGCATAAACAAATAATAAATATTAGGTGAATAACAAAAGTAGATAAGAAAGAAATATATTTTAACTAATGCGATGTGCGATACGGCTCGGTACTTATTTAACCTCGTTAATTAACATTCTTACTTATGTAGAGAAACTTAACACCATTTTCTCTGGCCATATGTTATAAAGATTAGGTCACGTATGGCTAAATTAGTTCTTGTAGTCTCGACAATGAACATATAACAGGTTCGAGTGGCGATAAATGGTTAGAGGGTTCGAGTCTAACATTAGAAAGTGGTTTAAAAAGTTAGCAGTTACTAAAGCGAGCAGTTTAAAAAAGCGTTCAAAAGGACACTGAAGTCGAATACTGTTCAAAAGTTAGTAAGTTCGAATAATGATCAAATAATATTGGGTTAGATTAATTACTAACGAAATGATAGTAGCTTCGGCAACCGTTAAATGGGTAATTGATTTAATGTATAAGGGGTCCAAATAATAGTGCGATCGAGCATTGCTTTGATATTAGGTATGAATAAAAGACTCCAGTTCATCAAAAGAAAATGATATAAAAAGCGATCACATGATAATAAGAACGAATAATGTTCGATTGATCACATGTGAGCGGGGTAGAGTACCGATAAATAGTTTATTGGTTAGAGTTTAACAAATGAGAATGGTTAAAAAGTTAGTATTTGGAGTGACTTAGAAAATCATTAAAAATATGAAATACCAGAGTGTTCGGTTAACAAGCAAATCAAATGATAACAGAATTAAATACTGTTGAATAATAGATTGTATCATTGATAATAGGGAACGAGTGATGCGTAAAGGTAAGTTAAAAACGTGCCAAATGATAGTATAATCAAGTAATGTTCAAATAATAGTAAGATTGAAAACTGATCATATGATAAAGGGTTCGATTATTGATCATATGAAAGCTGGTGTGAGTAACGATGAATAATTCAAGGTTAACAATTAAACGGTTTAGAAAAGTGCTCAAATTAAATGACCAAATGATGCGTTCAAATACTGATAATGAATGAGTGTGCTCTAGATTTTAAGAAATAATCATATAGTATCATACATATAATAGCCGGTCGCATTATTGATTAAATGATAGAGGGCTCATACATAATTTAATTATAATAGGTTCAAACACCATTAAATGGGTAGCGCGTTCGAGTATAGTATTAAAAAAAAGAAAATTTGTTCAAATGATAAGTCGATCATTTGATATTTAAATGAGCGTGGGTACCATTATTGATCACGTGATAGCAAGTTAGATTCATCTTATTAGTTAGTAAACCCCAGTTTAACAAAAGAGAGGCTTATACCAGATAAATGTAATAACAGAGAGATCGAGTAATATACCAAAGATGGTAAATTCGATTACAGATCAAATAATAGGTTTGTGTACTGTTGAAATGTTAGCGAAGTTAAACATTGATAAAATGTAGGGGTTATGGAACCGATACATACAGTGTCAGTTCAATTGCTAATATAAAGCGAGGATTTTGATCACAACTTGATCAGAATCAACTGCCATTTAATCGATTTCAGAACTGACTCAATAAATCAAACTCGCTATATTTCAATAAGTTTTCGTATACTCACTCTCTTTTGATCACTATCTTACTGTCATTGGATTAATAATAGGACCTTTTATTTATTTTCGTTACTGGTTACTACAATAATTTGATCAAAATTCTACTATAAATTGATCAATGCTCGCAATACCATTATTTTAATCGCAACCTGAACCCGCTATCATTTGATTAACATTAGTGCTTACTATTATTTAAACACACCTGGATTTCTTAATTGTACACTTTCTCAACTCTCTTCAGTTAAATACTCGAACTGACGAACCGCTTATCATTTGATTAATAATCGAACCCTCTATTTTCCGTTAATCATTATAGAATATGCTCGGATCCGCTTAAGTTTGATCCGCATTACAAGAATTTATCTTTTTATAGTTACTTGAATCCCTATCATTTAAGCAGTATCGAACCCACGGTCATTAAATCAATAATGAAACCCCTGCTTTTACTGCTATCATTTGATTAATTTTAACAGAATCTCTCAAAGTATACATTCAGTGTCGTTTTATTAGAAAGGTTAATCATATTTTTTAACATCGGTTCTTAATCGTTTCTCGAACCTACTCTGTATTGATCAAACTCACGACTTGGAATCGACTACGAGTTTCTCGTTTACTTACTAGCATTAGATCAAAAATTAATCCTACTGTTTAGTTCGATACACGAATCCACTAAGATATGTACTTATTTGATTCGTTTGTAAACTAGCGTTAGAAATTTCTACCATTTGGGTAAATTTACGAACAGACAATTGTTTTTGTTCAGAATTTTAGCTCATTAATGCTACCCACTTTATTTTGATCAATCACCATTTTTCGATATATGATCAAAAAATATCGCAACCGAGAACAGATTGAAAGAAATGGGTTAGAGTAATGATCAAATCATTGTGTGATCAATTTCTGGTTAAGTAATAGGAGGTTCAATAATTGATCATATGATAGTGGGTTCCAGCATTGATGAACAGTTCGAGTAATGATTAAAAGAGAGAGGTAATGGACTAGAGTACTGATCTATTAAAAGCGAATTTGGAAACTAGGGGTAACGAGTATTGAGAGCGGATGAAAACTGTGTAGGTTCGAGTGCTAGTAAATAGATAGCTGGTGCATATAATGATTAAACAGTAGGTGAAAATACTTATCAAATGAAAGTTCGTTAGTGGCTTGATAAAAATTGCGACTTAATCAAATGATTGTGGGCTCCGGCCATATAAAAAGAAGGTTCGAAATGTGTTTAAATGAAAGAGGCTTCGATAACTGTTTAAAAGGCATAAAATGATAACAGAAGCAGGTTCCAATAAGCAAAATGTGTATTCAACTATTGATCCAATGATAGCGGGTTCGATTATTGACCTAATAATAATGGATAAGAGTATCACTTAAAGGAAAGTCGGTTCGAGAATGAGTTAGGGTACCATTTGATAGGTGAAGGATTGAGTACCGGTCTAATAATAGCGAGTTCTATAACCGATTAAAAGTTATTAGACCGATTATTCATCAAATGATACTGCGTTCGAGTCTTAATAACAAAAGAGTGGAACTAAGAATTGATTAAATGGCTGCGTGTTCTAGTATCCGAACCAATAATCTCTTTAGAGAACCTCGAACGAATAATCAAACCGTTAGGAATTGAACCAATAAATGTTTACTGTACTCCAGTGATCAGCTTTCAAACCTTAAATCATATGATTAATACTCGAACCCACTATCTTATCAATTTCTGAACCGCCTTAACATTGTTCAAACAACCTATTATATATATGTCCTCGAATCTACATTTTATGCAAAGACTCGTTAAACAGCTGTTCAAACCTGTTGTCTTTTCAACAGTATTTGAACCCACTACCTTTTAATTGGTACTCGATGATTTGATCTGCAATCGAGTTTGCCATAATACAAACTCGATCTCACTAACAAGAGAGTTTAGTTACAGAAGTGTTCAACTGATTTACTCACTCAAACGAATTATTCCAGAACCGATTTAAAGTAATAATGATCAGATCTCCGAGAGTTCATTTGCTGATCAAGTAAAAGGAGGCTCAAGAATCGAAAGTACAAATGTGGGTTTAATAATTTACGAAATGAAAGTGAGTTTCAGCATTGACAAAGAGCAGAGTTGGTTGGATCAGTGGTGTGTTTTAGTATTAATTAAAAGAGAGTGTGTTAGAGAACAAATTGAAAGTTAAGGGACTTAAGTACCGATCAAATGATAAGTTCGACAACGCGAAAAATATTGGTTACAAGTATTGATAAAATTATATGGGCTTTGAGAGGGATTAAAAAAAGTATGTTGGTTCGAGAGCTAATAAAAAGATAGTGAATTCAAATAATGATTAAATGCCCGTAAGTGAAATACTGATATTGAGTCAGTTCTGAAATCGATTAAATGACAGTTGATTCTGATCAAGTTGTGATCAAAATCCTCGCTTTATATTAGCAATTGAACTGACACTGTATGTATCGGTTCCATAACCCCTACATTTTATCAATGTTTAACTTCGCTAACATTTCAACAGTACACAAACCTATTATTTGATCTGTAATCGAATTTACCATCTTTGGTATATTACTCGATCTCTCTGTTATTACATTTATCTGGTATAATCCTCTCTTTTGTTAAACTGGGGTTTACTAACTAATAAGATGAATCTAACTTGCTATCACGTGATCAATAATGGTACCCACGCTCATTTAAATATCAAATGATCGACTTATCATTTGAACAAATTTTCTTTTCTTTAATACTATACTCGAACGCGCTACCCATTTAATGGTGCTTGAACCTATTATAATTAAATTATGTATGAGCCCTCTGTCATTTAATCAATAATGCGACCGGCTATTATATGTATGATACTATATGATTATTTCTTAAAATCTAGAGCACACTCATTCATTATCAGTATTTGAACGCATCATTTGGTCATTTAATTTGAGCACTTTTCTAAACCGTTTAATTGTTAACCTTGAATTATTTATCGTTACTCACACCAGCTTTCATATGATCAATAATCGAACCCTTTATCATATGATCAGTTTTCAATCTTACTATTATTTGAACATTACTTGATTATACTATCATTTGGCACGTTTTTAACTTACCTTTGCGCATCACTCGTTCCCTATTATCAATGATACAATCTATTATTCAACAGTATTTAATTCTGTTATCATTTGATTTGCTTGTTAACCGAACACTCTGGTATTTCATATTTTTAATGATTTTCTAAGTCACTCCAAATACTAACTTTTTAACCATTCTCATTTGTTAAACTCTAACCAATAAACTATTTATCGGTACTCTACCCCGCTCACATGTGATCAATCGAACATTATTCGTTCTTATTATCATGTGATCGCTTTTTATATCATTTTCTTTTGATGAACTGGAGTCTTTTATTCATACCTAATATCAAAGCAATACTCGATCGCACTATTATTTGGACCACTTATACATTAAATCAATTACCCATTTAACGGTTGCCGAAGCTACTATCATTTCGTTAGTAATTAATCTAACCCAATATTATTTGATCATTATTCGAGCTTGCTAACATTTGAACAGTATTCGACTTCAGTGTCCTTTTGAACGCTTTTTTAAACTGCTCGCTTTAGTAACTGCTAACTTTTTAAACCACTTTCTAATGTTAGACTCGAACCCTCTAACCATTTATCGCCACTCAAACCTGTTATATGTTCATTGTCGAGACTACAAGAACTAATTTAGCCATATGTGACCTAATCTTTATAACATATGGCCAGCGAAAATGGTGTTAAGTTTCTCTACATAAGTAAGAATGTTAATTAACGAGGTTAAATAAGTACCGAGCCGTATCGCACATTGCATTAGTTAAAATATATTTCTTTCTTGTCTACTTTTGTTATTCACCTAATATTTATTATTTGTTTATGCATTTTATTGTACCCGTCATATATTTTTGTTTTGTGTATCTGGTAACTTTGATGTATAATAAGTTTACATAGGTTCGTACCTGTCCTTGTGTTAAGTCTCTGTGTAAATATGTATATGTCACAGAAGAGGATTAATTGCTTAGCCTAATATTTCCCTACCTTGCTAAAAATTCCTGTTTTCGTTGTGAAAGATGACGCCCACACAAAATATATTTTACTTACATCACTGGTTTAGCATATACAAAATAAATTATAGTATAATATCATACAGTGTTACTCATTTTTAGTTATTAGATATTTTAACCTAAGTATGGCGGAACATATCCAGATCCATCGTGATAAGTATATGAGATGAGTGTTGACCACTCAATCCCTGTTTATTCTGTATCCTTGGAGAGAGAAAAAAACTGAAGAACCATCGTCAGAGTGGGAGTACCTAGAACAACACGAGAAAAGTTTCATTACACCTTTTAAGAACTTCCAAACAAAAGGATGCATTTAATCGCATTTGTAGACTTCGAGTCCTCCTGATTTCCTTAAACGTTCTGTTGTGACAATTTGAAAGATTTTTTTAAAGAACGTGTCCTTGCAATAAAAAATTTGATCTACCTGAAGTTCAGTAATCCTTCTCTGCAGAACGATGTGAAGTTTTATGTTCTGTCTATCTTCACTCGATCTCCTCTCTTGTTTCTGCAGAGTTCAGGGTTAGTGAGGGGGAGGGAGTGAAATAAATGCTGGCGTCATAGCAACAGATCTGAGATTTTAACTGATAAAACGTCTATTTTATTAAAAATAAAAGTTCTATATTCGCTCTAGGTTGAATATCGAATTAGACTCAATTTACTAAAGATAACTAGTTAGCGAAGGAAACCGGGATGTGTCAACTTTCCATTTACATTTACTGCAGTGATATTTGATATTTTAAAATTATCCTCTTTATTACTTGCATTTTATTATCATTTCACCACCATTCATTGCTCATTTTCTTCTCAACTGCAAAATGACTCTTCCTTTGAATTTGCATTTTATAAAATATTTCGCTTTATGTAATGCCTTTGACTAAGAATTTTGAAATTTGGCTAATATTTTTTATATTCAGCTAATTTCCTGGCTAATAATTTAAATTCCTTCATGTTGGTCCTGTATCTATCTCACCCTCTTTCGCTGTGTATGTAAGTATGTATGGGTGTGTGTGCCACATAAAGAGCTTCAATTAATCACTTTATGTTATTTATTTATCTAAATTTCTTTCTTAAACTATTATTCTAGACAAAAAGGTCTTTCTCACACGTTAATACTCACATCCCGTCTTTTAATCTACAATTTTGGTTTTCAAGTTCTCTATTATGTGTGTGTTAAGCATTTTAACGTTTTTCCCTTTGCTATCTCGTGAGTAGGACTTTTTCCCTCAACCTAATTAGCAGACCAATTATAACTTTTTAAATTTCCCTTATCCCCTAAAACGAAACATTTTACGGAGATGATTGTTCTCTTTCTAATAATTATTAAATAAATATTTTGCCCTCTTCTATTGCTCCCGATGTTCCCAATATTGCCCATTGAGGTTGAGGGTTGCGTTTGTGAATTCATTCACCACGATGTGGCGGTCCCTTATAACGTAACAGAACATAATATATCTGCGAATGAAAAGTTCTATCATTAGGTATAACTGGTTTCGAGCTTTTGCTGGAAGGCGGTGGTAAATGCTAGGTTTTATCAGAATGCTTGGTGAAAGTCCGAATTTTATATTAGAGCAAACTTCGGGCTTTTAGTAAGCTACTTTCGTAAATACTAGGTTTTACCAATAAATCTTAAGATTTACAAGACTTCGGCCTTTTACAGTAACATAATTATTCTCAGGCACTCTTAATTAGTAACTGTACAATCACGATCCATTTCTGATCATTTCCTTACGGGGTTTCAAATTCCAATATTTTTATATGACATTACGACACAAGAATTTAAAATTGTAGAGTAATAATATTCTGACAAACTTGATGCATGAATTTAATTTTTGAAGTAATTAGATTCCTAAAATTATGGGATGTAAAGTTTAAATAGACTATTAAGATTTCTCTCTTACAAATATATATATATTAATATTTAATGACATATATATTTGTTCCTTTCTTTAAAAAAACAAACAAAAAACAATAGATTCTATTTTGACATCTATATTGTCACTGCGTTGCGAATAACGACACGCGATTACGAAAATTAATTTTCACTTTTTGATGCAGCTCCAGACAGTTGCATTATAAATTCATATAGGTTTCCTGTGCTTTTATGTATTGCTCTTTGGCAATTAACACGCGTTTGTGTTTGTGTTTTTTTTTTTGTTTCTGATATTTTGATTCGATAACAAGACCTGACACTACTCCATAGTTGATCAGCAATATATAATTTAAAATAGTCGCATATTTGTAAAAGAAGTTTAGATTTTTTCCGAAAATGTCGCTTTTGAGCTACTTTTTGTAAAAATAATTTGGGCTAAAAAGAAGATATAGAAGGGCTGGTTCATTTCATACTCAAAGCTGACGTCACGGCGCACACAGATCTCAAAAATCAGAACTAGAGGATATGAAAAATTTGCTGCTTTCAGTAAGAAATGAGCTGAATGTTCGACAATTTTCTGATACTAGCTGTCAAATTTGACACTGTCAAAAATTATTTCTGTTTAAAAATATAGTATTCATACAATTTCTTGGTATTCCTTATAGTATAATATAAAAAATTTAGAGTTAGAAAAATACAGCAATGGTTGTCATCGTTTTTTAATTTTAGTTTTAAACTCTTTCTGTTAAGTAAAAAAAGGGCATATAAGAACACTTTTACAGTTACTTATTGTTCGATAATAATGTGCAACTAGTGCATATTTAATAAAAGTGTCATAATATATTTTATTAATTGTTATGCCTCATTTTAATTTATTTGCTTACTAATAATTAAAAGAACAATTTATTTCTGTATATTATCACTTGGAAACAAAAATATTAAATGCTAACTACTAAAACAATAATTTTTGAGCATATAGAAATGGAAATAATACACGTCCTCATAAATATTGGAAATTAAGGCATTATAATTAAAACGCATAATTATTTTCAATAATATCATTAAAATATATCGTGGAAAAATTTATAAGCATTAATGTCTTTTATTTTTTAAATTCAGGATTTTATTTTCCTCGATCAGGATTTCTTTCTTCTTTGAAGATTAATCAGAATTAAAGAAATTCTGATTCTTCTTTTCTGTTTAAAATTATCCTTAAACGTCTAAATAAAAAACATGAAGTATAATGTAGAAGGATAAATTCTTCCAATATATTTTATACTTCATTTGATGTCACCTTCGTATTTTCTAAAATAAAACAGAGAAAATTGCGCTTTCTCACTTTGTGTTTTATAATAATTCTTGCAGGTCGCTATCGAGCAAGCTGATTTTCTGAATACTACTTTTAAATTTTTGAAAACAAATAAAGAAAATCACCTAAAAAGTTTTTAAAAAACATAAAAAACAATGAATGTATTGAAAGAAATTTAAAAAAGATGCTAGTTACAAGCGAAACAATTTATTTTATAAAGCCAGAAGTTGATGCTTTCGCCACAGTGACGTCACTGACTGAAATCAGAAGCACGGAGAGGTACGAGTCTCTTCAAAGGAGTAAACCAGCCCTTTTATTCTCTCATTAGCCCACAAAATGGTATCCTTAGTTGTTTTACCTCATTCTTAGTAGCGATAGGTTACATTTCTCTTGCCAAAGGAGGACCTGTAACTCTTCTTTACCAGAAAATTGAATGCGACCACCTGAATTAAAAAATAGGTAAAAAATAAGAAATAGCAATAAAATCACAAAATAAAACAAAAATAACAAATTCATGTTTTTTTTTTCTTTTTTTCTCTTTTTTTTTACAAAATAAATGTGTAAAGTGCGCAAGAAAAATCACCCTGAAAAAATTTTGTCTGAATTATTGGATTTTCTCTAAATCGAACACAAAAACGTACTTTCTCTGACTACACATATAACTTTCTTTTTGTTGCATATTTGAATTCCTAACCTTCTTAAGATGCTTCATTATTGATATTACTACTCAAATAGTTTAGTTAGGAGAGCGGATGAAAGTTTGGTCCCCTAAAAATTATCTTCACTTTTAGCGTTTTTAGTCATACTTTAAAGACTAATTTAACAACATTAATTAGATTGCACCCACTCATAAAACTAATTTATCTAAAGATTATTTCATGCAAAAAACAATACTTTTTAATATTTATTTATTAATTTTTATTATTTAATTGTGGATGAAAAGAAATTGAATTAAGGTATAAATTTTTTATACCATATAAATCAACGTACATTACTATTATGAAATTAAAAGTATGAACTATTTTTATTTAGTATAAGCCAAAAAAAAATTAAAGTGAATAATTTTTAAAGAAAATAATTTGAAGACAAGAAGAAATATTTAGATGGGAAGATTAGTATTTAAATGTGGTTTTTTGACGAGACGAACTAGATTTACGCACCCGTAGCTTAAAATTACATTCATACTTTTGTAGATGGATGGTGGGTTAGAATTCTTTTGCCGTTAGTCTAACCGTGGGAGGTTTTCAAGGTCTTCCTTTACCTTTCACGTAGCGCAAATGCTCGTTAGTTCCCTCAAAAATCCCTCCACGAAGGCAAATTTCTCCCAATACTTGATCCAGAAGTTCCATTGTCTTCTGGATTGGGTTCAAAATTATGAGGCTAGGAAGTTGAACATTAATAGTTGCAAAATTTCTCTAAGAAGAAAGCTGAAGAAAGCAATCTAGAACATCCGTAAATCTTTCTTTTAACTGAACGCAAACAACATTTCAAAACATATTTTTCATTAATGATTTCCTTATCGACGAACTTCTAATATCATTTCGGTGAACTGAGAACTATCGATTTCGTAATCACATACTATTACGGATACTTATTACTGTAAAATAAGCTTTTTAATGTTCATTTTCGTGTAAATTAAAATGAAGATATTTAAGTGCCTTGCCGTAATAGAAAAGGGACGTAACCAGTTGTCGGCAGTAGCGAGCTGCAAGTAGCGAAACTACTGTATTTGCTACTTTCTTCCGTAGTTGGTAGTATCGTGCGCAGTTTTTTAAAAGAAGTTTTGCAGTGAGTGGTACGATACAAAAAAAAAATGTAGTTTGTAGCGATCCTTGATAACTTCTTTTAACATTATTAAATAAAGAAACCAAGTTTAAACTCAAAAAATTTCGAAAAAAATAGATGAGTAATCGGCCTAGTTGTTCCTGAGAAATCAAATTTTAAAAACCGCACTTTTTCAAAATTTGATTTTGCAGGAACTATAAAGTACGTTTTTGTGTCTGATTTCGAGACTTAAATTATCCACTGCATTTATTAATTGGCATATTGGTGGTCATCTTCTCAAATGATTAAGATTGAGAACGTGGGGATCCGATCATTAGATCAGAAGTTATTCAGGGTGGTCCGTTTTTGCTTTTCGCTCTGTACTTTATTTCTTGGAGGATATAAAAAAAGCTTTTATAACTTAAATGACCTTTGACAGTTTCCAAGTATTTCTTAAATCACTGTCGAAAAAAGCATAGAGTTTGAAAACTAAAGGAGCAAATTCGTAAAAAATGCTTTAAAATAAAAACAATTTCATGTAAACATGAATTAAGACTTCTTAATATCTCCTCATATTTAACCAAATCAATTTTTTATTCAAAATCATTTCTAATATTGGTGAAAATTAAGATATTCAGTTAAGTTTTTGTCTTTCATAAGTAGCAAAGTAGTGACTACATTTCGAAAGTAGCTTCTAGTCGCAACATTAAAAAAAAAATAGTTGTAGTTAACTGCAAAGAAAATACAGTTTTACCGACCACAGGATGCAACCATATTACACTGAAGAAATCTTCAGAGCAACTGTACGTAATAATAACGTCCTCTATAGGTTTGTGAATGACGGCACGCGATTTGGAAATTTAATTATCACTTTTTCATGCAGCTTGTGACGATTGCATTACATATTCATATTGGTTTACTGAACTTTATATTTATTGTGTTTCGGCCATTTTCACACGGTGTTTCGGTTTTGACATAATTATTTGAATTTGATAATTAAAAGCCTATATCACACGAGAGGAAATAAGTGCAACTGTAAGTGTAACCGAAACTGTAACTGCAATTTCTCCAAAAATTGCTCGAAAAATCCTCGTGTGATATAGAAATCACGGTTGCACGAAATATCTGCAACTGTTCAGGCAATTTCTTATATCAACAAATCAGATCGTTTGCTTTTTATGACGTTTCAATTTTATGTGATGACGTATACAAATGTAAATAAAAATGGCGGCGATGTTGGTGAAGAGGATGATCGGATGAAATTTTTTTATAGACGAAACGGATCAGTTTTCTTAATTTAATAATAACATTTCCTTTAAAATTAAAGCATTAAAAATACTTTCACACGATGAGATAACCATTTCAATGCAGTTGATGTACTACCATAACAGGAACCTGCACATCATTTTAGTATCGGCGAGTATGTGGTGTTACTATCACTATAAATAATAAATACCAATTCACCAGTATATAAGACATGTTAACTTGATTCTATCATGAGGAGCCAGTGGCTCACTTTTTTACAAGTTATGCCATACTGACCATGTGAGTTTAACTCAATGGCAGCAAAATATAATGGCAAATAACCTTAAAATGGCACTATAATTTTATATAATGGCACTGAATATTGACAATTAACTCGGACATGACTAAATCACGGACAAATATAAAACAATATGAATCATACGACTCATAATGGACCATACCTCATAATTATAAATCGGACCATACCTCATAATTATAAATCGGACCATACCCTATAATGGGTCATTATAATCTTGACTTTTGCTTTATTGGCGAGCAATCTAACAGACTCCTAATCAGGAGTCAATAATAATCTCCACTTTTTCTTTACAGGACTTTCTTATTTCTAATTGCATATTTATGTATTATCATGTATATTTCTACTTTATTTTATTTTACTATGTTGATATTTACTAATATCTCATAATTATACTATTAAATCATCTTTATGATTATACCTGAGCAATGGCTCATACTAATTTTCTAATTTCAATTCTAGGAACAAAGACCTCAAGGTTACACCAGAAGGATCTGCAACACATGATGAAGAGGTAAAGGGCCCTATGGCCTCAGGCACCTCGGCCAAACTACAGGATTAGGATTCTATCATGAGGTACCTTTTGATAGATGAAGGTTGACATAGTCGATAATTAATTCCCCCACATTGGTGACCTACGGACGTGATAAGAAATTGTCAATATTGATGGATGAATCCACATTAAACAGTTGATATGCTTAAAAAAAAAAATCCGGTGAAGTAAATAAAGTCTCCTGGTTAATAAATAATAATGAGCGAAATGCTAGAAAAAAAATAATAATAGCAAAAAGTTATAAAAAAATGATGGGAAAAAATAGCGAAAAAGCTATAAAAAAAAAAAATAACGAGCGAAATGCTTGGAAGAAAAAAAATATATATATATAATGAGCAAAAATTGAAGTTAATAAATAAAACAGCATTAATCAACTACTGGTATCTGTTCATCGAATTCTATCACAGATAAAATTCTGGAAGGGGAGTAATGTGGTGTAACTACCACTATAAATAATAAATACCAATTCACTAGTATATAAGACATGTTAACTTGATTCTATCATGAGGTACCTTTTGATAGATGAAGGTTGACATAGTCGATTTGTAATTTCCCCACAAGTATAGTACACTATTTTCTAGATAAATTTTCTTTAAAAATATTTATTTATTTTAAGCTAAAAAAGTTATAACTTATTATAATTTGTTCCGATCAAAGTTTTAATTACTTTAAATAGAATTAATTTCTATTTTTATCTATGTAAAGATTTATGCTGGCGAAAAGCTTTACTTTGAAATATTCGCCAAGCAACTAGCCAAACTTTGTTGCATTATTATAACGTAAAATATAATAATGATTATATTTCTTTATTTTTTAATTTTAATCTTTATTTCTGTTGATTGTAAAAGCATGTGTCCGATTATTTGAAGTTTTTTTATTATTATAATTATTTGTGAAATAATTATTTTATTCTTCTCTAAGAATTCTTTTAATTTTTGAAAATCTCATTTTAAAACAAATTAGAAAATATGTGTGGTAAATATTTACCTTGTCTCTCACAAAGTTACCCCATTTTCCAGTAATTATTAAAAAGTATTAAAAAAAAGATAGGGTATTATATATAAGAAGTAATTATTAAAAATGCAAATTCCCAATCTCCTTGTCTGTTTCTACATTCATCCCCTCTATTTTTTTTTTTTTGGTGTATGATGATTTGCATAATATTTTGTTTATAATTATTCAAAGTTAACTAATGATACTTTACTTTTTATTTATACTTCACATTTATCTTTTGATACTTAACTTTTCTACAATGACAGTAAGTATATAAGTGTACCTTACTAATTTTTCAATATACTTACATTTTTAATAGTCTTTGTTTATAAATACAATTTATTTTTCTTAAAACAAATTTCAATCCAAACATAAGAACTACAAAACCAAATATACCTGCTATCTTTCATTAGTGTATAGAATAATCTTAGAACTATAATCAAAATATCTGTCAAACTTAAAGTAAGTTTAAAAGGGATACCTAAGGACTGAAATGATTTCAAATTAATGGTATTTAATCTCCCTTATTCTAATAATGTGTTGGTAAAATTTTATCATGAAAGTGTTTTCTTTCTTTTATTTCAGATACTTCGTATAATCCTGTAAGGTTTGTCTGGTGAAGAAGGAAAGAGATGTAATACTGTTTTTATGAAAAAAATTAAAAAATAAGAAATGAAAATGAATAATGTTCTAATTGTTTCACTTGACAATAAAAGTTTTATTTTTTAAATTGATTCTTGTATTATTTAAAAGCAAAACAAAACTCGTAAAAGGCTATAACAAAATAATATGATACATAAAAAGTATGTTCTTAATAAAATATTGTTTTTTTCTTAGTTATTAATAAATTTTAATTTATATACTATAAATTACAATAAATTTGTTCTAAAATAAATCCTATAATTCTTAATTAAATTATTTTATACCAATAATGAATGTTTTAAATTTTACAATAATAATTTGTAAGTATGACATTGAAAATCCTCTTATATTTAAAAAACAATTTTACTAAGAAATTAGAAAAAATAATTTTCATAAAAGTGATATTCCTGATATGCAATGTGTAAATGAATAAAATTGATGATCCCTTAATGCAATGTAAATTAATTTGATGACAATAAAATTCTGAGACATTGTAGTATAGATAAGTCTGACATTATTTTTTATGCATTTTTTAGACTAAATTTTGAAAAAATAGAATTGATTTGATAGATCTAATAGTTTTGATGTTATGAATATTTTATGAGTAAAAGGTAAGTCAAAAATTGTATATTTCATACATTGAACCCTCATTTCTTCTAAAGAATTATTTCAAAGGACTGTTTTTTTGAATTAAGCTTAAAAAATTAAATTTGTAGTAAATTTTCGAATTGCTAAACTATTAAATCAGACAACGTGGTTTTATACTCATTCGATTTAGCATATACACAGATAATGATACCCCACTTGCCTAACTAGCATGTTAGATAGTAAATATATATATAAATATACTATGCTTTTACAGGGTGCGGAGCCAAATCTTTCAACAAAAAATAAGCAACTTTTAAAAACATTTTAGGCACTCAAAAAATAATTTTAAGCACTATGTAAATTGAAAAAATGCAGAATAATTTTCAAAGACTTTACATGATCATGATAAAATAACTAGAATTCGAAAAAGAACTCTTTTCTTGATTATATTAGCCATTAAAAAATGATCAAGAGATTTTTCGGTTCGATTTCAGAGGGTGGAAAATGAAGTCTGAAATTGAGAATATCTTGCAAAATGCAGCAAAGTTGCACATGAGAGAGTAAGAATCTCACCGAACCTAGCTCACTAGACGCACATGCGGACTTGCAAGTATTTCACCAAACCTGTAAAATGATTGGCGCTTTCATACACTATGAATTGACGGTACGCTGAAATTGCTCGTGGTTGAATGAATTCTGAAAACGTGAAATAGAAGAATGTGAAAAGCACGTTTTTACATAATATGTGGCGAAAATCGACATTCCCTTTCATAAATCTCATTTTCGAAAAGGGAAAATAAAGCACTTTTTAAAAAAGCTACGCACCATGTTTTATACCTTAGTCACTCAAATCAAGATAAAAAAAATCATCAAGATTCTAGATAGTATTTAAGTCCATCCCCCGTTCACCCCCTTATCCTTTTAGGGATGCAACATGAAATTCATTGATATCTTAACATCATCTTATATTATGAGATAGAAATCATAAACCTTTTTATACTATGCTACTTCACTTAAGAAGCACTTTTTAAAAACGCTAAGCACTTTTTAAAAACGCTGCGCATCATGTTTTATACATTAGTCACTCAAATCAACGCAAAAAAAATCGTCAAAATTCTAGATAGTATTTAAGTCTTTAGGGACGCAGCATGAAATTCAATGATATGTTAATATCATCTCATATTATGAGGTAGAAATCATAATCCTTTTTATAATATGCTACTTCACTAACGGGGAAATAAAGTTTTCAGAATTTTTATTTGCTGCTGAAAAAAAAACTTAACACAAATACAAATGTAAAAAATTTAATCAAAATCAATCAATATTCTACAGCGTCTGTGATTTCTTTTTCCTCCCTTTACGAACATCGGTGAGAAACTATGATATAATAGAATCATATGATAAAATAAAATATGAGCCAAAAGTAAAGATAAATAACAAAATATGGTAACCCAATTACATGCAACTGTTCAGGCAATTAAGCAACCCTTTCGGCAACTCCGAACAGAGGAATTGTGCTTAGAGTTGCAGATAGAGTTGAAGTTACACTTACGGTTGCACTTATTTTTCTCTCGTGTGATAGAGGCATTAGATTTGACACTACTCGATAGTTCAGCAACAATATACTTTTTAAATAGTCAGATATTTGTAAAATAAGACTAATTTTTTCCGAAATTGCCAACTTCTTAGCTATTTCTTGAAATAAAAAAAAAATAGTAGCCTTAGTTACTTTACCTCGATCTTAGTTGCAAATAGCCACATTTCACTTGCCAGTGGAGGGACCAGTAACTCTTCTTTTTTTCAGAAAATCAATGATGACCACCTGAAATTAATTAAGAATAGGAGAAAAATAAGAAATAATAAACAAATCACAAAATAAAATAGAAACTAATTAATAAATTCACGACTTTCATGTTTTACAAGATAAATGTGTGCAATGCGCAATATATATATATATATATATATATATATATATATATATATATATATATATATATATATATACATACATATATATATATATATATATATATATATATATATATATATATATACATACATATATATATATATATATATATATACATACATATATATATAAATATATATATATATATATATATATATATATATATATATATATATATATATATATATATATATATATATATATATATATATATATACATATATATATATATATATATACATATATATATATATATATACATATAAATAATTATTTATTATTTATATGTTAATAATTATTATTTTAAATCTGAAAATAATTATTTTTATTTTTTTAATTATGAAAATAATTATTTTTTTAATTAACTTGACATTTTTGTTAATACAATTTTTTTTTTTTTTTAAATTCTATTACGAAATAACATTTGTCTTGTGCTCAAAATTGTTTATTGAAATTTCCCTTAATGGGAAGGGGGGGGAGTTTGCATTTTAGAAATGAAAATGCTTATCTCTTACTTATTTGCTTATTGACTCAAAAAAAAATTTTTTTTGTGCTATGTTTTTATTGCTTTTAGTTATCTGAGTAACAGTTTAACAAAAGCAAATTACTTAAAAATCTATAGCTTATTTTTATTCTTTTTTACTCTCTTATTTTTCCAGTTAGTTGAAGGCAACAATATAAAATTTAAAAAATAATAATGCCAAGAAAATGCCTTTTGGTAAATAAATTTTAAATATTCATAAGTCAGTTTAAGCTCTTTATTATTACTTTTGTTCACATATGTGGACCTTCGCTTTTTAGATTCTAGAAAAACAGTATAATAAAATTTATAGCCTCACTGAAACATTCTTGAACTTTCAAGCTTTCCAGGATTTCCATGCAGCAAAATTATTACTTGCACTGTAATATTCTATGCAAAATCTTAATTATCAGATGATACTATACAGCTTTATTGTTTTTACGCGATTTGCACTTGTTTTCGATCGTGTATCAATTGGTTAAATTAGACGATATATAATATAAATTTAATGATTGGATAAATTAGACGATATATTATATAAATATAGAATATTTATTACATTATGTATTATATTAGCAATGTATAATAATTAGACCAAATTATTAGATACACTGTAGCGTTCTTATAATTGCATGTTTTGCACGAGTACATATGCAATACTTTTAAATTTAAACATAAATGTAATGGGTTTCTATGGAGATTTTTTATATACTTCCCATTCGTATTTATTTTTAACATATTGCATTACAATGTTAACCAATTAATACACAAACTTAAACAAGCGTAAACCGGTTACAGCCGCGTTAAAACGTTAAAGTTGCAAAGTATCACCTGATAATTAAGATTTTATGTAGAATCTTACAGTGCGTCTAATAATTTGAGCAGAGATTGTTGATTCAGAACATTTAAAGTATTTGGTAAAATTCCACATAAAAAGAGTGATTTTTAATAAAAGGCCACTAAAAGCATGTGCGCGAAAACTTAAAAAAGCAGTTTTAAATATTATAAAATGTGATAATTCTAAAAACAATTATTGTTCTTTTGACTTAGTAGTTCTGTTATCTTTATGAAGCTTTTAAATTTATATTTATCTGACATTTAAAAATAGTATCAACAGGAATATGCATTGTGTACGTTGGTGGGTATGGCGACATAGATTGAATCACTTTAACTTTTTGAATAATTTTGAAATGCAATCCCCGAGTTTTAAATATTTCTATTATAATTGATGTTAGATTCTTTACAATGATTATTGATTTTGTATAGTTAAAATAGTTTTGAATCTGAGATTTGATGCAGTATTGCATTACACTTAAATATAAAACTCCGCATTTAAAAGGAAAAAAAAAATTAAATAACATTCAACACTAGAAAAATTTATCGTCTTTTACTCAGTTAAAACTTGAATTCTGTATATGTGTACCGAAAATTATTAGTCCCCTGGCAAAATAATTCATATTTTGTTTTTCTTATTATGTCTTACGGCCTGCGTCATAGTTTTAATGTCCGTTTATCTGTTTCTTACATTATATTTGTATGTTACTGTGAATGCCCCAAATCAGTGGTTGTTGACTTCCACCGGTGAATGTTGACAATCACATCGTAGCTTTGGTAAATGTGCAAAATATCAAGTTAAGTGCCCTTGCCCGGTATGCTCTACATCAATGTTTTTTAAAGCTCTAGAGCCACTGCCCTCTTTGCATTTAACCGGTAATCCCAACTCTGATATTTCTCCTAAGCTATCTTCAGCAGATATAAGAATATCGAATAAATACAACTACATCAACGAATAAATTAACAACAAATCGGATATAACAAATATTTCGGACATTCACCAGTGAAGATCGACATTATAAATAAGTTAAAATAGAAAAAATAAGTGTATATATATATACATACAGGGTGATTCTAAAAAGATGGGCTAAATTTTAGGAAGTGATAGTACACACCCAAGCAAACAATTTTTATTAAGGAATGCGTGGTCGAAAACAAAACCCAAAACCGCTAGAGGGCGTCAGAGTGTATGTTCTTATATGAGGCAAAAACACACAAAGAACGATGAAGTTAAGTTATAAAAGTAAATTTAATGGCATGTGCTTACAATAAGTGTTCAAAACAGTGGCCGGCAGCGGCTATGGTGGTACAACGGCGAAGAAAAGATAGGCGAACTTTCCCTGCAGCGGCCGAAAGCTTGGCGACAAATAACGTAGCACAGTAACTCGCAATAGGAATGGAGCTTTCTCGTTTGCATCAAACAACTTTCCAAATGCGCCAGCACCTTCGGGTTTTGTTTTCGACCATGCATTCTTTGATAAAAATTTTGCCCATCTTTTTAGATTCACACTGTATGTATATAAATACGATATATATATATATATATATATATATATATATATATATATATATATATATATATATACATACATATATATACATATATATGTATACATATATATATATATACATATCATAATAAATAAAAACAGAAAAACACGAAGAAAATTAAGAAAAAATATCAAATAGATTTTCTTTACCTTTAGGTATGCTAACAGAATGGAAATGGGGTGTTTATAATTACTTTAAAAAATTTGTTTTCAATAATAAGGACAATTTAAATAACAGTAACAATTCAACAAATTTTTCCAAAATTGTTTAATCTATTAAGCAACTTCAAAAAAATTTTGTAATTATTCCCATAGATAACAACATTTATGCAATCTTCTGTAAAAAATTCTATGTTGAACTTCTAAATACGGAATTTAAAAAAAAGTAAAAATTTTAAACTTAGTAATTTAAACAATATTGTCGTTAAAAAAATTTTAGCTTTATATAAGAGATTAAAAATTAAAATTAGCAATATACAATTTCCTTACTTAATTATCAGTCCTAAATATACATACATACATATATATACACACAACTTATTTTTTCTCCAAATGTCTATATTACAAAAAAAAAAAATTTTTTTTTTCTTCTCTTAACTACAACATTTACCATACAGTAGCTCGTTAATCAAGTAAGGAGGTTTTGTCCACCAAGCCCTCCCCAAAGCTACGCGCTGCTTACGGTAGTAAAATCGAAATTAAATAACTGTAAAATATTTTTTTATATTCCTTTATACTTCAGTTGTCAAGAGGTTAAGAAAGAGATGGGTATTATTGATATCTTTCGGAAATTACTCACAAAATTGTTAAAAATTAAAATATATCATTGTTGAGTTAAAAAAAAACTTCTATAATAAACTAGCACTATCTGAATTTATTGTATAAAAATTTTAAAAAATCATCATCAAAAGCAGCTTTTCATATAATAATAATATTTAAACTATTTTTTTACTTCAAAAGCAAAGTCATAAAACGAATTATTAATGTTTCTTGTTTTTTTTCCTTCCTTGCTAACAATTCACCTGTTGCTGTATGCTTTCCTAACATACTTATGCATACTAATTTTTTTTTAAAAGCATAATTGATGTTTCTGCAACTGTTTTGATTGCATGTCTTTCATTTCAATTTAACTCATTAATAGTTAGGCCATTTGACAGACTTACAAGTCTGAAAGTCTGACTCTAAGGTCTGAAAGTTATAATTATGTTTTTAAGAGTTGTGAATCTTTAATAGTAATTATTTTTATTTTATAGTAATTATATTTATTTTTTTCAGCAAGTTTTTTTGATTGCCATTAAAAGATGGAGGAATTGGGGTGGGTCAGCAAACAGGAGGTTGAGTCCACTGGTTAATAGTTCAGGTTCACACTTATAGATTAATGGGTAGGGGGCTGGGGTAGCTCGGTTGGTAGGGCACTGGGCCCATGTCCAAGAGGTCGTGTCCGAAGACTCTAGGTGTATTAAAAGGTGACTGGTGCACGTTAAATCTGTCAAGTCACAAAGTCATCCATGTTCCCATACGCGCAGTTACGCCCCATTACGTCTAATGCAAAGTTCGATGCACTGACCAGGTTTCATTTGAATGACCCTCTTACTTCAATTTATACTTTTTTCCACATGTTTTGAAAAGATAAATTATCAGCATAATTTGCAAATATAAACACTTTTCTTTCAATAAAGTGTTCTTGTAAAAATTGTAATAACTATATATTTTAAGATTTCTACATAAATTTTCGAAAAAATAAAATATTTTCTTAACATTAGCCAAATAAACGTAAACTCAGGTACTTTTTTAAAATATAGTACTTTGGTTTGATTATTAACATTGTGCTACACAGAGTGGACTGCTACAGATTGTCCAGTGTTCATAAATGGTTAATTTAAATATTTAGTACACACATGGAAGTTCCTAATATCACACTATAAACAAGTCTAATTTACACACTACACCTATATATAAATAAAAGATTAAGAAACTATTTCCTGCTCACAATAATATATTTTACATTATCTGTAAATACAATTTGCTTAATATGCCATCAAATATCCAATCATACAAATGAATAGTTTTGCTATACATTGAATCCTAAATAAAAACAGATTTGAGTTTTATTTAAGATTAAGTAATTTTAAGTTGAATTATAATGTTACTATTGAATAAACATATACTATGCAAACAGAAAAAATCTTTTAAACATATACAGTTTCTGGCCTAATTATTAGACGCACTATACGATTCTATTTTAAATCTTAATTATTAGGTGATACTATACATCTTTGTTGTTTTTACGTGGTCTTTTTTCTGATGAATGGGCACATTATTTTATGGGGTTCGATGCATGTTTAGAGGCAAAATTAAATTGCGGTTTTCTGGTCTAATCTTAACTAAAGCTAGTTTTTGTTTTATTTTTACAGACAGATAGAGGAAAGAAAATTTCTGGTGAGGAAGTGTGAACTGACAATCTATAATAAGCAAACCGGGAGGTCGCGCGTCAATTCCTCAAAGCGAAAGTTCGTCGTCGGCACAATTCATCACAGACACAATTCTTTGCGGGCAAAATTCGTCACGATGATAATTTCATCGTTGGCACAATTCGTCGGCTATTCATCGTTGGCACAATTTCATGCGGTAGCATTGAAATGCATCTATAAACGATGTATTTCAATGCATACATTTATTAAAGATGTATATAATCTTTTAACAATGTATTTCAATGCATACATTTATTAAAGATGAATATAATCTTTTAACGATGTATAGCAAAAACTCTTGCATTGCTTACAAAACTATATATTTAATTTTTGATCGGTCATATAATACAAAACCATCAAGGAGGGCGAATGGCTTATGATTCGCTTATCGTTACTTACAAGGCGGTGGAGGGCTATTTATTTTATTTTATAACTGTCCCAATTAGCCGACCCAATTTAGGGTTTAACTACTAATGTGCAATTGTAATTTTGATCACAATACAGAAGACAAAGGAATTCATAGATCAAATATTAGGAGAAATTTATCTTTGATGTGGAGTTTTTGGAGGAACTCGCATTTGCGTTACTTGAAGAGGAAACCAAGAAAACAATCCTAATGGTTCCATCAGATGAAGTCACCCATTATGAGTTCCAATCTTAATGGGTGACACCAAGTATGCTAATTAATTAGTGTAATTATTAATTAAGTTACGAAATCAAACAAAACGTACTAACGCAAAATTGTACTTTTTCTGAATAACCATGCATTTCTTTTTTACATATTTCGATTTCTGACTCCTGAAAATAGTTTAGTTATTTTTGTTTAAAACTTTACACGACACTTTCTTTTAGAACTATGTTTGATTTAGTACCCCGCAGTTTTCTAACCTAAAAGTTTCTAATCAATATGAATATCAAGACAGAAACTAACTTACTTTCTTCTCCTATGACTCTCCACACGCTGATGATGAAAACATGCGTTGCCATAAGTAGAGAGTTCTTATCTACGACACCTCTAGTCCATTTCGATCATGAATAGCAAAAGGTTAACATCTTAGTGTCGAACAGTTCTCATTCATTGGATCAAAACACTTCGGTGGACAAATTTTGTCATCTTTCCCCTTCAACTGCAATAACGACCTCCTGCAAGAGACATCATTTTTCTGTTACAACTTTGGAGCAACAATTATCTCAATACCGAAAATGGTGGCAACTACTTTACACCAAAGTGAAACACCATAAATAACTCTTCGTACTTAAGCATTTTGCTACCCAATGAACAAAAAATAATTCTTGAAATAGTGAAACACCGAAAATGCCCTTTTAAAAATACTTGGTTGTTAAAGTAGCTGCCACCATTTTGGTATTTAACAACACTAAAATTTAAAATTTCAGTAAGATATGATACACATAGCTGCCATTTCTCCTGGATTTACCAGTCGACTATTGGATTTTGCCATTTTCTCCTGGTCTACTCGTACAATAAAAATTTTCCTGGTTTTCGTACATTTCAGAAAATTCCCTATTCCCTAAAAGATAATTTATCGCTTGCTTGAATTTTTAAGTACTAATGCATACCTGCCAACTTTTACGCATTTGGCGTAAAATTTTATTTTTATATTTAAAGTGGTATTAAATATATTTTTTTTCCCTTTATAATCTTAATTTTTAAATGATTTTGATCACCACTATTCTTAAAAAAATTAAGCATATATATTAATATGTGTTACTATCAGAGTTGTCAGTCAATACTTTTTGAAATACAACAGATTTCTATGCTTAAAATGGAAATTTTAATTCCTTTTAATACCACAGGAAAAAATCATAACGGAAAGAATTAAAAGTTGGCAGGTATGCTAATGAAAAAAAAATTGAACTTCATTTATATTAATCAGTTTAAAACTTTTCTTTTTCTTTGTTCCAAAAATTTCAGTTTATTTTTATTCTGTACTTCCTTTTTAAATTATAATATAGTATGAAGTAAAAATCATCAATTTGGGGTGCATACATACACTAATTCTTAAAATAAAGTTTGTTCGCTAATCAAACTTAGATTTATCAAAGATTAAGATGAACTCAAACTAGGCTTAACCAAATAAAAGAGAATCAAAAATAAATATGATAAAGTTATTTAAGTTTTTGTATTTTCATGACAAAAAAAATCTCCTAACTTCCCTACATGAAAAATATTTAAAGTATTATGAAATAGTTATTATTTCGTAAAATCTACTAGATATTTTCTTATCCATGTTGACAGCTATGGATACACATAAGAGCCAGTAAGTTACTTATTTCGAAATAAAAGTTATTTCGAAAAAAAAGTTCGAAAGTTATTTATTTCGAATATTACAATAAAAAGTCATTATCAGTTATTTAAGTTGCATAAATACACTAATTCTTAAAATAAAGCTTGTTTTCAAATCAAACTTACACACATCAGAGAGGACATTAAGATAAAATCTAACTAGGCTAAACCAAATAGAGGAGAATCAAAAATTAATATTATAAAATTATTTAATGGAATTGACATTTTTATGTAAATATTCTAATGAAAACATAATTATTTTTATTACACAACTCATGCCTTTAATAACAACTTCTGTTATTTGTTACTAACTTGCCTTTAATAACAGTTAACTTTGTTTTGTTTCTGTGGAATGTTCAGTAGCGAGTGAGATAAATGTTACACCGTCTCGTAATCTATTATAAGCAATCTACAGTTGCCATCTGACGGCTTTCAAGAATACGTCAAAATTAGCAAAAAAAATTACTAAAGCAAATAAATACATCTAAGCTTCCTCAATTAATGGTATTTAGATTTCACTTCAAGTGTGATATTTGTTCAAAAATTGAGTAACAGAATTTTTAAAATAGTTGGTAAAACAATTAAAAAATAAATAATAAGTTCGTAACTAATTACATTACAGGTTTATATGCATTTAGTACACATTTTGAGTACTTAAATAGTACAGTTAACTAAACGGTACCAAATAGTGTACATTTTGAGCACTCCTGATGATAATTAAAAGCACGAATGATATTAGAAGTTCCATAAATATCAGAAATAATTGCTACAATATCTGAATTAAAAATTAAAATAATCTGAAATAGTTTTGAAATTTCACAGAATAAGATAAGTATAATAAACTAAATATTTTTCAGTGATAAGGCAGGTTAGCGTAGAAGTTCTGCTTAAATGTCATTAAAAAATTCGACAAATGCCACAGTGAAAAGGTTTAACCACTAAACTACAGCCTAACAAATTTATTCACAAAAGCAATATCATTTTTCTACAAGTGGAAGAGTTTAGAACATTTTAAAATACATATGTAAAAGACTGGCTTGTATTTTTATGTCGTATAGTATTTGAAATATACCTTTTTAATTCCTTAATTATTAATTTTATTTTTATTGATTAAGGCTTTAAAAACTAAATACTTTTTTCACTCAGACATAACACACATTTTACACAAACTTACAGAAAAATGAGTAAGTATTTCTATAAAAATTGCACAAATTGAAAGTGCCCAAAATCACCGTAGTCCAGATAGTGTATCAGGCTGGCCACTAGCATTCAGTAAAAAATTTCTCGACTTTCCTCTGAGTTTTAAAACCAATGGTGTAATTTCATTATTTGTAACTAATACAACACATTTTTAAACAAAATTTTTATTGAAGTATCAATACTTTTTAAAGAAAAAAAATCTTTTTTTAAAAGGATTAAACTTTGCAAACATTTTTTGAGAGTGAATTCTGGTAGATAATAGACGTCATTTATAATCGTCTAAAAAACATTATGAACGACATACACACATTGTTTTTCACCATATTACTAATTCTTGAATAACGTACGGTGGTTAAAAACTTTCAAATAACAAAATTGTGAAACTAAATTCATTCAAAAAGAATTTTTTTTTCAAAAGAAAAAAAAATTATGACATTTAAAGAATATGTCAAATTTGTTCATAAGTGTCAAACTCATTGATCTGAATGATATTTATTTCATTATTTATTACATAGTTAAAATCCAGAACAAATAATGGACTGAGTAAAAATGCCCAGAATGACAAATACAGTCAACCCCGCTTAAACGAATACAATCGGCTCCAATCAAATCTATGTAATTCAATTATTACAGGTTATTCAATTAAAACAGAGATGCCAACTTGTTCCGGACTGCAAATACATATTTTAAAGTGGTAGTTTATCAATCGTGATTCTTGGTTTAATAAATTCAATTTAGTAGATTTTTATCCACCACTATTTCGAAATAATTCGTAGGCTTATATAATTCACCACTTTATTACTGTCATTCTATTCCTTTTAAAAAGCAAGCAAAAATTGTCAAATATTTTCAAAATGTACCGTTTTTTTTTAATTATTTTGGCACGTCCGAAGCAGTTGGCATCTCTGTTAAAATGTAAATGCAATATTTAATCATAAATTCTAAATTTTTGCGAAATTTTATTTTTTAAGGGTATTTAATGCGTAGTATAGCGTTTTGATAAAATACACTCAATCTTATGATTAATGAGCAATTATCATTAAAACTGTCTGTGTTAGTATCAGAAAATATAAATGTAATTTAAAGTTACATAAAAATAAATCAATGTTTGTGAAAAGTATAACACAGATATACAACAATTTAAGAAAAATTTCTCCCAACAACAAAAATAGCAAACAAAAACCAGGAGAATTGATGGCAAAATTCAGTTAATTGTTCTGCAGCTATGATAGACAAATATTTACATTAATTAAGTATTAAAAAAATTATTGATGTGGTAATTGGAAATGTAAGAATACCAATAATAATAAACGATTCACACAAGTAAAAAATATTTTTATCCAGCGAATATTATTATGTTTCGGATAAAAGAATTATCTTAACCCGTACCTTCTCGCTCCGTTCAAGATATACCGGGGTGATGTTCCACCCTCTATTTCTCATGACCGTGATATTTCCAGGCTGATGTTTTCTTAAAAGTTTCTTAACTGTTTCTTAACTTAGTTGATGTTTTCTTAACTTATTTCTTATGTACCGAATTATGCATATTACCTACTCTACACAGCAGATGGCAGTGCAAGATTATTTGCCACGTGTTTGGAGATAGTTTATTTTAAATCAGCACTTATCAAACATGAAAGCTAAAAATTAACTCAAAAATTAAAAATGAGTACATCGACTGTATAAACACTTAGTTTTGTATAATTTTCCTTTAAAAAAAATTACGACTGCTTTCTTCAAAATTATGCGACTATTAAGGGATAAAATGCAATCATTCATTAATAGATTATGATATCGAATCAATTCATCAAAAAAGATCTTTTTTCTAACTCTATAAAATTTTTTACACTAACAATTTTGGTTTAACAATTACATTATGATTTAACAATAATGATTTGCAATTTAATGGTTTAACAATTACACTGGCAATTACTACAATATACCCCAGTACTGAACTTTGAAAATGCTAAATTATGCAATATTTTTGAGCTTTTGTTATCAAAATATCTGAGATTTAAGAAGACGTACCGAAAGCTCTTCAAGGTCACAGATGCCTGCAGTCCACTTTTGTCACTGAGTAGACCACTGCCGGGACTGTAGCCATCACACTATCATAGTACGAATCATAAGGACTCATCAGACTTCTTCTAAATCCTAGAAATTTGCAAATTTTTGTTACAGTATCAAACATATTACTTTAAAATACATTAATTTTATTCCCTTTATTATTTTTCATATTACAATATTTTATTAATTAAGTATTATTTTTTTTAAACTTTAAAAAAAAACAGGAAACTATCAAGGTTTTATCTTTTCAATAGGAGTTCTGGGTGAAAAACTATTTTTTTAATTATATTATACGCTTTTTTTGACAGTGGTTCACGAAATGTTTGGAAACTATCAAATATTTGTGATTTATGTTATCAATGCTTTTTTATATCCAAAACATTGAAAGAAAAATATCAGTTTTTATTTCATTCTTTTTTATTGCTTATACTTGATTGCTATTTTACGCTGAAACACTATGTATTGCACTCCTTAAAATCACACATTTAGTTTATAATTATTTCAAATTAATCGACTTAATATAGCGATATTGTTTGGCCTTTTTTTACAACAGTAGTCAAAAACCCTAAAAACCCCAATTTATAATCAAATTTTTTTTCCAACATTTTGTCTTCCTCCCATATTTTGAGCGTCAGGTATCCAAAAATGTAAAAAAAATGTCTTTTTATTCAGATAAATCATTTTTTTTTGTTTCTGATTTCGTAATTTAATGAATTGTTAGTACTAATTAAATAGCATTTTGGTAATCCCCTCTGGAACCAATAAAATTTCCAATTAGTTGTTGAAAATTAGATTATTAGACGGAATGTCTGGAATTTGTACACGGAACATTAAAGCTAAATAATTTGAGATAAATAAGTAATCAAAAGTATTTCAATGTTTTAAAATGCGATTCATGAGATTGGTTATAAAATGCAAGCATGTATAGAGAAGCTTACATACAGGTTCATGTGGATTTTCCCTCGTTGTTAAGTTAGATTACAAAATGTCGATAAGTGAAATATGTTCTATTTGCTGACGAAACATTTTAGCGGAATAACGATTTTGTTCGATGGGCTAACGTATCGTGGAATAATTTCAAATGTTGCTCGAAATCAAAATTTTTGGTTATATAAGAAATAGTCAATTCATCAGAAATTAGATACAATTCGTTTTGGCTGTAACTCTTTTAACAGTTAGACTAAAAAAAAAATTTTGATAGGCTCCCCAATAACGGTTGAAGTGATTGTTTGATCAAAAATTATTTAAAACGTTTTTTACCATATCAGACCAACGAAAATATTTGTTGGTCTATTGCTCTAACATAAATAGGTTAATTTCACATTTCTTTCTTTCTTACTGGCAAAAACTTGTTTAGACAAAACTTTTTCCCGTGGGGTAACAATTTTAACTTTTGAAGATAAATTCAATCTTGTGTTCTAGGTTAAAATTCGGCTAAAACTTGTTTTGACTGCAGTTTTTTTTAATGACAAACGAAAATGGTTAGTGGAACTTAAAACAATTCTTAGAAATTACGAAATAAGCAAAAACAAAAATTAAGAATAATCATTTAATGATCTTATAATTTTGAAGAAAACGATTATAAGAGCGCTTTTCTTTCTTTTTCATTCAACAGAATTAGACTTCCCCTTTCACATTAGTTGCTACATTTAGATCAAAAATCTGGTTCGAATTAGTCACTACATTTCAAGTAGGAGGAGTGAATATCAACGCAGTTAAGTTTACCGACACCAGTAAAATTATACAACTATTTAATTTATGATTCATTTGTCTAGAAAAAAGTTTTTACGCTATTGTTGGTAGATAAGTCCTTTCAATATGGGTTAAGGGCATGTGAACCCCGGCATTTTGAATTTTTTTTTTAATTTTTTAACCCAGTATTCTTGATATCTCAAATTATTTTGATGGTTTTTGTTGGTTTCAGTGCGATTCATGATGGTCCAATATCATTTGAAGGTCACCATCATCCAACATTTTCCCTTATGCGTTCATAATATTTGATATGCCAGCCAGCAAACCTGCATCATTCCATGATGGAAAATGCTACTTTATTATTATGATGGCTAACCATCAAGGCAGGTTTGATTCTCATGGAACAACAATCCGTGATGGTTCCTACTATACATTTCCATGATGGTTTAGTCAAAATTTCCATCTGTTCTCTGGAATAATCCATCAAAACCATTCGGGATTTTTTATGTTGTCCCCTCATAAATCAGTCCGAATTTGTACTTTGGGGTGATAGTTGTTCATGATCATTCCAACATTTTATTTCTAAGAAACCATGATGGAAATTTCTGATGATTTGGCATGAGAAAAACAACAAAACTAGTTGCTATACCAATGTTGGACAATCACAAATCAGTCAGAATTCATACATTGGGGAGATGGTTACTTATGCTGTTTACCATAGAAAAATATAATGGTTCATGATAAAATGGCTCATTGACCATCAAGATCATGTTGGTTCATCAACGGAAAATTATCGAAAATTTTGACTTGGATGGTTTAAAGAAAGAATGATTGGTATATAAATTTTGTTGATTAATAGCGTAACATCCTGAAATCTCTGAATAATGTTCAAACGAAATTTTCAATATCAGTATAAAAGTAATCAAATGTAGCAAGCATTTTCGGACATAGAGAGTATAAAATTAAGTGTGTGAACAATATCTTTTTTAATTTTTGAACAAATTTTTAGCTTAAAATAAAATAATGATGAGCGCTGACATCTAGCTTAAAATAAACTATCTCTAAACTAAAATAATCTAATACTTCCATCTGATCTTGAGAAATATATATGATTCGGGGCATAAGAAATAGATTGTCTGAACCCTTTTTTCGTGTATTACTTTTTAACACTATCAGCCTGGAAATATCACGACCATGAGGGAATAGAAAGCGAGATTTTAAATAGTCGATAAAATAGATTGAAAAATGTCTTACTTACAAATAAAATGGCAATATTCCAAAATAAATTTTCTTGCATTGTTATGTCTATATCAGGCAGTCAGTTCTACAGGATCATTTTGGAATTAATCTCAGGCAGATTCTAAGCAACATAACAGATCCTATTTTGTCAGATTCTTCCTCTTTGTCAGAGTATTAAGCAGAAATGTATGCTATAAAGATAAATTACGTGGGTTTATGATAAATTAGAGACATGGCAAGTTTCAAAAATTGTACAGGTCATAAGAAAAGAAATTAAAATTGGAAAAAGTTAAAGATATTGGAAACAACTGAAACACAGCATAATAAAATCATTAAACTTACCCAAATTTTTGATGAAAAGAGCTAAAAAAAAAAAAGGTTAAAAAGCAATAAAATAAATTAGATAAAAACCAGAAAAAAATGAACTTAAGAAAAAAAATTTTTATGAAATTAATAGCATAAAATATAATTATATCAAACATATTTATATAAATTAATTACATAAAATTAATAACATGAAAATGAAAATTTGCAAAGAATTGGAAGACATGACATAATAATAAAATCGGAAATACTTGGACTAAATATTAAAAAAAAAAAAAAAAAAAAAACAGAAAAACGAATGCGAAAGATGGAAGATAAAGAAAACAAAGTAGGCCGATGGTCACGAATGGATTAGATCAGGTGCAATTGAACGGAATTGTTACCAATCAGAAAAACTAGAGCACACATCATAAAAGAAAGGGATAAAAAAACATAGAAGGAAAAATGGTACCCCAACTGGAAAAAAAACACTCATTGAAAAGAAAAACATACTTATTCAATTAACAAAGCAAATAAAAACACATTTGAAGTAAATACAGAATATTTTAGAAATTATATAGAAAATCATTGGAAATGAAAACAGCACATGAGTTGGATGTAGGAACAGAACACATTGAAAATAAAAACAAACAATATTTAAAAAATTACACATAAAAAAACAGCACATGCATTAAAAATAAGCAGAATATACATATTAGTAAAGAAATTGTTAAAAGTTGGAATACAATGAATAAAGCTTGACAACGTGAAAAAAATTGGAGAAATCAGAAACGAAATTTAGATGGAAAAAAATTCATTTGTACAAAAGTGTCACCAATCGAAAAACATCGTGAGGAAGCTAAGGAAAACATGGAAAAAAAACATGGAATATTGACAATCGAAAAAATCTGCAAGAATTATAGAAATAGTACACCACTTGAAAAAATAAAGAAGATAAGGGGGAAAAAAGGAAAGATACAAAACACTTAATGGAAAAAAACATTATTTGAAAAAGAAACATATTTGAAGTAACATTTGAGATAAAAACAGAACGAACAATACAAACAAAGCCAAAATGTACATTGGAAATTGAAATAGAAATGATGAAAATTAAACCAGAGTTTTAGGGCAGTTGTAATTAAAAACATACATATACAAAGACACATACTTAGGAATAAAACAAAACACTCAAAAAGCTGAAAAACAATGAATAAAATTGGAAAGCGCATAAAAAAATAATGTGTTAAAAGTTGGAGAAACGAAAATTGGAAGAATAAAAATACCAAATAGAAGTTCTTAACATTACTACAGAAAACTGAAAAAAGAAAAATAGTGAACACGGAAAACATAAAGATTCACTTATAAACAGGGAGCGAAGTTACGAAAACAATATAGAGCAACAAAATCACAATTGGATTTGATCAACTTCACTTGAACGCCAATCGAAAATCTCCCTAAAACAGACAAAGGAAAAACATCGAAAAAAATCAAAACAAGCTAAAAAAAAAGCACATTTTCTGAAAGCTAAAGAAAAATAGAGAAAAAAATGCAAGAAAAAAATTATTACAAAATCTCGCATTAAAGAAATGGAACGCACAGTGGAGGACGAAAATTAGAAAAAGATTTGCAAGAAAAAAAAATTGGAACACATACTTTGAGAAAAAAACTGGAACAAACGCTAAATGCAAAAAATAATTGGAATACACAATGAAAAATCTAAATTGGAGCATATATTGGAAAAAAAAGGTTGGAATACATATTGGATTAATAAAAATTGGAACAATTATTAGAAAATAAAATTTGGAGTAACTATAATGAATTAAAACAGAAGACGTATTGGAAGATAAAAATTTGAACACATAATAGAAAACGCATTGAAATAAAAACAGATAAAAAAAACAATCTGAGAAAGCTACAGAAAAACTTGGAAAATGCAAGACACACTAAAAATGCACAGATTAAAAAATGGGACACCCACATTGAAAGAAACTAATAGGAACACATAAATTGAAAGAAAAAAAAAACATTGGAAAGTACACTGGATGATAAAAAAAATTTGGAGCACACTGGATAGATTATAATACTAGAATAAAGTTCTAGAAAACAAAATAGAAAAAAACAAAGAATGAAAAAATTGTAAAACACATTGGATGAACTATAACACCAAAAATAAAATACTAAGAAACAAAATAGAATAAAAAAGGATGAAAAATATGGGAACACACACTGGATGATACTAGAATAAAATACTAGAAAACAAGCTAGAACAAAAAAGGATGAAAAAACTGGAAAACAAATCAGTGAACACATGAATAGTAGTGATTTGGAAAGCAAAGTGAACCATTGGAAAGCTAATTTGAAAACAAAATAAAATTGGAAAACGCAAATACAATGATATGGTACCAATGAAATTTGCCGCTAGTCATTAGGAGAAAGAAAAGCGAAAAAAAGAATAAAATTGGAAAATGAAGTAAGAGAAAACATGATGAAAAAGTTTGAATAATATAGAAAACGAAATTCTTTGCACATAATTTAAGAGCAGGCGATTCTCGAGCGCATGTTGAGAGCGGCGCAATGAAAATACGATAACCGACGCGTCGGTCCCGTCGCGACGGGCAATAAAATAAGACCCGAACTAAACTCATTCCAATAATAAATGGCCATTTAATTAAACAAAACGTAAGATAAATAAATACATTACCAGTACGATCTTACCTTTTAACATAGAAAAATGCACAACCATTTTGTGATCGTCACGTAAAAAATCTTTTTACATTAATTAAAACTTACCTCTAACTATTCAATTAATTAAAACTTACCTCTTACTATTCAATCCGATTACACTCATGAATGCAGGTACTTACTGGAGTTCTTAGTTTTAAATTTCTTGGTTAAGAGTTTCCTGCAGACTCTAGGGAGGAAAAAGGAAGAAAATTAGACTGGATTCATAATGAGCAATCGAATGACTCGTTCCATGTGTAAATGCAGTTATTCATTCCTTTGAAAATAGTTTGTTTCTTATGCATATGTTACTGTGAAAGACCGAAAGATTTATAGACAATACATTAAAATCTATATAAATCGTTATGTGAGATTCCAAGTTAATTCTGCATATCGTTAAAAATTATTGTGAATGCAACTCGTGGCTTGTGCAATGTCACAAGCTCACATTTTCGAAAAGCTCAAAATTCGATAAGCTTCTGCAAAGCTCAAATTTGTATTTTGGCACTATTTTATAAGAACTTTAAATGAAAAAATAAATTTAAATATTAAAATTCACAAAAACAAATTAATTGAAAATTTTCAATCAGTTTATTTTCAAAAGTTATTCTTAATATCAAATTTCAAAATTATGCATTTTCAAGAAAATTTCAAGCACTGCATTGATAATAAATTGTAAAATAGTACCTAAAAAATAAAAAGTAAGATAGGTAGGTATATAAAGCACACGTAGAATTTAGTTATTAGAAGCAAACAAAATCTAGGAACAAAAAGGTGAAAAGCAATTATGGGTTAAAGGTAAGGGAGAAAAAATTATTATACAAAAAAGAAATCAGATTTAAAAAAAATATACATAGAATGAAATAACACGGAGTATAACAAGAAAAAAAAATAGCCAGAAAATTAAATCGAAAGATTTAAGGAAAAGGAATTAAAAAAACATGCAAAGGGAGGAAAACCTAAAATTGCGAATGAAACACGCAAAAGGAAGTAAATATGCAAGAAATTTAGGAATATATTTAAAATTTGACCCACCCTCCTAATTTGAATTACGCATTAATATGAAAGTAACTCAAGAAGCTAAATTCCGTATTTTCGCAAGGAAAAAAAAGAGAGAAAAAAAAAACACTGATGTCCTCACATATACACTATGAGTGTGATCGGTATATCGATTACAGCCCATGAATCAATAGAATGACGCAAGTCATACATATGAAATCACTGCTTAATGAAAGCACCATCGAGTAAACTGTGGTATAGTGTTTCGCCTCATAAATCGAAGGGTTCCTCAATGATGCATTCATGGAGTAGTGCGTCCATAAATTTGCCTCCCCAACATTCCATTGAATGAATGGATATTCCAACTTCACTCAGAGCATATATGTGGTGACTTCAGATAACACAATAATGCAAAAATACGAAATTGTCTTTACTTTTTGATTTACTTTTGTTTACTTCCTTTCGCAAACCATGGATTTTAAATTCAATTGCACTGGAAAAAACAACAAAAAGGGGAATTTACATTGTATTTAATGTCTAAATAATTTTTTGTTTTTTTTTTGGTTCATTGCGAAGACCGAGGAAATCCATAACATCATTCATTGTTGGAAAAATGGAATTTTTCAGGGGCACATTTTAAATTCGTGTTAGAAACCCTCCTTATTTTTTCTAGTCATTCAAAACAAGCAATAATTCTCTATCAAACATTCTTATTTTGATTGCCCCTTATAACAGACAAAAACACTTCCATTGGCTAAGTAAATTAATTCCACGAGTAAAATTAATTTTTAATGATCATGGGCCAACTGTTTTATCTTAATAACTTTTTCATTTCAATTCTTAAGCTTTTTACTGCTAAGCAAATGAAGGAATGCAGGAATTAACATTTAAAAGTTGATTATCAGCATGCATCAAGTCTAACTTATTTAGCAAGTGTTGAGAATATATTAACCTTACGTATTGAAACTAAGCTTAGTAATTAAGAAGTCTATTTATTCTTTCCAATCATATCTAAGCAATCTAAAAGACTCATTCTTTGGTGAAAATTAACCTGATATTGCTTTGCAGCAATAATTGGATACAATTTCATCACTGCATCTCAAATCTACAACATATTTTCCTTGTACTCACAATTTGATTATCACACGGGCCCAGACTTCAAGACTTTAGTCAATCTTTTAATGTATGGGGGACACTATTCGAGCACAATCAATGGTGCGTCCTATACATAATACTATTCCAAATAATTCGCAGTCGGAAACTAGATATCCATGCATGATACATTTAAGGTAATAGGAAACTACCATATCTGTATGATAGAGAAGGGGATAAATAAGAGAGAAAAGTTTATCCCTACAATAATCAATAATGAAATATTTTCCCCTGAATTTTCTTAGCTTTCCTCAAATTTATGGAATTTCCTTACATTTTCCCGGTTTCAATTTTTGCTCTATTTTACCGGAGTTTCAAAAAAAAAAAAAAAAAAAAAAAAAAAAAAAAAAAAGACTATTTGGTGTGAAAGGGTTAAACTCTTCTAGATCTAGCTCTCTTGCTACAAATCTTACTCTCTTACTCACTTACTAAAAAATATTAAATACATCTTTTGAGTATCGAACATAAAGTCTGGAATAATATTAAGCTTTAAAATTCTATCTCTTGGGTAACGTAAGCAACCTTAACCCACACGCTGCACTCTTTTGTATTATATTGCACAAGAAGGCAAATATCCAATGCAATAATCGTGGTAAAAATGTCATTAATAACAGTACTTTCTGAAAGAGCCATGGTAGAACAGGGGAGAGATATTGCCTTCTAATGAGGTGAACCGGGTTCAAATCCCAGTGATGGCTGGTTAATACGAATTCCACTCGCACTGACCACAGCGCTGACGTAAAATATCCTCAGTGGTAGACTGATCATAGGTTAGAGTCCCCTTGCCTACAGACTAACCATTGGAGCTTTTCGTGGCTTTCCTCTCCATGTAACGCAAATGCGGGTTATTTCTATCAAAATGTCTTCCCTGATGGGACATTTCACCCAATACTTGATCAAGGAGTTGTATTCTTTGTATTCTGGATTGGGTTCAAAGTTTTAAGGCAACGGAGGGAAACATTAGTAGTGGTAAACCCAAAATTGGCTGTTCAACGACGGTTATAAAATAAAATATTTGTTGAAAATAAAGTCGATTGCTATCGTTTGAATTGAATAAAAATGGAAATGGTGTTTACTATATTCATATTAACAAAGTCAATAAGTGTGAGGTTGAAGAATATATAAGCAGATGCCTTTTATTAAGCAATGATAAATGGGATATGAATTAGAATATATTTGGAATATTTTTTTAAAGGAAATCGCTCTAAAAACTGACAAAAATAAGTTAGATTTTAAAAAAAAAATAAAATGCTATACAAAATGTTTAAATTTGTCCATGAATTTTAAAATCTAAAATTGCCTGCAATTTTAAAAAAAGTATTCATACTTTTGCATTTATTAATCTTATTTATGAATCTAATACTTGTTACTCCAATACTAATAATCTAATAATGGATCAGAAATTTTTTGCATATACGAAGGGAGTAATCCTCTCTCCATCTGCTGTACTTAGGGCCTCCCATTTTTCTGAAATTACTTTTTTGCTTTATTTCCAAGATATAAAATTAAAGTCTCCAAAAATTTCTAGAAAATCAAAATCTTTGGATTAAGTTGAAATAGAAGGTTTCTATGTTTCGAGAATTACCGCCTGGTTTTATCTGCAACGTAATCATGAATCGTGGAAAGAAATTAAAAAGTGGCTGTTAAATTTTGGGGATTTATCCAAGCTAGATCACTGGCAGAATAAGTGCTTTATTTCAAACTAAGGTATGACAAAGAATACAGCAACTGATGTAATAAAAATAAAAGAAGTGGAGACATGACATTAGTCCAATTCTTATATGTTTCTGGAGTTATACGATTTGATTCTCTTCTGCTAATTATTTGAAAGTTATCGCGCCAAATATTATTGCAATTTATACTTATTAAATATTTAACTGTCTTATTTAAAAAAACGACAAGCTACAAAAGTAGTGTGTAATTACTGTTCTTGTATTAATTAATAAGCTGCTACTAGAAAATTTAATTTCTTAAACATGAGCAATTAAGAAGAATTTTAAAGAATTTAAAGAATTAGTTTTAAGAACTATTTTCTCACTAATCATTGGAATCATCATCAATTATAAGGGTGGAGGAAACTTTTGGAAAGATGATAAATTAGTAAATATTGATCAATTATATTGAAATCTCAATTTGACATTTTAACTGCTATTTCAATATATTATATAATTTTAATGAATGATTTTCAGTGCATATATGGAATTTTTGTACCCTTTTAAATCATATTTTTTTCAACAGGACCCGAAAGTAAAGATGAATATCAAAATAATATTGAAGTTTGCATAATTAACTACATTTCAGTATAATTGAATTTTATTTTAGGTAATTCGTTATCATATAATTCCTTGAACATATTTTGAGACCACTTTAATAAGAAGCAGTAACAATTTGAAAAATATAAAAATCAAATATATTCCACTTCACTACAAATCACAAAATATCTACTTTAAAGAAATAGATGAGCAACCATTTAAAGTTTTTAACTTTGTCTGTTTTTATTTCAATAATAAGCTTAGAATAAAAATTATAGTAACGTTCTCTTTTCAAAAAACAAATTTAAAAAAAGTATAACTTTTTTTACTTTTAAACTGTCAAAACGATCAGCAAACACTGCTGTTATATGTTTTAGCTATTGTTGTTTTATTCAGTTGACGGTTTTATGTAATAAGAAAATCTTTCAGAAAACGGATAGGTTAAAGAAAAAACATAAGAAAATTTGATTGAAAAAATGATAATTTTCTTCAAAAAGAAATGTTTCCTTTTAAAATACAACTATATAGTTTTTGACTAGAGATAAATGCAATCAGTTTTTTAAAAATGATAATAATACATAAAAGAGCACAAAGTCCTTGGTTTCTGTGATAGTGTGTTTAAAATGTTTACCTTTTTCACATACGCATAAAGCAAAGTGATTAAGTATATGGTAAGGAGCTGGACAATGGTTATTTTAAATACATGACAGTACTATTTTTATCCGATCATTCTGAAATTTTTGCAGAATATTGTGATCACAAATTCAAATTTGTGTAAGAAATTTAATAATAAATTCTTAATTTGTTTTAAAGTTGTGTTCTTTTTTATTAAAAGAAATTATTTCTTATTTAGTTTTCAATATTACTTTTCGAAAACATCTTTGAAATAAATAGTAATAGTAGTACTTGATCAGAATAAGTGTTTTCAGAAATTTTTCACGACAGTTTTTTTTAATGGTATTATTTTGCGAACATCTTTTTATTAATTTCAAAAGCTTATTTTTACTTTGCATGTGTCTCATTTTAATAACAATAAAAAAAAAATTTAATGCTTAATTTTTTTTTTAAATTAATCCACACGTTCGTTTATAACTGCCTAATACAGCACACTTCATTAATTACTATCTATGAAATGACGTTATTCTAGTTCTTGTATAAGCTCTAACAAATTCAAACTTTATTTTTAAAAATGCTATTAAAGAAGCTGTTCAGTTTCATGTTATTTATAAGCTATTAAAGATCTGTTAAGTAACATATTGCGCTAAAACATTGACCAAGGTTTTAGCCTTGAATTAAAAAAAAATACTAATAGTTAAAAATAAACTAAATGCTGGACCAAGATTATTTTATTTAAATGAATTGGCTTTTATTTCATATAGAGGAAAATTTTCAAAAAAATGCATTGAATAATAAATTCAAATTTATATTTTTGACTCAAACTAAGTATGAAATTTACAAATTATTTTATCCCTCTTATTTTTGCATCAAACTTGTTTTACATCACTGTTTGATTTCATTAAATTGAATATCTTAAACATTCTAAATCTCAAACAAAATCAACGAACTTTGAAGAATCCGTCACAGAAATGAATTGCATATCATTCGATCCCACCACCAGCAAAGAGAATAATATCAACCACAAAATGAATTAAAAACTATTATTAAATTTGAGGATGCAGCACTGATATATAAGTGTTTTAATGAAGTTCTGAATAAGGAAAAAATAGTGGAGAATTATGTTTTCATAAATATTTTTTTCCTAAAACAGACTTAGTAAAATGCAATGGTTAAAAAAACGTATTGGCAATTTCTTTGATTCTGTATTTTTATTACTTTAAAATAAAACCCTCATCATTTACACAATTTGCATATTATCATAATATTGAGAATTTTTTATACTTATCACGAAATCAATTTTTTTTTTAATTTCATAAAAATATATTACTGGCAATTTCATGGATTTCGCATTTTCATTTATCGCTCAAAAGGCAAAATATATTTATAAGAATGAGCTATTCACAGGTAATAATGTCGTCGTCCGTCGATTGAACTTTATCCCCCCCCCCCTGTTTCTCATAGTTGAGAGTGTGTTTTTGCGTTTTTTATTTTTAGTTTGTAGTTTTATGTGATAATTCAAAACACTAACGTTAGGAACGGTTGTTATATTATCATTCGTGCATGGGTATTATCATCAATTATTTCCGATACTTTCTGGCTATCCGCGAGTTATAGAGAGATTGAAATTCGCTGGCCCAGAAAAAAGCCTTTTTCTGTTGAAACGCTGGGAGTCACTATCAAACACCTGAGAACTCATCTCTAATCTCAGGGATAAACTACAAAGAAAAGAAGTGCCAACTCACAGTTTCGTGGTTAAACTGTTGACCATAAACGAACAAAAGCGTAGTGAAATTTCTTTTAAA
Source organism: Parasteatoda tepidariorum (assembly GCF_982258835.1). NCBI lineage: Eukaryota > Metazoa > Arthropoda > Arachnida > Araneae > Theridiidae > Parasteatoda > Parasteatoda tepidariorum. Next base: position 96,358,174 of record NC_141765.1, on the reverse strand, counting down.
AAAATGGCATATGTAAGATATTTTGTTTTTTTTTTTTGACAACATGACTAATTGACTTATAAGACTAAAGTTAAGAGAGAATTGTGAGTTCGTTCCTTGTTCATTTTTTTTAATGCAATGAGTTTTTATGGCATTTAAATTCCAAAGATACTAATTTGAATACTATTAAGGGCATAAAAAATTTGCACAATAAATTTAAAAATAAAAAATCTCTTCAATGATATATTGGTTTCTTTTTGACATAATAATCAACCGACCAACAATTTGAAACTCGTCCAAATTTGCAGAAGTTTTAGAAAAAATGAGTGCTCATCACGGCAGTTCATATACTAGTTAAATACTAAACAATAGGGATAATACATATTTAAACAAAACATGTAACTGTGCTCTATATATTTATATTTTTAAGCTGCAATTATTGCCAATGTTTTGCACAGACAATCAATTACTAGTTAAATATTTAAATCATTAGGCACATTAACATTGAAAATTCAGGATATTTGTTTCTTTTCTGGCAGTTTTTCTAACTTGAAAATAGTTAAAAGATTCATGTTGGAAATGACACGCCAATTTTTAAAAATCAAAGAAGGGAAGTATGTTTAAAAGAGAAAAACTTTATATTTAGAAACTCTTTAAGATATGTAACTTTTATAATTGGCGAGTCACGCATTTGAAAATATTTAGAAAATATAAGTTAACCCATTATTTATGAATTTGTAATATACTCATCGACAAACTGAGAGCAAACTGTCTTTAGTATTTTTTTTTTTTTACACATTGCACTTAACCACTCCTTCGAAGTGAATTCTTTCTATGCAGAGTCAGTATAGTTGTGTGCATTGATATTACAGCCACATAATTTTAAGAAAATATATTTCATTAATCAAAATTATTTTCGAAATAAATATTTCAAAAACTAAGATTTAAAGTTTGCACTGAAAATAAAAAATCATAAAAATATCTTTTATTTAGAAGTAACTGTCATTAACAAGTTTTAAAAATGTAGTTTCAAAGGAAAACCGAATCAGTTTTCTCAAAAAAGAACAAAAAACTATGTGTAAGTGTCATTTACTGCAGATAAATTAAACATTTACCGACAATTATTTAGTAATAAAGTTACAAAAATAACAGTGCATAATTTAATTACATGATTTTTTTTATATTTTGTTTCTGAAAGCTCATGACTGACTCAAGACCTCTAAAAATTAAAAAAAATTTAAAAAAAATTATAATAGTTTTATGAAAATATCATAGTTGAAATACTTTTTGTAACATTGCGAACATCATTTTTTATTTACATTGAACATATTTTTCTTCGCTAGAGTCATGAAAAAGTCTTTCTCAATAATACTAAAAACATTTCATAAATAAAGTAAAACAAAAAGCTTAGTTTTAGAATGCAAACGTTTCACCCATTTTGGTAAATTTCTCCGTGTTACTGAATTAATTTGAAAGCATATTAGAGAAACTATTAGCGTACACTTCTTTTAATACTTCCTGTTCATCACAAATTGAAATAAACTTTTAAAATTAAAAAAATAGTAATATATACTAGTATGCATGAAATACGTCAATAAAAATTATGTCCTCTTAATTAATAATTTGGTAGTGATAAAAAAATACCTTAATTATCTCAATACATTAATAGAATCGCAATACAAAATCCTGATTCTATAGTTAAGATTCCTTATCCTGCCCCACACGGAATACAGGACAGGTATAAAATTTCCCTCTTAGTTAAATGGATCATTATTTTAAAAGTACTCTCACGCAAAGAGTGAAAGGTTTCTCTAAAAGAATATTCATCGACGCCACTTGTATATACAGCTAATTATTTGTTCCATTTCCCTTAAAAATGCCCATTTCAATTCAAAGAAACCTAAACTAAAATAAGCTGGTCGTCTAAATGTTGTAGATCAACAAGTCTATTGGCCTTTTACAGAAAGTGATAAACATCAATTAAAGAAGAAAATTATTTCTTAAAAAATAACAAAGGTACATAATAACTGCTAATAAGTATTAACTTACTCAAGGTGATTATCGCAACTTTTTTGTGTAATAAAAATTTTTTTTTATTATAATTTCCTGCACTTTAGATGCAAAAAAATAATTTTTTCAATGACTGATACAACATTGGCTGATAAACAGAAAGAGACGAAACATTTTCTGCCAATGTCTCGTACAAATAACATTGCATAAAAGTAGAAGAAATTTCTTTGCTATGACAGAAAAACTATTGAAACATTTATGAATGTTGACTTTATTAATTTGATTAGACATGCACAATACCAAAAATTTGTTGAATTTAAAAAAAATCTTTCAAGTTAGTATATTTTTGTTTATGGCTTAGCAATTACTGTGTTCTTTAATCAACATTTTATTTCCGTTTTTAACTGTTGATTTCTGCATTATTTTATCTTCTATGACAAAAAATTATAATTTTAATTAAAATATTTGTACAATATTCAGGTTTTTGTTGCATATCATGAAAGTTTCGCACATACAAATTTTCTAAAAAAAATTTAAATTTGGACTTTTTTTAGTAAATTGGTGTCTTAGATGAAATGTTGCAATAAAAATAAAACACGATTGTTAATTGAAATCTTGAAAGAGTAATTAAGTTATTATTATTTCTTTACTCTAAGAACATCTGGCATTCATGTAAGAGGGTATCGTGATAAAGCTTGCCATTCATTTACATACGATCATATAAGCATGAATATAAATATCTCCACAATGAAAAAAAAAGCTTAAAAAAAAGAACTAAACAAAAGCTAAACAAAATCTTCAAAATAATTTTTAAAAAAAGTTTGCACTTATGAATTATGTTTTAAGGACATAGAAAGTGTGCGCAAAATCTTATTAATTTTTCTGTGAATGGAACGAACATTTCAAAACGAAAGATTACGCTTCGCTCTGCTTTTAAAAATACTCTTAATTTCATAATTTTTGGCTTCCAGTAAGTCAAACGATATGTAAAACGAGAGGTATGGCTTCACCCTCTTTTAAAAATAATTATTATTTATTTCATTATCATTTATTATTTGTTATTTATTATTTATTTCATTGTAAATATTTAAAATCACAGGTTCAACTTTTGAAGAACGTCCTCTTAATATTTTATAGCACTGCTGATTAGAATGAAACATTAAGTTGATGATCTGAATAGAAACAGTAGATGAATCGTTCATTTGATTCAATGTTTTTGAGGATTCCATTAATCGATTAAAATTTATTAGCTTAAAGATATTCCAAAATTGAAATTAAATTTTTTGGTTCGGAGTACTTAATTTCGTTTATCATTTAAAATTTAATTATTGCGCTGAAGGTTTTCATCATTTCTGAGCTTAAAACAATGTATCTCACCCATTTTATAATGAATAGTGGGGAAAAAAGTGTAAAACACTTGTACAAAGATTTTTAATGCATAATACTAATTTTTTTTTCAATTCAAAGAGTTCAAGGCAATTCATTGATTTCACAATTAACCTATAATTAGGTCAAGAAAATTTCGAAAAGGTTTCAAGAAATAAAAATTTTTAATGTAACTCACTGTTTAATTCTTGAAGCAATAGATGAAATTACTATAATTATGGAAAATTGTCAATATTTATTAATAAATAAAATAGTAAGAGCAATTTAATACACAAACCACAACAATTAAAAAAAAGCATACAAAATATTAATTTGTTCACTTTTTCAGTAGAATAATACAAAAAAAAGTTTGCATACAAATTAAAAGATAAATATATAAAATAATGATATATAAAATATCCCCACAGTTTGCTTTTTTTTATAATTTTTTTTCATTTTTTTTTTTATATATATTTTTCTTTTTTTTTCTTTATATTTTCATTTGTATTTTTTTTTTAAACATTTTTTTCATTTTTTTTATATATTTTTTTTTTACATTTTTTTTCTTTTTTTTTTCTTTGTATTTTTATTTGTAATTTTTTTTTACACTTTTTTTATTCTTTTTTTTATATATTTTTTTTACATTTTTTTTTCTTTTTTTCTTCTTTTAATACATATATTTTTTTTTTCTTTTTCATTTTTTTCTGTATCTTTTTTTTGGGATTTTTTTAAGCAAACCGTGCGGTTGTTTACATTATACTTTAGTACAATAAATTTCAATCTGGTATGCATTACATAAATTAAAAATGAATTTGCGAATTTTTTATGGAGGTTGTATAGATAGCTTAAAATATGTAAACCTGCTTTTAATACTATAAACGAACTTTTCATACGATTTTTCTACAAACCATTGAAACAATGAGCATGTTTTAACTAAAGAAAATTTTTTAACACAGAAAACTCATTTTCAATAGGAAACAAAAAAAACAACAGTTATGATTTGAAAACAATCTTTCTCTAACAATAAAATAAAGTTTTCAAAATTAATGAAAAATAAGTTTAATCAGTTATAAAATTTTTATTTTTAAATTTCACATTTCAAAATATAAAAATAATAATAATTTGGAACTTAAACTTGATGCGGAAACCATATTTTTGGTGTAATGGAACTCTTATTTGAAAACATGACAAATTTAAGTTGACGTAATTGACTACATTTGAAATTAATGACATATAATGATAAAAAATACGTAAGATATTGGGATAAATAACTGCAAATTAATAATTCATTATTGATGCAAATTTCTGGAAAAATCAGCTGAATCCGTCATTATTTTACTCATAAATACACATTTGCAGTAATGAAGAAGATAAAATTTGGAATTTAAGAAAGTTTCATGTCCAACTATTTTGCATGGAATTTCATTTATTTAAAACACTGAAACCTATTGTATGTTTATGATATATTTTCAAGTAATTTACTATAAAAATATTCGAAATGTGTAAGATACACCTCCATAAAATGGCAAATTTTTGACATTGCATAATATTTACATTGCAAACACTTCAAGAAAAATAGAGGAAAATACATTTTAAACTTAAAAGAATATAACTGAACTTAGACATTGATATTTGTTTATTAAGATTATCAAAAAACTTATTTTTTCAGTCACCCCCATTTTATTTAGACTCTGTTTATAGGCATGAATGTCATTGAAATTAGCACTCTTTGAATCGACACTATTATGTGACAACGTTGTGCGGGATCAAAACTCTTTTTACCAAGCAATAGAGAACATCTGTTGTTTCACCAAAATGTCTATCCTGCAGAGTAAATATCAACACCACCACTTGATGGAGCTCAAGTAATGTTGATTGTTGCAATATCAAACAATAATGTCGAGAACTCATGCAAGTAAGTCCTGAGTAGAATTTCTGTGCATGAGTAGAACAAATGTCACTGGGAGATTTTTCTCACTATGTCACACTAGGAACTGTCTCATTGTGCTACACGGGGTGATGTCACACTACTATGCACGGGGAGCTGTCACACTATTTAGATCCTGGTTCAAAGCAGAAGCGAGGTAATATCTGAATGGTCAGATTCAGTAAAAGTTCCACTAATTGTCCTCTTTTATCTGTTTCCAAATCGTTTTAGAAGGGATTCTTTATCATCAGACATGTAAGGGGGGAAATAATTCACAAAATAGGAATAATTTTTAGCAAAAATGATAATTTTTTATAGGAATTTTAAATAATAGTTTATATAGTTATTGAGAATATATAGCTATAAAAATTGCAAAATGAATATGGATGATGCAAAGTTCAATCATAGAACAGGTAGGCGATTTTCATAGTTTCATTTAATATTGCATCTTTCCCACAATGTATCTATTTTAGTCTTTATTATTGATCAAAAGAAGAATGAATTTTTGGCATTTATTGTCTTATAGAACAATTAACTGTCCATATACTTGTTGGGATAGTGTAATATGTGTAGAACTGCATAGCACTTTGCTAAGATGCATATATCAAATTTGAAATATTTAACAGACCACTAAAAAGGCAAGGAATGTTCATGTCTATCAGTCCACATGGATAACAACTTTCATGGGATTGTTCTGATCTTATGAGTAACAAGTCTATTTCAGTCTTTATCATTAATAAAAAGGAGAAATAAATTCTTGATATTATTTTTTTCCATTAAAAATATATTGTAAAATTCTTTGTTCGCTCTCATGCAGTATTACGTGTGGATTCTACTTTAATCTATTTTGAGCATTTCTATCTTCCCTATAATTAAAGTAAAAAATTAATTTTCTTAGCTGATTCTTAGTTTCATCATTTTTAAAGATAGGATATCTTTTTGATAAAGTTCAAAAGCTAATAAAATGGGAAAAATCAAAACGTCGTCTATAATTCTTTTTTTATTCACAGCACACCAAAGGATGACACAAAAACTTTTTTAAAGTTTTCTTGCACAAAAATCATTTAGCAAAAATATCTTCGTTTTTTTTTTTTTTTTTTTGTGGAATCAAAATCGTTTACTTCTTCATGCATAACTGAAACTTCGGTTCGACTAATTCGTTTGGAGTTTGTTTGGAGTCGACCAGTTTGTTTAGAAATAGAGTTTTTTTTTAATGTTTTTTTTCCCCCTTTAAGAAATTTTTTACCACTCAGCCTTTTCTATCTTCTGATCATCAATCACTTCATTTTGTTTCCTTCAAATTTAAACTGGAAATTCTAATGTCTTAGTTGTCAAAACTTCATTTTGGTAATTGTTTTCTGCCTTAGAAACTCGATTTAAATTACTTATCATCAATGGCGAAATTCCCAGTACTTTTTAGGGCATATTCCGTAAAAACGTTGTATTTTCCACTCATCGAAAATAAGTTGGTCTTCAAAAATATTTTGACATATTCTTTTGGTTAATTTTTGCAAGATTCATCTACCTTTTTGAATTTATCATTCGAGACTTGAATTTGCAGTTTATCCAAACAACTTTGTATTTTATCAGAAAAACACTAGAAACTGTAAACATTTGCTAGTTGGCAGCAACATTGTCTGTAAAGTTCTCAGAAACCAGTTTTTTAAGCAGATCAGTTCAATTCTTTATTCCTCATCAGTTTTCCGCTAATTTGTAATCGGCATCATCCTAATCTTTTGGAATATGATAGTATTTATTTTTATAAACAACAGGTAAATATTCTGTATTAGGAATGATATCTTTGAAACTTAAATATTTTCGTTTCATCTTGTTTAACTAAACTTCTTTCAAATTGTAACATTTCCTGACAATTAGAATTTTTGTTTCTTTTTTTTATTTTATTTGCAACCTGCTTTTGATCTTGCATTTCAGAATTTCCTGTTCAGACATGTTTGACCTTGAGATCATCTTTTTCAAGAAGTTACTCAATTTCATGCTCCCTTCCCAAATTCTTGAGATATTTTGAAGTCGCACTATTTATAATTTATTACATTTTTGATTATCACCCATTGCTGGATTTTAGTTCTCCTAATAATTCCTCGTCATACGGATCGTAGGCTGACATCTTATGTACAAAGTTGCATTTTTATTTAATATCCATAACTTAATGACCCAGCTAAACTGCTATTAATTTTAAAAAATGGCATATTTACAAGGGGGTGATCCTGATAAGTTTAAACAATTTTGTTTTTCAAAAAAGTTCATAGAAAGGAAAAAATATAGGTTGTGGTTTACAATAACAATCAGTAAGACTATTTTTAATTATAACACTTAAAATACAATGATATTTTACATATTATTTTCAATTCAGAAAATATTTCCATTCTCAAATATACAGTTGCAAAAAAGTTAGCTTTTTAAAATAATATATCTAAGAAAATATGTTTAGTGATCGGACAACCAATGTAACCAAATAAATTTTTTCTTAAATTTGAAGCATTAAGACGTGCTTTTAAGCCTGACAATGTACAGAAAAAAGTTAAAATCTGGAAAAAATGTGTTTTAAAGTTTGAATTTTTTTAAAAAATGCTTATAAAATATCTTTCATGGTAAAGTAATTAAACATATTTTTTGAAAAAATGAAAGTTTTATAATAAGATTAAAAAAATCTAATTACATATTAAAATTAATTACTGAAGTTAACATAAATATTTACAGACAATATTAATAAATATTAAGACTGAATATTCATCAGAAATTGAAATTATTAACAGCTCCGTAAATTCAATTTTTAATAAATGAACTTATTTATATATGCTTGAAATTCATTCATGACACTTTGTTTCTTTTAATTGATATTTTAGTAATAATAAGAAAACGCGGCTACATATTTTGATCCGTTAATAGAATCTAAATGCCGATTCCATAGCAGTATTTCCTTATATTTCTTATCCTAACCCACACAGGGCAAGAATAAAATTTCCCCAGAGGATATATGGATCATTATTTTACAGTTCCATAATTCTCACGCTAACAGCAAAAGGTTTTTGTTATTAAACTATCTCCATCGAAGACAGTGGTAAATGTAGCTAGCTATTTAACTTCGTAAATGCCCTAGTCTCCTTTGTTGAGTTCATAGTAACTGACATAGAATATGTCAAGTTTTATATTTATAGCAATTTACTGCTCTTCAGTTTGCAAAAAATCACAGTTGCGGCTGATATACAGAAAGCGACAAAACATTTTCCGCCATACCTTGTACAAATTGCTTTGCATCGGTGAGGAAATTTTTCTGCGAAGACAGAAATTTTAAATATTCAATAGGTAAAAAGTATTGAATATATTCAATATTCAATAGGTGAAATTGTAGGACGGATTTATCACAAAGCGTAAATTTAAAGGTTGAACTTTTAATTTGATTAAAGCCCATTACAAATACAATTAAAAAATTCTTCTAAAAATGATTCAAAACTTTTATGACTTCCATAACTAAATAGGGCTAAATAATCAATGTGTATTTTAATCATCGTACTGTTTTTTTAACCTTTTATTTATTTTTAAACCTTAATTTTTAGACAGAAAGAAATAAAAATGTAATTAAAAAATTTTAATGCATTTAATGCATTTTTTTAATATTATAAAAACTTTGCACACATAAAAATCGAAACAAAAATTTGAAAATTTTTAGTAAATGATTCTTTCAGTTAAAAAATTTCAATAGAAATAGTTCAAAATTTCATTTAAGTTCAGCTCAACAAATTGAAGTTACATAGTTATTTTAATAAACTTTACACTTGGAGGGATTTGATAATTCTTTGACTGGCTTCAAGTCGTTAGAACGATAGTTGCAACGAGAGGTAGCTTCGCCCTGTTTCATAAAGAATTTTATTGATTTCATAGTAAATATTTAAGACAAATAACAGGTTCAACTTTGTAAAAACGTCCTTTAAATATCAACTTATGATGCTGCCAATTATAGTTAAATATTGAGTCGAAGCTCCGAATAGAAATATTCACGAGTCTTTGGTTTGATTCAATGTTTTTGAGGATTCTATTAATTGATTCGAATCTATTACTTTAAAGATACTCAAAAATTGAAAAAAAATTTGTTTTCTTCGAATGATTTAAATTTATTCTTACAAACTCTACTCTGTATTTAAAATTTAATTCGTAAAAATATAACTTTTTACTGGAGGTTTTCAACAATTCCGAAATTAAAATATAATATCACTCACTCATGTGATAAAAAAGTAATGCATGAAAAAGTATGAAGCACTGATGCAAAGATTTAACTTTCTTTAATTTAACAAAATGATTCAGTTAAAAAAGTTTTTAAAAAATTATTATATTTTACAAATAGCCTATAATTAAACAAAAAAAAAAAGAAAGATATTGAAAAATAGAAACTTTAAATGTAACGAATGACATTAATGTAATTAGAAAAAATTGTCTATGTTTATAGATAAATAAAATGATGAGAACAATTTTTCAATAAATAGAACACTAAAAAAAAAAAGCATACATAATATTAATTTGTTAACTTTTCTAGATAAATAGTACAAACAATTTTAAGTACATATTATTCAAAACATAAAGCATACATTTACACAGAAATATTATACAAAATACTATTACCACAGTTTGCTTTCTTTAATTTTTTTTTTATATTTTCATTTTTTTTTTCCATATTTTTAATATTATATTTTTTCTTTTTTCTCCTTTTTTTTCTTCTTTTTTTTTCTTTTCTCTGTATTTTCTTTTTTTTCTATATTTTTTTACTTTATATTTTTTTAAATATTTTTTTTTTAATATTTCTTACTTTTTTTTTTTTTTTTTTTTTTAGCAAACTGTTAGATTGTTTACATAATACATAGGTTCAAAAGATTACAATCAAGTAAACATTGGATTTGCAAGTGTTTCATGGAGGCTTAAATTGGTTGGATGTATGTTATATATAATGACGAATTGGATTTTTTAAGTAATTGGTTAATAGATCACTTTTAAAAAAAAATTGAGTGTATTTCAAAGGAAAAAAAAATTTTTCAAAAAAAAAAATTCACATTTAAGGAAATAGTAACATGGAATAAAAAATTTTATACCCCCTTTTTACGATGGAGGGGGGAAATAGGTTTTCTTAATGACAAGAATTATAAATAAATGAATTAGCACAATAAATAAATGAATTAAATAAGTGTATAAACATGAATAAACAAATGAATTAAATCAAATAACTTTTAAAAGCCCAAGAAAATCCATTGTAACCAAAAACAATTTTTCAAAAAAAAAAAAAAAGATCACATTTAAAGAAATAAAAAAAATTAAAAATTTGGAATAAAAAGTTTTATACCCCATCTTTTTAATTTGTTACGATGGGGAGAAAAAAGGATTTTCTTGATGGCAAGAATTAGCTATAAATAAATTAATTAAACAAATATAAAATCTTTCAAAACACTGCAGAAAATCCATTTAGTCCGAAAAAACTTTTTTTTAAAAATTCACATTTAATGAAATAAAAAAAAAATAATAATTTGGAATATAAAAAACTTTGTGCCCCATCTTTTTTTTTTGTTGCGATTAGGGCAAATGGATTTTCTTTTGTTTAAATTGATTAAAACTATAAAACATTTAAGATATATAATGATCTAACTGACTGTAGATTTTAAACTAAGATTAAATGAAAAAATTGAGCTATACATTTCTTAAAATGTTTATCTATCAATATAATTAATTTTTAAAAATAAAGTTATTTTGCAGATAAAAGAATAATGTTTATATATTACTTATCAAAATTAAAATACTACAGATGAAGTATGCATGTAAATTAACAATGAACGATAAAACACTTTTAGAACAAGCCTCCATAAAAACAGCAAGTTTAACAAAGTTTTCATTTTACTTACATAAAAACGATTCAAGAAAAATTAGCAAATAATCACAAGCTTTTAAAACAAATAGGAACATAATAAATAAACTAAAACATCTTTCTTGAGTAAGTTTGTTTATTTTTAATCACCCCCATTTCCTTGTTTCTGTTATTCGACTGTGTATACTATTATTTAGCGTAAATAGAGAAGCAAAACTAAAGTTATGTTAGTCGTGTCAAAGCTGCTTTTATCAGACAATCGAAAGGTTCGTCGCACATTTTGTGCACAGTATGCACAGTTTCAGTTTTTTAAACCAGGTTAAAAAAAGGTTGGTAAATATGGTTAAAAGAGTTTTTTTTAACTTTTTTGCAGGGTTTTGGTCTTCAGACCTATAAAGGTGTCCCAGAAATCGAATACGATTGGCCTGAATAACATGAACTATGCCTGGTTGTATATACTTTTTATATAACTCATGATTGTAAAGGGTGCACCATTTGTTATTCTCATAGACTGCACCAAATATTATTCTTAGTATCCCTCTCTCAAATATCAGCAATTTGTTCTCTTTTTTATTAAGAGTCCAGCACTCACTACCATATAGGATCACAGGCCGTAAGAGTGTTTTGTATATGTTAATTTTTGTCTTTTTAGAAATTCACTTTTTAGTTGGCGTTTTAAACCAAAGTAGCACTTGTTTGCCATTGCTAAACGGCTATTGATTTCAGTATTTGTGACATTTTTGCAGGTAACAGTAGTCCCAAGATATTTAAATTCATCAACAGCTTCAAAGTCATAATCATTCACATGAAAGGGCATTCATTGCCTTAGTGAGCCCTCTGTTTATATCCATGTGTTTAGTTCTGTCAGCATTAATGATTAGTAGTCCCATTTCACTAGCTGCTACTTCAAGAGCTTTGGAGTTTTCCACTACTGATTGTCTAGATCTTCCTATAATATCAAGATCATCTGCTTAAGCAAGAATTTGAGTAGATCTTTGAAAGATACTGCCTTTAACATTGATTTCAGATGCTCTGATTTACTTTTTCAAGTGCCATATTAAATAAAAGGTAGGCAAGTGTATGCCCCTGCCTCAGACCACCATCAGTGTAGAAGAGCTCGGAGAGTTAATTTTGCAACTCACCTCTGCACTTGACTCTTCTGAGTGTTGCCTTTGTCAAGTTAAAAGGGGGAATACCAAATTCCTCCATTGCTTCATACAACTTATTTCTCTTGATACTGTCGTATGCTGCCTTAAAGTCAATAAAAATAGGAAAAGTCTCAATGTTAAATTCGTTTGTCTTCTCAATAATTTGTCTTAAAACTTGTATTAAATCGGTTTTAGATTTTTCTCTGATCGGTTTTAGATTTAAACCACACTGTTAACTTCCAACCACCTTCTCCACGTGTGGTAAAAGTTTTTTATATAATACATTAGAGAAAATCTTGTATGCTGTATTCAAGAAGGTGATCCCCCTACAACTTTTACAATCCATCAAATCTCCCTTTTTGTAGATTAGGCAGATAAAACCATCATCCCATTCCATGGGCATCTGTTCCATGATGGAATGCAGGAAATATGTGTTATCTCGGCATTAAGCACGAACAGCTTCTAGCCTATTCATCGAATCTAGTAAGTCCTAAATTATAATGTCCTAAGTTCACAAGATATTTGTAAGATATCTACACAATATAAGTTCATTGCAGATGTTGGACCTGCGTTGCACTGAAGAAAATCATCATTGGGATGGGGTATTCCCCTGAAGAAGTGTCTGAAGAAGGCTGAGTGCCACCTGATTTCTCAAAAGTTCTTGTAACTCTTTCATTAGAGTAACCAAACGATGAGCTGAGGTAGCTGTAGTTGAGGCTTTGTTGTTGAATCTTTTTCTCCTGGGGCCTGACCTCGCACCCAGAGAAATTCGAGGTATGATCCTTACTGCAATTGCAGCAGGTAGGAGGTGTGTGCTTGCCTTTTTTTGCACTGGAATGAGTAGTTTTCTCCGGCACACTTCATACATCTTGTATCGGAAGGGCAGGTACGCTGAGAGTGTCCGAAGCCGTGACATCTAAAACACTGTATCGGCCCCCGGCCGCCATGAAATTTCTCTACACAAATCGGAAAGTCCTTAATGAATTCGATATGGTAGATCTTCATGTAGTTCTCGATCTCTGGTATGATGATGAGGAACAGTGGGAATGGCCTATAGGCCCCGCCCACTTTCTTTTCGAACTGAACAACTTTCAGTATTTCTAAATTCTGTTTCCCTAATTCAAGGGAAATATTGTCCGTACTAAAGTCCGTGCAAAGGAAGCCCTCGGATGAGAACTTTTAGGTTCTTGGGAGGTTGAGCTTTATGAACATTTGTGGATGGCTCTGGGACTTTTTCTGTGCTCTCCTCCGGAGTTTCCATCGGGACTGGAGTCGGTTTCACTGGCGAATTTAGAGGGTCAGAGGAACAGTTAGTATGCTTTGTTGAGTCTACATTAGTTGAGTTCTTCTTATTATTCCTCTTTCTCTTTTTGATAGGTGGCTCCTTAGGATTTTCAGTCTGGGGTTTTGTCTCAGAGGCCGAAGGCTCCTCACTGGGTTCCAAGTATTGGTCAGGTTCAGTAGCATTGGTTGTGACCAATTTCTCAGTTGTTTGAGCTATGGGAACTGGAGCGGGAACTGGGTCTTCTTTCTTTGCTAAATCCATTTCCTCCTGTTTCTGCCTGCTTAATCTGTACATGATGTAGTGGGCAATTTCACTCCTTTGAGTGATGTAACGTCGATGAGATCTATCAAAAGTAGGATACTTTCTGTAGAAATATCGGAAAGAGTCATCAATTTTGTACAGTTCCTCTAGGGGAAACTGTAGGTAGAAGGCTTCAGTTTCAGACTTCTCTAAGTTTCCGGGAGAATTATATTGCGGGGAAATCCCGCAGTTAGCAAGTATATCATCTAACGATGACTCATCAAATGACAGTACTTGAGAGCAGCCGGAAGGGAAAACCTTTCCGCAGTGCGCTGTTTTGTGATACGGCATTGGTCGATCAGAGAAAAAACACGTCCTCACTAGTCAAAGGCTTGAGTACTCTTCCAAATTGGTTATGTGCAGATTAAAGCAACATCAACACTTTAGATACTCTCCTCCTTTTTTATTTAAAATCAATGCCAATCCACTTTCTTTAAAAGATAGAAAGGAATTTTCCTACCATTTTCGCTGAATTTTTTTTTTTTTTTAATCCATGTGTAACGAAAATTTAAGCTCTGGTAGATATCGCTTAAAGAATTATTTTGCCATACAAGCTTCTGAAACTTCAAATAATCAGTTACTTCATTTTGTTTCATTTAACCTGTGTTTACTAATAATTTCGCTTTCAAATTTTTATTTATTTTTTTTTTTTTTATTTTTTTTTTTTTTTGCGAGTTAGTTACTGGCACATATGTTTAGAATAGCTTGACATTTGAGATTGAAGTTATAATTTTCAGGGCAAATTCTGTGCGAATGTTGTATTTTTTTCTTCAAAAGTAAGTTGGTCAACAATTTTTTGACATCGTAGCATGTAAGATTGTTTGATCACTATCATTAGAGCCTTGAAATTGAAGCTTGTCTCATCATTTTTGTTTTTTATGAGCCAAAATGCATAAATTTGAACTGGTTACTAAAAAATGGTTCCTTAAATCCTAATGAACTGATCGTTTAAGCTAATCAGTTTAACTTCTTAGAAATAAGATTTTTGATAGTTTGTATCAGGCTTCCTCATAACCTTTTGTTGATATCACTCGTTATTTTAAAACGAATCACAAGCCCAGATTTTCGAGCTATTCCTAAGAATTGAGAAGTGTTCAAAGTGTTCTCTGAAGTGTTCAAAGCTCAATTTAAACAATTTGAGTAAACTGCTTTTTTGTAAGCGCAATCATTGAGCCTTATCTGACAATATCTGACAATTTAGATGGCCTAATAGATTTAAGTTGTCAAATAATTACAATCCATATAACATGCTTACAGTTTTTGTAACACTTCTCGATTTTCGAATTAAAAGTCTAAATGCTGTGTTTAAAATGGTGAATGCTATATTTGAAGCTTTCAAATCTTTCCTCTAAAACTTATTTAACTAAGTTACTTTCTAGCTGTTTATATTCCAGAACGTTTGGATTTTCGATTTCTTTTTCTTTTATTTTTACGTCAATTCAGTTCTCAGAGATTCAATATTTCCAGTTGATTCTGCATATCTTTTAACACACTGTTCAAGAAGCTACTCAAATTCGAGCTCTCATTCAGCGAGTTTACGAACATAGTTTGCACTATTCTTGGAATTCCAAACGTTTGATCGGAGTATGAAGTAGTTTTAAAAAACAGTAAAAATAGTTTGTTTCTTAAAAAAAATCCAGCTTATTGACCCAACTCAGTGTCTTTAACTTTTTAATCAGTGTGAGGGGGGGGGGTGATTATGACATTCGAAGGAAAGTTTCATTTTTCTGAAAATGTCTGTTTCAAGTATTTCCTATTGTATCTAGTTTTGTAAAACGATTTGTAATCTTTTACTTATAATACACAATACAATTAAAATATATGCTCTTTTAACTAAAATAATTATAACTACATTCAAATATACACTTGTAAATAAAATTAGCTTTTAAAAATAACATCATAAAGAAAAAAGTTTTAGAGATCAAAAAATTACTAATAACCAGTATAAACAAATACATTTGAAACAAAAATTAACACGATTTTAAAGCTTGATATATTTTTCAAAGTTCAGGCATTGTTTAATAATAATAATTCGTTAAGCTCATAAAGCTACGGTCTAATCTTAGAAATGAAAAAGTTACTTTGGAAAAATGAATTTTCTAGAGAAATTTTTAAGTAAATTAAATAAAGATCATTCTGAATTTAAAAATAATCAAAAAAAGCTTTTAAACATGCAAAACAACTCATCGTTAAAACGAGAAATTCATTAATTTTTATTTGGGTAAAAAGTAAAAGTTAAAAAAGTTTAGAGCTAGCAAAAGATAAATATTATTAAAAGTTTATAAAAGAACAGTTTATTTATCTATAAACATAAACTACGCCTTTGTAATTTTTAAGAAAATGCAATATGCTTAAAACTATTTAAAGAAAAAATTGAAGGAAAAAAATCATTTAGATTATAATAAATCTTTGCATCGGTGTTTTTACTTTTGTAACATTTTTATATATGAAACAAACAAGAAATGAAACACGAGTTCTAAATATTGAGTGACAATACAAGCTCTTAAATTTTTGAAATAGAATTTTGACACACATGTCGGCAATGCTGGCATGCTTTGTCGGTATTGCTATAATGAACTGTATCATAAATTGTATTAAGAGGACGTTATGAGGATACATTTGAAACCCGATCTAACCCTAACAAAAAAGAAATATTTTCTATTTATTTTTTATCTGAAAAGAATTACTCGGGGCGAAGATTCATATAAAGCATCTGAATTAAAATGAAAATTCTTAAAAGAGTTTGCTTTTTAAAGTAAAAAGCAGATTTACAAAACTTTCAAAGTCTTGTAAAAATAATCACATTTTTTAAAAATTTTCCTTATACCTCGATCGATGCACACGTTCACGAACGAGAAGCCATCAAAAAATATCCAAAATTTACCCACTACAAATTGATGCTTCGTTTTTTTTTGAAAAAATTTTAAAATAGTATCTTTCCTTAAAAAAAGGGGGGTATTTGAGATGTTTTAGAGGTATAAAATATTTTCAAACTATGAAGCAAAACTCACATTTACAAAGATTTGCCATTTTAAACTGCGTATTGCCGTTCTATAACTTTTTCTTATAATTAAGAAAGCTACTAAGTTTAAAACACATATCGAAATAAAAGTCTTACTGATCGTGTATAATAAAACGTTTCCCGACAAAGACTTTGATCATAGATGATTGGTGCAACTGAGAACAGACGTTTTTAAAAAGACTGCTGCAATCGATTAGAAACTGGCAGAAAATGTTTTCGCTTTTTGTTAAACCACCTTACACTGTCAAAACTTTTCATTACGGCGCTTTACTAACGTTATCTTGCTGGAAAAGATTTCTATTAATTTCTATTTAATAACAGAAATCCCTTGTATCAAACTTCATTAAAGATTGATAACACCAAAATTTTTTTTTCGTGAAGTAAAGAAAATCTTAAATAAAATAAAAAAGTTTTTTTCGTAAAATAAAAAAAATATATGAAATCTCTAAAATAAATTGCTTTTCCCACATATCTGTAATACTAAGGTGAATTTCAAGCATTTATAAAACAAGCAAGGGCTAAGAAATTCTTAATTTGTGTGTTATGCACACGGATAGGTACGAATCTTGTTCAATTTTAAACATCAAATTAAGAAATAACATTTTGGGAACAGCAATCTAGATACAAATTTAGTTATATTTTGAAACAATGCATTTATAATTATTGATAACATCAACAAATTTGGTTGCAGATTACATGGAATCACTAACTTATTACTTCTCTGGTAGTTCATGGTTGTAGAAATGTTTGAATTTTTTCACAAGATTCAGATAATTTAGGTTTAAGTAAATTATCAGTTTTTAATGAAATGACTTCTTGATAATTTTAATTAATAGAAAGGTTACGGGGATTTCTTAGTTTCTTTTAGAGATTTGATATCACATTTCCGTCAACTTTTTACTCCATTTCTTCAAGTTTTGAGACGACTAATCATGTACTGATACATTCAAAGAATATTTAGTTTCATAAAACTGTTTCAAAAGAGTAATTTTTTTAATTAAAAAAGTGTCGTTAAAGTAAAGAGAAAAGAAACAGTAAAACTAACTTTTTTTTTTTAAAAAAAAATTGCTCAAAATTTGACAATTTTCCAAATGATCTGTAATTCCAAATTTTCCAAATGTTCAGAAAAATTGAACGAGGATTTAAAAATATTTTTGTTTTAAATTCAAATTTTTTTTCTTTAATAAACCTTTGCATGAGTCACTTTTTTCCTAACATTTTTCTTTGTACTTCATTCAACAAGCACTAAAATTTACGTAATAAGTTACAAGTTACTTAGTATAAGTTAATGCGCTAATAATTTCTGAAAAATTTTTGGGACAAATTTACACTTCTAAGCAAATTCATTTCAAAATTTGAAAAATATGTCACCACTTTATCAACAGTGTTGTATTAAGAGGACGTTACGTGGATGCAGTTGAAACTCATTAACTCATTATAAACCTTTCAAAAAATAAATATTTTCTTATTTTTTTTATCTTAAGAGAATTACTCGGGGCGAAACATTCCGCTCAGAAAAAACAACGGAAACAAAATAAATAAAAAATAATTCTTAAAAAGAGTTATGCTTTTTTAATTTAAAAAGCGGGTTTACAAAACTTTCAAAGTCTTTTAAAAATAATGAAATTTAGTAAAAATTTTATATACCTCGATCGATACAAACGTTAACAAACGGGAAGCCGATGAAAAATTATGAATATCCAAAACCTTCCAACTACTCACTACAAAGTGATACTTCGTTTTTATTTTAAGAAAACATGTGAAAACATGATAAGATCTCAATTTAAAAAGATCAGCGGAACCATTAAAATCCAATCTATTCATTAAAAAAATATATTTACTTAAAATAATTCATAAGAAAAATACATAATTGCAAAGATATCGCAAAGAGATGCATAAAAACACTCAAACTCATACGTAAATTGAGAATGGTTAGATATGACATTCCTTATCACGAACTATAGGAAGATTTCTTCAATAAGTTTTAAAAGCTACACCAATATATTTGAAAATCATTTTGTGACAGGAAAGGAGGTTTTTCGCTAACGATCGTTTTAATATTAAGGTAACCATTTAGCACAGTGTGCAACAGAAAAATAGCTAATATTATCTTTGGCATTCTATTAATAAAATAATTAATTCGGTTCACAGGATTGCTAAAATGTACAACAAAATTGCACATTTTCATGAGCTTTGCCATTTGAAATTGTTCATATTTTATTTTTATAACTACTAATAATACACTACTAAAGTTTAAAACACAATAAATAACAGAGAACTCGTACTATACAAATATCATCTTATAATAGAAAATTTTATCTGACAAAAACAGCCTGTTGCTGTGAATTAGAGGCTAAAGATATCTTCTTAGGGCAGAAAATGTTTTTGTCTCTTTTGTCATCATGAAATTCCGAAATAATTTTGCCACAAATTTTTATTATGGAGCTTTAAACAGCATTTCTCATGAATATGTAAATAAATGTTATATTGTGCGTCCGTGCGCAATTACTGTTTTACAAACCAAATGAAAAGGAAATTAAGAATTATTGACGTCTATGAAGTTTTCCGCATAGTTTCAAACATTTAATATATGATCAATTGGAACTGCGGATATAGCTGGGAACATTAATAATTATTTAATATAATACCATGCTACTTATTTCTTTCCAAAAGCCATAATTCTAATTTCAAAATTCTTCTGGAAATGACATTTACCTTGTTAATCACTTTTTGGTACAATTAATATTATTCAAAATAGTTTTGC
This sequence comes from Parasteatoda tepidariorum, assembly GCF_982258835.1. Taxonomy (NCBI): domain Eukaryota; kingdom Metazoa; phylum Arthropoda; class Arachnida; order Araneae; family Theridiidae; genus Parasteatoda; species Parasteatoda tepidariorum. The sequence goes on along the minus strand of NC_141765.1, from coordinate 96,338,511 downwards.
TTCATTATTGAGTAAGTTTGATAAAAAAATATTTAAAGCAGCTAAATTTTCACATTTCTTACGATATAAGGAATCTAAGTTAATTTTACAAGGGAAAAAACATACTAAATTATTAAAGTTTGATTAGTTTCATTTTTCTATGATGAAATTCATGTCCTGAAGAAACGCATATGTGTGATGAACAGGAAGATATTGAAATTGTTAAATTTTATGCATAAGTTATGAAATATTTTGAGACATAGCTACACGTCTAAGGTAATAAATTAAATTACTTTTTAAAACATTTCATTTGTTACTTTTTTTAGCATTAGTTGCACAGAACATAGAGTTATCGACATATTTTCCATCTTTTAAAACAAATAAAAAAAATAACTAATACTTCTTTCGAAGCTTATGGTTGTCGAATTGATGCTTTCACGAAATTTATTTAATTCGTGTTTCGGTTTTTTCCACAAAAGCATTTAATTAAAAGAAATATTAAAAACTAAAGAAAGGTAACAGCAATTTTTTAGAAATCATTGCCTGATTTATTTCCCAAATCATCTTCACACTTATGACGTTTTTCCATTCCGAGACGACTAATCATTTACTGATTGTTTAAATCAATTCATGGTTTTTCCCAATAGAGTTTAAAACTACTTGGTTATCCTCTATCTAACGTAGAAAGTTAAGACTAAGCGTGTAAAGAACTGATATTTGCTCAGAACCACCAGAAACAAAAAATTTCTAATCGACACAATGTAAAGTATTCGGAATCTCAATGTTATTCATTTTTTACTTACTTTCAAAAATTCATCTTAACTATTCATGCAAAAGTAATGCTAAAATAACAATACAGTGTTTAGATAAGTTATATTTCATGGCTGTAGGAAGCTGTATTAGGTTGTATGTAGGTATTATTAATGCTAACTAAACAGTTATTTGTTTGATAAAAAGTTAGCTTTCATGATAGAAAGAAGCACTGATATTAGAATAATTTTGTGCAACAGGTAAAAAATAAAGCAATACTGTTATGAATTATCGTTTGTTTAATCTTTAATTTTGATGTAATTCATAAAAGGAAGTTGCTATGGTAACGGTTTGTCTTGCTTTTTTTAAGCTTGTTTGTTCTTTTTTGTGTAGAAGAAACAAAATCAACTTTAGTTTATATATATTTATTTTTGAGCATAAATATATTTATATTTACGCCATTTTGTTTCAAGTTTTATTGAGGAAGCTAGTATTTTATATTTTTGTAAACAGAACTGTGAAATAAATAATTTTGTGTGTTGTAAGTTGTTTACAGTATAATCAAGAACACTGGCATTAATATCTAATGCTGATTTGAAGTGAAAAACAAAATAAATACAGTGCAAAGATGTACTAAGATCACAACTTTGATATGCACAGTAATCGACTATAGGGACAATTTATTAATTATTTAAACTTATTTCTCAAATATTTGTTAAGCACTTAGTTCATTTTTTAGTAATACAAGTTTCATACATAAAATGCCTAGTCATTTTAGATAGCAAACATACTTCCCCTCTTTAATATATATAATATACCCCTCTTAAAAATATATATATATTTTAATTAGTCAAAATTACAAAGCGGCACCGGCAGATTCTTCAAACATGTATCCATATTTTTGAAATTTTAGAATGCAACTCAGAAAATTAATATTTATACTTGAACATTCATGTTTTTATTTGAGAACAGAAATCTTGCATTGATCTATAATCTAAAATCAAGTGAATAATTTTGGTACTTCAAAAAGAAACCAATATGACAAAAAAATTATGCATAAGAATTGAAATTTTCTACACATATATTTTTTTAAATCAGAATTTTAGATATAAATTTCTTAATTAGCAGAAAAATACTTTAAATATAGAAAGTGTTTAATGATGACTCAAAAATATGAAAATTGTTCCATTTCAATTTTTGCTTCATTCTTGCTTTATTTATAATTTCAATTGATTCTTTTAAAAAATTACTTTTTATGATGCATTAGAGAGAAATCGATGCATGTCTTAAAACTATTAACATAAAGAGAAAGATTTGAGAATTTTATGGTTGGGTGAGATATACTTAGGATCGGGTATAAAAAACTTATACAGCTTAACCAGAAGAAATACAAGTTAATAGATTCAAATGGTGCGGAAAAATAAGTCTGACGCAAAAATAAATGGAAAAACAAACAAAATAAAATAAAACTAAGATATTTCGTGTTCTAGAAATTCGTATTAGCTTACAGCAAATAACTACTTATTAACAATGTTTTCAGGAGGGAGGGGGAGATAATACCTCCTAGGGCACACCTAGTTGATTGTGGTACCAATGCGAAAACGATGTGAATTTATGAGCATCGATAAGCATAAGTGAAAATAAAGAGTTTGCCTTTCTATAGTTATAAAAATAGCAATAGTGAAAGTTTATACAGTCACATGAAACCAGTGTTGTCGTATGGCAACGTAAATCTTAAGGAAAAACTGATTTCAATCATAGAAAATTTAGATTACTGTGAAAGAATTTTTTTTTAAAATTTAAATCAATGCGAAGTAGTATAAAAATTAGAAAAATTATCTTAATTGGAGCGAAAAAATAGAGCGTATCTAAAAAATTTTCTGCAACAATTTAAAATTTTTGTGCTTTTAATAAACTTCGGTTGACAAACTAAAGCCGTTAAAATACTATAAACTGTGACCTTCACTTATTATACTTAGCAAAAAGTTTTCTGTAAAGTTTATGCTGCATTTTATATGATGATTAATAGTAAATAATAAACCAGCTGAAATTGCCAATATGCTATAGAAATGCATTTTTTAAATAAATTTTCAAAACTTTTATTAATTTATCAAATAACTGAAAATATATACTTTTATTTAAAATAAAAATGATTTTTAAGAAATTTTTTAACCGCCTTTTTAGCTTTAAAGTAATTTTTAAGTGTTTAAACTAATTTTACATCATTCAGTTAAATGAAATAAACACAAATATAAATGTAATTTGAATATAATACAAATATAATCGTAATGAAAAAAAGTACCTGCATAAAGTATTCAATATTGTAATCTATTGCTCCTGATTCAAACTCTCAAGTTTACATCTAAATGAAGACTTGCTTTTTTTGTCTTTTTTAACTACTATACTTTCAGCGCGATGTTGAAACGAAATTTGATATTTTTTAGAAAAAATAAAGATAACTAACAATTTTTACTAAAAAAGACCTAATCAGATCTGCAACCCTCGTTATTTGTGATATTTTCTGACGGATTTGCAATCATGAAAACTTATTTTTGTAGAAACTATAAAAAATGACTCCTACAAAAATTTTGATTTCACATTCAAATAATATTTTCTAACAAGTTTGAAAATGTTTTTTCCACTTTTAAATAAAAATCAACCGAATTAATATCGCTCTAGCGACCGGACGGTTTCTTAGTTTTCTTTTACATGTAGCCAAATGTGGATTAATAATTAGGAATTATCCCATAAACGTGAGTTTATGTGAATATCTACTAGCAGTTCATATCTTCTAAACTGAGTTCAAAATATCAAAAGATAAGGAGTTGACATCACTACAAATCCATTACGTGAATAAATTGATAAGTTGAATGTATAGTTTAATAGTAAACGGCGCAAGGAAGTTGCTACGGATCTAATCACTAACTTTATTAAGCAATCAATGCAACAAAATCAAACAGTTTTAAAAACCAAGTCTTGAACAAAAAAAAGGAGGGAATGATTACTATAATCTGAATCTGTAAAGTTGTAGATACTTAAATTCTATCAAATTTTGCAATCGAAAATAACAAATTTGTTTTCAGCTAATTTTCAAGTTCTGATAGAGCTTTCATAATGAAATATTTCATAAGGGCTTATGATTACATTCTGGAAAGAATGTGTAATAAAATAAACAGTGCGTTTTTAAAAGGAAACGTTTAACTTAAACTGAAATGTTTCATGCATTAGATTTTGTCACACTGGTCGGAATTAACTTTCGTTGAATAAATTTAATGTGTAAACAATAAGGTAAAAAAAAACTCCTTAAAAAAGCACTTCAAGCACTTTTAGTAAAATATCATTTAACTTTCAGATATCTCCAAAGCCTATCAAGGTAAATGAGTAAATGTTCAATTCTTTGGTTCATTGTCGAGGTCGCTGAAAGCTGACAAAAATGACCAAGATTGAAATAAAGGGCGTTTTTATTTGAGAAGGTTACTGTCTTTAGCCTTTAAAGATTAATAATGATTCTTCTTTAATTATTATTTCGAATATTAATTAATAACAATTCTTCTATCAGCGGCATAAAATTGAAAGCATTATTTTCTGACAGTATTGCGCAGAAAATAATATTCAGGAGATAAATACCAGGTAAAAAATATACCTAGTTATGTCAAAAAATAATATAAATATTAACATTACTAAAGAACTTTTTGGTTGCTCATCATTTGATTTTATTTGTCTTTCTAGTAAAATATATTATAGAAACAAAATTCAGTGACAAGTATAAATGTGCAATCATAAATAATTAATGCAGTTGTTTATGATAAATTGAATTCTAATTGTTACAAGTTTATTGTAATATATCATTCATTTTTCATTTCATAGAATGAAAAATAAAAGCTGGCAAGTTATTAATTAAGTAATAAGAAAATGTTCTTTTAAAAACATTGTGAGCAAACAGTAAAAATCACAAAATTTTGTTTCGAAAAAATGTTCCTAACAATGATAAATATTTCTGTTGTTAACCATAAACTTTTATTCTTATTATTGGAGTTCATATTAGAAAATAAACTATCTCATAAGTTTGATTACATTTTGAAACCCTTCTTCGAAGATTTAATTGTTTTTTTAATGTATAGTGAAAAAAATATTTTTTCGAAATCTATCAATATTTTTCCAGAAAACGCATGAGACCCTTATCCACAATATTTGTCCGGAGGAGGGGGAGTAAACATGAAATATTTTTTTTTTTTAATAATTTTTCTAACATTCATCCGCAACATTTACTACCAAAGGAATGTACAATGCCTTTAACTTTAAAAAGGAATAGTATTCACCTATCGTGTCGTTCATGTTTTTTAAATAAACGACAAAAGCTTTACTGTATATTATCTACTTATCAGGATAAGTTATCTAACTTGGATAAAATCTTTATTCAACTAGTTTGACAATGCAGACTATCTTCTTCATAGTTATAAATTATATAGTCACACCTCAAGCAATTTGCATGTCGAAAATGTCGTCATGCCAATTACAGCAATTATGCAATAGTTCACAATGTCCATTGCAGCAGTGGTTAACATGTTGAACTAAAGTTTAGCTTTGATATCGGAAGTTATTTTCTTGAAGGCTTTAATTTAATTCAGTGATTTCTATAGTTTTTGTGTCACAAAGCATACATGAGACAGTTCGAATGTTTTACAGTGAATATTTTAAAACTTTCAACAGGAAAGCAGTCAAGCCTTCGTGAACACCATTTAAATTACATGAAATCGATGTGAATTTACTTGGGATCAAATTTAATTCAGACCTTACAATCAAAAGATTTAAAAGCAACTACACAGCACCAAACTCAAACGGCATTACGCACCCAAGAGGTCAGAAAATGAAATTGCGTTTAAACCAAATTTTTTTCAAGTAGCAAGAGAGCTTTCAATTTTGAGGTTCCTATCTGTAGGGGAAAATGGAAAGAATTTGCAGATGAAAAATAACACACAATTGTGTGCCTCAACTTCTCAACCCTCACGTTCTGGTTGTACACACAAAGAACTTTTCCCTTTTTTTTTGTTGAAAAAAGTAACTATTTTTAAACATATGATAGATGGGTTTGTTAATGTTATTCATTTTAGCATAAGTATAGAGGAACTTTCGGTAAAAAACCTTTCTCACCAAATAGCTTCATCTAACATAAAACAGTGATGGTTTATTTTTGACGCAACTCTGGTTTTTTAAATTTAAACATTTTATTCCACCTCCGATATTTCGAGATTTTTCACTACCTTTTTACTATTCTAATACAGACTTTACTCTAAAGTCTTATATTTTAAAATGCTGACTTTTGCAGAGGTGCCAACTTGCCAATTTAGCTATCAGACATCAGAGCACCAAAATATAAACGGAATATAAATTAGAGCAATTTTAAGGTGTATATACAACCTAATATGATAAAGGTATAAAATTTTAATAAAATTATGCATGAATTTACTATTAAACAAAAAATAACATTTAGATAAAAAAGAAACTATTTAAAAAATTATGCAAAGTTGAAACTTTATAAGATGGTAAAATGAAATGGAATGAATTTTCAAGGTCTTAGTTCATTAAAAACTAGCCTTCACGGTTTTTTGTCATGTTGCACTTGAACCTTAAAAAATTTATGATCCAGCATCAGTTTTAGTTATCCTTCTAATATGTTCTTCCATAAGGAGAGAAGTTTAGCTTATTGGAAGGAAATATAAATAAAGTTTCTTTCCCTTTTTTATATGTTTCTATCAAAATATTGTTTTGTCTTACTTGTAGAATTGTTTGAGGAGTAGAAAAAAATCTCAGATTAGTTGCAGACCATAAAAATTTCATAACTCTTTGTAACGGAGAGGAAAATAAGCTTACTTTAAACTGCTTATTACGGAAATTCTTAAAAAGTATAAATTTTATTATTTGAAAGTAAGTAGTAATTTTGACAATGAAAGCGTAATGATTGCGGATAAATTGTAATTGTTGGCACCCCTGCTTTAATCGATATAGACTCGAAACGAAACTACAACTTTCTGAGCTTGTTTTGAATAGAAAAAATAAGGCATCACACTCGTAGGGCACCACAATCTCAGCATGTCCGCAACCACTGAACCACAAAAAGGCTTTGACAGTTAAATGATAGAAGTGTGCTTTATCTTTAAATAAATTCAGAGCTTCGAAATTTGTAAGTTAAAAACTTTAAGAAAAACACTATTTTGAACTGTGGCAAAATCGTTCTACGAGTTGCGTGATGTCATTGTAGGAGCTTATTGTGAAACGCTGCTACAAAAAGATAACTTTTATTCAAATGAGGAATAGATGTTTAGTACTACTAATGAATAAAGCCACATTCATTTTTAAAAAAATTGGGGCCCTTTTATTAAGTATTTTAATTGAATATAATTCATAATAAAGAGATTGTAGACACCCTAAAAATAAAAGTGCCATTTAAATGGCGGTTCATTAAGGGCTGGAAAAAAATTCCCCTTTTTCTTTGTTTCACAATAAGTTATTACAATTAGGGTTTCTAACACATGATTCGGAACTCCCTTTTTGTTAATGCTTCGTACCTTCTCCCTAAGCCCCTTTTAAAATCCCCAGAACATATGCCTACAATATTCCAGCTTTATCATTTTAAAATACCACTCAGAAGTATATGGACGTTTAAAATTGCTTATAATCTTATCATAGATGCAGTTACAAATGAAGGCAACAGAAAATACAGAAAAAATTTCCAGCTTAGAATATAAATATCCATTGCAAAATTTTGTTTTGAAATATATTTTTCTGTACTTAATTATTTTTCTTTCATTATTAAAATTCGATATTTTGCAGTCGATCAAACTCTAGTTTTTAGATTGAAAATTTGGCCCAAAATTCGGTAGCTTTTGCATTCTAATCAAATGTATTAATAATAAAAAAGTATCACTTGAAAGAATAGGATTTTCTGAGCATTTATCAAGCTATGGATAAGTTTGGAAGTGAAGTATTTGCAGCTCGGAGACAAAAAATTTTAAAGAAATTTAATTTGTGTAGGTGCAATACGCATCGCTTTTTTTAATTTTTTATTTGGTTTCAATCAGAGTAGAGGGGGTTCTGAACCTTTTTCCTCCTCATCTCCTGAAAAATTCCACTTCCTCTTGAATGATGAGATGGAGTTACTCAATTTTCGCAATTACTTTTAAAAAAAAACTATTTAGACAATAAATACTACATAAATTGCCCTAAGCGCGAGCGTAAATTTAGATTTAATTTAAAATTCATGGTAGGAGAAAATAAAACACAAGAATGTATAAGATTAAAAGATTGTAAGAGGTAACACAATGCTTGAAAATTGAAAATGCATAACAGATTAAGATGTTATTTAACTTTCAGTCGGAAAATATTATCTTTCTATTCAAAATGTAAAACTTTTACTATCGTGTCTACTTTTTACACTTTAAAAAAAGTGTCACTTTACTACCACTCATTCATTTCAATACGCCACTGATTTTTTTTTCTTTCATATAAATACAAACAACAAACTACTGATTATAAATGTAATATTTTTAATAATTATAATAAGTTTATTCATATTATAATAATTTTATTCAAAAATTAAACTTTTAATGTTAAGGGTTATGCCACCAAAATAGTGCAAACTTATGCCTGGCTAAAGATGCTTTTTTGGAACCTATACGACCAGATATGCTTTCCACTTTCAATGAGGTCTTTGCAGAGTGTAAAAAAAATGTATAAGAACCTCTGGAGGGTTTCTCCTCTGCATAGCTGGTATTTCAGAAAACGTCCTTTGCCAGTGGTCATTTAAGGTGTCTCTCGTATGTTTGGGGGCGAAAGACTTTCGGACTTTGCACTAAATGTAGGACTGCTCAGGCTTTGCCCGAACATATTCTAAACTGTATCGATTTTGAGATCAACGAGGTTTTTTCAAAACGTCATCCGTTTTTAAATTTTGTGGACATTTTTAGACTTATGGATTTCGTTTAATTGGGATAGACCTCTTGGGGATTAGAACAACAAGGGAAGCATTGATACAAACAACAAGGGAAGCAATGATACAAAAATTTCTAAAGAATAATCTGAAAATGTACTTATCTATTTCTGGCCCTGCCCATAACGATGTGCTACTTGCTGTTCTTGTCTGCAAGGTCAAGGAATTAGTTCCCCTGGCAAAATCCTCAATTGTTGGCTTTGGCCCACTCTGGACTATTTTTATATTTTCAAAAACATAAAAGGACATAATCTGCTACATCTCTGTAGCCTGGAAACAATAATAAAATCATTGTTGAAAAAGAATTAATAAAGACAAAGTTCACACAGTTTAATAAAAAACACAAATTAAACAAATTAAATTTTCCATGTGAAGTGAACAAAATTACAATTCAAGTTGTACTTTTTTTAATTGATTGCGAGATAAAGAGCTCCATTCTAATCATTTCATGTTCGCTTAATTAAATAAAGAAATTTTTTTTCAATTGTCGATCTGGATTTGTTGAAACTTTGAACAGCTCTTTCAAAAATTTTATTTTATTTTTAAATATCAAAAGGTTAAAATGGAGCTTTTAACTCTAGGTGTATCACCCTGAAGATGGTGAGGTATTATTTTATTTTGGTATTAGTTACAGGAAAAAAAAGGATATTTATAATATCAGACACGCAATCTAATTTTAGATCTAACTAATGAAGACAAATTTTAAGTAAACTACAATCACTTTTAACAATAATGTGCTATATGTTTATTTTAAATTTATAAAGCTTAGATTGAATTTAATTAGCTTAAAATGAAAATGAAAAAGGTGCTTGGGGATTATATCCCGTCTACCTGTCAGCGGGAATGCGCAAGTCATTTAGTGCCATCGTAATGGAAAGTAATTTCCAAATATTCTAAACTCATGAAATTTATAAAATAATAAAAAACTGTAAGTGTAAAAATACGCAATAAAGAAGTGTTATAAAAAGAATCAGAACAAAATAAAAACCTCTATTTTTCCTCACTTAACTTTCAAAACTAACTCGCGTAGTCAATGATTATACACAGAAAATATGATAAAATTTGGTTTATTGTCACGGCAGCTACCTTTTGGTGATAATATCGGTTTTGGCGAAAATGGACGCCATGATAATCCCAGGGTACTCAGAGAAGAGAAAGTATTAAAAATTAGTTTTAGTTTTAAATTACAATGGCAGCAATTAAAAATTACAAACTCTTCTGTTAAAAAAATTCTATGTTTAGCACATCTTAATCGTCATTGGTATTATAAAAATATTAATTTGCATATTCGTATAGTACATCTATAACAAATTCATGTATTAAATCATATCTAAAAAATAAACTGATTGTAATACTAGACTCAATTTACATTTTTATCTCATTTCTGAATCTAGTTATCAATAGAATGTAATTACTTCAACGAAAACATTCATTAAATTCAGGAACACTTTTCTAATGTTTTATAATAATGTAAGACATTCAACAAATATTTACTTTAAAACTAAATGGAAAAATAGTAAAAAAGGGTGTGAAATTGACGGTAAGGAAAAATCAAGTTGGTACCTAATATATACGTAACTTATTATAAAAAAAAGACATTAGCTGAAAAAGAACATTAGAAATAAATAACAAAGTTCATTTAAAGCTTTAAATTGGTATTAAAGAAACAAATATAAAACATAGCTTATCATTAAAAAAACAAAGAGTAAAATTCACAAACGCCGTTTTGAGATTTCTGATGTGATAATAATAAGTTCACGTGGAACAATTAGCCGATCTTCAACTGAACATTTATTAATGAAAAATAAAATTAACATTTTTCAGCAACTCTTCGAATTAGCGGGTTGTGTAATCTGTATATCTGCCATTTAGGCAGAGGGGGTGCGTTATATCTGTGTAAACTAAGTGTTTTAACATCTGTGTGTGTTCTTAATTTCTAAATTTTTCAGTTGATATTTATTTAAGAAGCTTAATATTTATAACAATGATGAAAACATGAACTTAGCTTTAACGTTTCGATATAAGTAACCAAATAAAATTATATTTCAAATAATTCGAAATTTATAAAACTAAAAAAAAAATAATAATCCTAAAAAGGATTCTTTAAGTAATTTAAAAGTTCAATGGTTATTAAATCAAGTAAATTTATAAAACCACAGTTTTGTATTCTGTCCATAACATTCTTAAACTATTTTTTGTTGCAGAATCAAATCACCTTTCTATGAGACAGGGTTGGAGTTTTTGCCAGGACAGTGGCAAAAACCTGGTAAAAACCGGCAAAAATTGTAAGAACCGGCAAAAACCAAATTATCTAAATTGCTGATTAAATATTATTACAAAATACTTGAAACAAATTTAAGTCAATCCTAAGGAATAATAATTTTGATACAATACATGAAAAAATTATTTTTAACATATTAATAATTAATATAAAGGCAATAATTTTTAAAAGATTGAAAGTTTTTGACCTCTTTTCATTTTAGAATCCTTAAATAAATGTTTTTTTTACAAATGAATAAATATTATTATTTGTATAATATTATTATTATTTATTATAAAAAAGTATTATTTGTACAATAATTAACTACACATCTTGATAGATATTTTATGCTTTAAATTATAGTTATATTAATTTAAAATAAGTTCATTTCACTGGAAAAAGAAAATAATTGCAAATTTTCCAATCAATAATGCTTTAAACTACTAAAATGGTGTATTATTACATTATGATTTCATTATGGAATAAAAATTTTGTTAATTTTTTTGTAATTATTCATATTTATAGTATATATTTCAATTTTAGGAATAATTTTGTCACAAAAATGTGTTTTTGTCCTCTCATCTTGGAAAATATAGGTTTTTGCCAATTTGCTTGGCAAAAACCTGTTTTTGCCAGGACGGTTTTTACCAGTATTTACCATGGTTTTTTCCACCTGCGGCAAAATCTTGCCAACCCTGCTATGAGATACACTGATTTCTGTAGACAAATCTAAATAGCATTTTGGTATAGAAAATAAAGTAATGTTAGCCTAGTTATTGCCATCGATTTACCGATAGCTAGGTAATCGATAGTTATAACGAAATGGATTTTTAAAATTTTCCTCTTAACAAAAAGATAATTTTTATCCAATAAATTAATGTTCTATTTATGTATATCAGTAATATTAATCAAAATGTTTTGGTAAAGAATTTTAAATAAAAGAATCCACAATATCGAAAAAACTTGAGAAAAAAATTTAAAAGTTCATGCATTTTTCTGGAATAAAATTATTTAAAATTTAGATTTCGACATTCAAAATCACATATTAGTCTAAAAATATATATAAATTATATTTTGATTTTCAATCATGGTTAAACTAGAGAGAAAAAAATATTTCATTTTTGGCATTAAATTAATGTTTTTAACGGTTATAATATTTTTCAATTGGTTCTATTTTTTTATTAGCTTGATAGTTTAATACGCAAAAGTAAACAATCTTTCACACTTCCTCTTGCCTTTAACAATCAAGCTAGATTTCACATGTTGGAGACAGATTCATCAATTTCTTTGTTTCATGAAAAAAAAAGAAGTCAAAATCTTTACGGAAAATATTTCAGATTTGGAAACAGTTCTGGCACAATAAGGGCTACGAATTCACAACTCATGACACACACACATTATATATATATATATATTTGAGAAAAAACATCAATGATGCAGATAGGAAAAGTAAAGAATTGATGTTTGAAATTTGAGTACAACAACAGAAACAATATTTAAAAATATATAGCAGCATTTTTAGACAAATATACTTTGCTTGGACACACAAAAAATGAATTTAACATAAATAAAATTAAAATTTTAAAAACAATGTTTTTTAAGTAGAAGTAGACAATAAAGTAGAAATAATTCCATGTTTGTCATAAAAAAAACTATAAAGGTAAGTAAAACGATAAATACGTTTGAAAGACGGTCGGTATTAGTAGCCGTTGCAGATAAGATTATTTTCTCCTTTTTTTTTTAATTTGATAAAACGTTTTAAAGAAGTTTTTCATTTTATTACTTTCCTTTTTGTTATTGTCTAAGTTTACGCCAGAAAGTGGTCACATTTTCAATTGGAATTAAAAATTGAAACAAAGTTCAGCTTAGAATTTTTAGAAGACAAAAGTAATTTGTTGTAGCCAAGATCAAAACACCATTTGAAATTTAAACACTCTAACTATACGAAAAGTAGTCGCAATTTTGTTTGGTAAGAAATTTTGTAGGGAATATAATTGTAATGATATTTTCCTATCGCTTTCAGGAAGCTCTGGCTAATGCTCTGGCTTTTTGAATGCTCTGGCTAATCGGAAAGTTGTTGAAATTTCGATTGACCATAAAAGCTACTTCTAGCAATCAGAAAAAATGATAGAAACTTTGTCATTCGGCAAACAGGTCCAGCTAATCCGTGATGGCTCAAGGGATAGAGCTTTTGCCTTAAAATGATGTGAACCGGGTTCGAATCCCAGAGATGGATCGTCGATACGAATTCCGATTCTGGTTGCACCGACAAGAGTGCTGGCGCAAAATATCCCCAGTGATAGACGTATCGTGGTTTAGAGTCTCCTTGCCGTCAGGCTAACCGTGGAAGTTTTCGAGGTTTTCCTCTCCATCTAACGCTAATGCGTGTTATATTTCCATCAAAAAGCCCTCCACGAAGGCAAAATTTCTCCCAATACTTAATCCAGGAGTTCTCTTGTCTTCTGGATTGAGTTCAAAATTACAAGACTATGGAGTTGAAGATAAGTAGTCTTAAACCCAAAAATAGGGTTGGCTGTTTAACGACGGTTATAAAACAGTTGCAGCTAAACTTTTAGTCCTCTAGATCATCAAAGATAGGCCGAAAGTTTTCATGATTCCAGCCAAATACATACAAAAGCGATTTAATAAAAATGTAGCAACCAATGATTAAAGCTAAACAGTTGTCTATTCAGCTCACATTTTTGTTAAAGATATAAAGTATTTCTTTAAAGGTAATGCAAATGCATAATATCTGGATTGAATAATTGACATTCATTTCTCATGAAAATAAAGATAATATTGTATAGGAGAAAACAATTTTTATAAAGTGCAAATAAGTTTTCACATCTTTAATTTCAAGTTAAGCTTAGATTCTAAATCAACTCAATACGTAACTTCTAAAAAAAAACTTTTTAAAAAAAAAACTTTTTTTCTCCATATTTAAATACGTACCTTACAATTATAATAGCAATTTTGTATTAAAAAAAAGTGAATAAACAATTTAAATGTGATAAAACTATTTCAAAAAATATAAGTACAAATACTAAAAATAAAACTAAAAATAATTTGTTTTGAAAAATATTTTTAGTTTTTAAGTGTATGAAATATTTAGATAAATTTAAAGAAAACAGTTCAAAGGCAAAATAGGGTTGATACAGGGTAGTTCAAATATCAAGTAAGAACTTAACAGTGGGAGGGGGTTAAGTGATTTGAATATTTTTGCTGATAAGGGGGGAGGGATGTTAGTAATGCTTATGATAAAATTTTGTTATTTCCAAAATTTTTCCTAAAATGCAAAATAAAAACTTTAACAAAAAACTACACTTTGAAAAATAACAAATTTGATATAAATGTTAAATTTGGGGAGATAAAAAAACTGAAAAAAAGTTTCTTTCAAGTGTTGTGTATATACACAAATATGCCAAACACAAAAGATTCCAAAAAATATTACTATCAAAATTTTATACGTAGAATTAAAACAAATTTAAAGAGAAGTTCAATATTGTATTTGAATTTAATCCAGGAACAAAATTAATCCTCAATTTAGAATCAAAGATTGAGATCACGATCACACTACTGTAATAAATGAACCTAGAAATTAAACCAAAATAACTTAATATCTTTAAACAAATAAATACCATTCCGACTTATATTTAAAGTTTTTATCACAATTAAAAAAAAAAAAAAAAACATGAACATGAGTGAATGGGGTTTCATGAAAAAACAAGTGACATTTAAGAGGCAAAAGAAGTTTACTTAGGAGGCATGTCAATTTATTGTGGTCAATTTCAGCTATTAGAAAATTACAAATTTTAATTAAAATTTTTGAAAATGAGACTATGTTTACTTTTTAATCTCATTTGGGAAATAATTAAAGTACAAATAAATTTGATTTATGTGACTTACAAGTCACATAATTTCAAGTAATAAAAATTTAGAAAAATATTTCTGAAATGCATAACTCTATAAGATAGATTTTAACAATCCTTCAGTAATAATTAAAAAAAAATAATGAAAATAGCTTCAGAAAAAGAAAAAAAAATTTTAAAACAACATTTTTTAATTATCTGTGTTGAATATTGAACATAAATATTTCAAATATGTTTTAAATAATAAGTATGTCAGAGGAAAAATTTACTTTCTTTTTTTCAGCTATAGAAACTAAATTCTTAAAAATATTTCTTAAAAAAATTTTCTTAAGTTAATTCTTAAAAAAATTTTCAATATAGTTTTCTTTATTTTTTATTTTTAAATTCTTGTTATTTACTAAAACATGTCTCGAAATTTTCTTTACGAGCGGATAAGTTTCGGCTCCGACGCTACGCATACGAATCAACACCATTTAATACTAACTTATAATTTTCAAACGTAGCCAGAAATTGTAGTTCAAAAAACTAAACAACCATACCAAGGAAGTTTTTATACACAAATTAGGGGGCCTATAATAGGTTCCGATAAATAACAGCAGGAAAGTTCTTTAGGCTTAATATTCGTGGAACCAGCGTGTGAGACGGGGCGTGGTTAGAAGTGTCGCGGGTTGGTTAGCGAAAAAATGAGGAGTCCGAGGGGTCAGGTGTCCTATCCCGGTCTAAGTTTAATTTCTAAATTTTTTTAATTATTTATTTTTTTCTATTTCTTTTATTTATTTCTTTTTCAATATTTCAACGTGAATAAAATGATCTATATATATAGAAATTAAGACCTTTACTGACTTACTACATACTGACTTTTAAAGAATGTTGTGTAAAAATATTTGGGGGGAGCAAAATATATTTGATATTACTATTTTGGAATATGTGAATTGTTAAAGAATTCCCTTTCTGCATGTTTGTGTCAACCACGAATTGATAGATTCTCAAAGTATCTTTTAGCATTGGCGTACTTATACATTAAATGACTTTTTAAAAAAGCATTTGTTTATTTAACACTTTTCGCCTCTTTTTTTGTTGACTTTCCATGATATGTTATTGACTTATTGCCCGTTTAGGCAGAGGGGGTGCGATTGTTCTTGTTTTCTAGTGGCTCTATCTATGGCCCCGAAATCGACTTCTGCCACACCCATACGTCACACCCGTTTAAAGGATGGACCCTATCATACATCCATTCTTTCCTCCACTGATCGTAATTTTGACCTGAATCAGAGAACGATCGATCTCCCATCCAGTACCCCCAGAGGTATTGATTTGTTATGGGAACATGGAGGACTTTTGCGACTTGGCAGATTTAACGTGCCTCAGTCACTTTACTACACGGGGAGTCCTCGGCCGGTGGGGTTCGAACCTTCGAATTCTTAAAGGATATTACAATTTTTTAAAAACATTTTCAAATTAAATAATATAGGTTTTAAATAGATATTCAATGCTAAATAGTTTTAAATTTGTTTTTTATTGTAAAGTTTAATTTATTTTCTTTTATAATTTCAGCTGTAGCTCTTCATCCTCAGGAAAATCTACTTGTATATAAAACATGTTAACTTGATTCTACGTTGGGGTACCTTTTCATAGATGATGGTTGACAATGTTGATAGTTATATCCCCACATTGGTGACTTTTGGACTTGATGTGAGCATGCCTGCTTTGACAGAAACTCCCACTTCTATTTGAACATGCCTACCTCGATGGATGGTCCACTTTGAAAAGTTGACTTGCTACTTGTGACATTATCCACCTTCTCGCGCTGTTGCTACTCAGTTTCGATCACACACAACGTATTCACTCGACTGATAAAGGCAACCCAAGAGAGACCACTACCGTTAACTTAATACAGCTCTACCGATCAGTACTTAAAATTACGGTGATCTTAATACATCTCTCAAGGCCTCTCACAAAAAAGCAATGAATCATCTAGTGGTATCCGTTCATCGAATTCTGTTGTCATCGAATCCGTTCATCGAAATCCGTTCATTATAATTCTGGTTGGCGAGTATTGTAGCGTCTACCACTACAAAAATTTTAATGCCAATTCACTAGTATATAAAGCATGTCAACTCGATTTTATGTTGAAAATTATATTTCGTCTTTCTCTCATATTTAATGAATGAATTAATATTTGAAAAAAAAAACTGTATTAACATGAACTGTCATCCACTACAAGTTGGTAAAAAATGTATTAGAACTTGAGAGTGGATGAATAAAAAGTACAGTAGGGAACCGATTATCCGAAACGAACATCCATCACTATTCCGGATAACTGATTTTTCCGGTTTTCTGAAATGCTACAAAAAGCCGTTTTTTTATTGTTAAACCCTGAGGGAAAAAAAAAATTTTTTTAAATGGCAGGAAAATTTATCGAACTTCGCTCCGGTTTTTTGGTTTTCCGGCCTTCTGATTTCCGGATAACGGGTTCTGTACTGTATTAACGATTGAAAATTTGAACAAGATATAAGGAGAGTGTAAACTAATAGTAGGAATAGAATAAAAGAAGTAAAAATACTATCTCCTCAAGAAATTTAGCTTAGTTTAGATCGAAAAAAAAATCGAATTAAATTTAATTTTGAGCTATCTATTAAAATATAGACTTCAGAATTCGTGGACTTCACAAATCTTATTGCTGCATTGATTCTATTATTTATATGCTTTATTGTTATAGTAAAAGAAATTTAAAATGTCTCTGAAATAATTCAATTAAAAACAACTGCTTCCTTCAGATAATAGCATTATTTTAAAGATGATTAAAATTGATTTGCAGAAAATAGGTTTATAAAACCTTATTTTAAACTGCTTTTAATTTTTACTATTATTAATTCATTTCTTACTATATATAAAAATTTAATGATGGTGTCGTAGTTTTCCATTGTTGTCCATAGATTTTTATTAGCTGGAAAATCACATGGCTGGATCCAGTTTGCCCACATTATTTTTCATATTGGCTTGGTTGTCAGCATGAAATTGATATAAGTTATAAAGTTATTGTTTTCAAATAAATATTTTTGTTTCCTTCATTTACCTTAGTTTTCTAAATTTTTGCTTCCTTAAAAATTACCTATTAAGTTTTTGATTTTGTTTAATTTTGAAATAAAGAGTTTAGGAGGATTGATTTTATTATTATTATTAAAGCTTTTCAGAAGACTATTTTAGACATACATAGTAAACAACAGGGGCACATTGTGTACCCTCTATGAGGTCTATAATCATTTCCTCAGGTAGGGTACACTATTACCCGGTAATATAATACGTGGTCCAATTTAAATATCATAGGTTAATATTAGAGGGAGATATAGGACCATATTTTTTATACAGAATATTTACTTCGAATTTCTTCATTTAAACGCCATTCAACACACTATTATATTTATACATACATAGGAAATTAAAGAGCCACATTGTGTACCCCCTAGGAGGTCTATAATTATTACCTCTGGTAGAGTACACTATTACCTGGTAATATAATATGTGGTTCAATTTGAATATTATACAGGGTGGCCACTCAAATCAGATTTCAAATTT
This sequence comes from Parasteatoda tepidariorum, assembly GCF_982258835.1. Lineage (NCBI taxonomy): Eukaryota > Metazoa > Arthropoda > Arachnida > Araneae > Theridiidae > Parasteatoda > Parasteatoda tepidariorum. The sequence continues at coordinate 96,320,090 of NC_141765.1, read as the reverse complement.
CACTGATTTTTCCAGGTTTTCCAGATAAAAATCTTAAAATTTCCAGGTTTTTGTTTCTTTTTTCTTATAAAGTATAGGATGTGTACAAGAAAAGTGTTTATACTATTAAATATTCTATTCAAAATGTTATTATTTTAACATATCATCTTGAAAAAAATAATTTATTTTGACAGTTTGGCAAGATTTTTTTATTTATTTTTTTAATGTTTTGGTACAAAATTTTGAATCAAAAATCATATATTGATCAACAAAAGAATAAAATTAAATAATATATAGTAAGTTCTTAAAAAAACCTTTTTTAAAATTAAAATATGTTATAAAAGGTTAAAATGAAATAGAAAAAATTAGCATTAATGCAACAATTGTAATGATTTGTCGGCAAATATTGCTGTTAGCGATTGTAAAAAAATGTGTGATTGGTTGGTTTGAATGGGAGAAAAGCTTTCAGAAAAAAAGTGCGATATAAAATCTATTATTATTAAATTATAACCAATTAATCTTTGGAGAATTTTATAAAGTTAAAAATACAAAAACATTTTGTCAAAATAGAAAAAAAAATTACCACCAAAACATCGAACAAACTTGAGCCACAAATGGATTCAGCCCACGGACAGAATTTAAAAACAGAAGCTAACATCCTAACCTCTTTTTCCACCTCCACCAGAATCTTTCCTAAATTGCACAGTCCCATAGCGGTCAAAGACTTCTACATTTGTTTAGCAACCGTGGGAGAATTTTATATGGCATTCTAGTTTAACAGAGCTGTAATGGAGCAAATTTTGATGAAAGCTAAGTATCACTAAGTTGATGATATATCAACTGTTTGGCGATATATTTCCGTTTAAAAAAGTGGGTATAATGGATGATATAATTTAAATTAAGAATATTAGTAAATAATTTAAATTAGTGAAATTAAAAAAAATATTAAAGAAAAAATTTCCAGCTTTTCGTTAAAATTCCCTGATTTTTCCAGGTTTCTATCCAAATTTCCCTGATATTTCCAGGTTTTTTCCAGTATAAATAAATTCCCTGATAATTCCAGGTTTTCAAGGTTTTTCAGGTGGGTGACCACCTTGTTATAGGTTAATATTAGAGGGAGATATAGGAGCATATTTTTATACAGAATATTTACTTCGAATTTCTTTATTTAAACGCTATTCAACACACAATTATAATTATACATACATAGGAAATTAAAGAGACACATTGTGTACCCCCTATGAGGTCTATTATTATTTCCTCTGGTAGAGTACACTATTACCCAGTAATATAATAGATGGTCCAATTTGAATATTATAGGTTAATATTAGAGGGAGACATAGGACCATATTTTTATACAGAATATTTACTTCGAATTTCATTTAAACGCTATTCAACACACTATTATATTTATACATACATAGGAAATTAAAGAGCCACATTGTGTACCCCCTATGAGGTCTATAATTATTTCCTCTGGTAGGGTACACTATTACCCGGTTATATAATGCGTGGTCCAATTAAAATATTATGGGTCAATATTAAGGTCCGATATCGGGCCTTGTGTTAGTTAATACTGAAAAATGGCTTCGAATTTTTAAAGCTCTTTAGAAGAAGAATTTCCTCATTTTAAAGCTTTTCAGAATAATATTTAGGGGCAAAATTAAATTGTGGTTTTATGGTCTAAAAATAGCTAAAACCAGTTTTTGTTTTCTCTTTACAGACGGATTGAGAAAAGAAAATTTCTGGTGAGGAAGTGTGGGCTGACGACTTAGTACAATAAACAAAACGGGATGCCGCGCGTCAATTCCTTGAAGCGAAAGTTCGTCGTGTGCACAATTCATCAAAAACACAATCCTTTGTGGGCAAAATTTGTCGTGGTGATAATTTCATCGTCAGCACAATTCATCGTTGGCACAATTTTATGCGGTATCATTGAAATACATCTATTAACGATGTATTTCAATTCATACATTTATTAACGATGTAAATAATCTTTTAACAATGTATAATAAAAACTCTTGCATTATTTGCAAAACAAAATATTTTATTTTTGATCCGTCAAATAATACAAAAACACCAAGGAGGGTAAATGGCTTATGATTTGCTTATTGTTACTTACAAGGGGGTGGAGGGCTATTTTAATTTATTTTATAACAGTCGTTGAACAGTCGACCCAATTTAGGGTTTACGACTACTAATGTTCAACTCCGTAACCTTGAAATTTTGATCACAATACGGAAGACAAAGGATTTCATAGATCAAATATTAGGAGAAATTTACATTCGTAAGGGAGCTTTTGGAGGTACTCGCATTTGCGTTACATGAAGAGGAAAACCAAGAAAACAATCTTAATGGTTCCATCAGATGAAGTTACCCATTATGAGTTCCAATCTTAATGGGTGTAACCAAGTACGCTAATTAATTAGTGTAACAATTAAGTTACGAAATCAAACACTAAAACGTACTTTTCTGAATAAACATGCATTTCTTTTTTACATACTTGGATTTTTGACGCTTGAAATCTGGGGGGAGGTAGCTGTAATCTTGGCCAGCCTCCAAGGTTTCAAGGCCAAAATTAGTATTTCAATAAAATTTGTATTTAGGGATTAGGGCAGGTAAATTGAATTCATAGTTGAAATTTTGAAATAGACTAAAAATACCCCTCACCCCCAAAAAAAATGGTGGCTGAAATATGGCGAGCAAAAATAAAATAATAATGTAGTATGTTTAAATAATTGAATATAGCAATGAAAATATAATAATTTTCGTAATTTTATATTAAAAATGAAAAGCAAATTATATTTTCAACGTAATATTAGAAAAAAACGCGAATTACAAAATAACGCAAAAACATGAGAGAAAAAAACATAATTTTTGTTTTTTGGTACATTTAGTCCACCTTTGCAATACGGGCAAAATGGGGCATGTTTTTTAGAAAGAAGAAACATCAAAAAAGACAACAAAAAAATTTATCCAATTACCTCGTGGAACTTTTTGAAATTAATTTTCAAAACTCATTCAAGCATTGCAAAATGTCAAATATAAACTATAAGTTTGTGAAGAATATTAACTAATCGAACAAACTGAAAAATTTTACTATAATTTAACACTAATTACTCTGATAAACATGTAACAGTAAGGTGAAATTTCTATAAATATTTCTGAAATAATAATTTAAAAGATAAATTTAAAACAATTTTTTTAACATATTTTTCATTACATTGTACTCTCGTCAGTGAAAAAAGTAAATTATAATGTTTGGAATGATTATGAATACTCAATTTGGGATATATTAAAACTGCCTACGCATATTTTAGTGGAAAAATTAATTTTTTACTTTTGGTCAAAGATCATAGTCTTCTGGCCCACAGTACAGCACTGCAGTCGGTGTGAGCCGGGTGCGGAATTCGCATCGACCAGCTGTCACTCAGAATCAAACACAGTCCATCAGATCAGTTGGGAGGCGAACGCTCTATCCCATGAGTCGCCACGGCTTCAAAGAGGGAGAGGGGAGAAGAGTTATGAGCAATACTTGCATAGGACCTTAAAATCTCCTTATTTAAATTTTTTTTTTTCATATGCTAATGATAATACTGGCTAGTTCTTAGATCCCGACATAATTTTTTGAAAAAAAATTATATTGGTTGAAAAGTATTTTATCTTGGCTAAGCATATTTTTATTTTATCTTGGCTAAGCATATGATTTGTATGTGTCCTAACATATTAGTTGCAAGAATTATAAAATTTCACCCACCGTCCTTGCTATTGAAAATATTTCAGATAGTCCACATTTCATTTTTTTATGCTTATTAATGATCTAAAACATATTTTTAGCAATTTTTACTCTTTTTTTTAAATTTTTCTGACATGGGAATTCGTATGTTTAAAGATTGTTTGTCAATTTCACAATTTTGACACAATTTTTTATTGTTATAATTCTTAAGGGAGAGAGGGTTAACGAAACTTTTAGCTGGATTATTGATTTCCCACGATTGGGTGAATGATACTTATCTTCTAAAGTTTATTAACAAGCAATTTTTGGTGGGTCAATGATTTATTTTCAAGGGTTAACGTGTGGAGGCAAAATTCAAACTTGTGGTAGGGTAAACCAACCATTGAATGAACAATTAAGAACAGCTTATATTTTTAAAAAAAATCATAATATTTTTCAACTATGTAATTTTTGGAAAATGAAAGTGTCAACATATTTGAAATTTATAAATTATTATTTCAAAGTCTTGGTGGTTCAAATAATAAGTAGTAAGATAATGAAGTGATTGGACAGATCCTACCAGTGAATAAACATGAAATTTTAAAATGTTTGAACACTTGATTATATTGAGACTTTTTATAATTCATACAAATGCCTGTAATTTTTTTTTTTACTGAAATTGAGGTCCACAAAACTAATTATTTAGAAAAAACTTTCTAAATATGTTATAAGGAATTTGCGTATCGAAAAGTAGAAGTCGATTCAATAGAGAAAAAAAATTGGTAGTGTTTAATCTAAACCTTTCTCTTTTCTTCTATCAGCTGAGCCAACAAAACTTGAGTTAATATTTGGAGACTCTGAGTTAATGTTTGGTGAAAAATTCAATGCCGTGGTGTTCGGTCAAAAATAGGTTGAAAACATTATGGGTCGTAACTTTTTTTTAGATGCTTGGACTAAGAAAAATTTCGAGTGCGCTGTGAAAATTCTTTTTATTGTAAATTAATTATTTTCAATACTATTTTTTAGATTTTTTTTTTTTTTTAAAAAAATTAGTTGTTCTCTTACATTTTTCCCGGTTCATTTAAGTTTTCGTCAATCAAATATTGCCTTTAATCAAGATGGGTCTTACCGTTTGCAGACAACCAAAGTTACTGGAATGATTGCTACTAATGCCTAAGGTTTGGGTACAAATTTTGTAGTTTTAAACACAAAAATTAGCTTAAATTTTTGACGCAGAATTTTTATTAAACATATTTTTCATATATTTCATATTCATATGAATTTAGGTGAAAATAAGTAAAAAATATTATATTCACTACCTTAATAATTTATGGTTATGAAATAAGGAAAGATAGGCACAGACAGAGATGTCCCTTTACAAATATGAACTAAAATGACAAAAAAATTTAAATTGCACTTATTTGCATTTATTAAGAGAAACTGTTATCCATCATTGATATCTAGGTAAATTACAAAATCAGAGGATGAATTTTTGAATATGAGTGTATACTACTATGTTGAATATGAAAAAATGCATAATTTTTTTTAAATTTCATATTTTAGTACAAATATAAAAAAACTGTCCAATAATGGAACAGTTTTCTTCGTAACCATTAAACTTTTTTTATATTTAAAAAATACTAGAATGTATTTTTGCTTGTAATTTGAACATTAGAAAAAATATTTATAAGGGACACCAATGTTCCATCTGGATCAAAGGGTAAAGCTAATTTTTGCTTTATTTCTTCATGAAAGTGTTACTTTCACTAAACTTTTTGGTATACTAAAGATTTCCTTCGATTGGCTTAAAATTTGAGACAAAATTCCTAGGTTGATATATTTTTAAAATTCTAGCAAAATCATATTTTAGCTAATACTATCTCCTAATGAATTAATAAAAGCGACAGGTGCTCAATTATGAGCTAACAATTTGTTCTGGTTCGCTATTACTAGCTATCAGAATGCAAACTTTTTTTTATTAAAATTTAGTTTATAGCAAAAACCGATTTTTGAGGGTTAAATAATCATTTTCTACTATTGGTTTGTTAACAAAATTATCTTTTCTGATTGCCACCTTAACAATTTAACTATAATTCATTTTTGACGTTTTCTTTTTTACAACAATTTTTAAAGGAGATGATGATTTCCATAATAAGCCCTATTTTAGATGCAAAATTTAAACTTAATGATTTTTGGTTAGAAATTTGTTAAACATGCTTATCCATAACTTATTTTTGGGGGATAAGCAGAGTGCGAGAATGTTTGCCGAGCTAGAGTGGTCTAATAATTTCCTTTAGTGGGCTAACGCTTGAATGCAAAGTTGAACTTGTGATTTCAAGGTCAAAATTTAGCCGAAGGTTGTTTTGGCCAGAAATTTGTTTTACCAGATGAACTAAAGAAAATTTCTAAATTAAGTTAAATTCAAAGGACGATTTGGAGGTTAAATTACGATTTGAGATATTTTAGTAAATACTTATAGCTTGCTTCAGCTATAATCTTTTTTATTTCTAGTTCTACTTTAACTTGTCCTGTCCAATTTTTCGCGGTACAGTTCAGCAAGGGCACAAGTCGTCAATGTGACAATTCATTGTGGGAACCACTTGTCGCAAACACAATTCATCTCTGGGCTACAATTTGTATTTTTCAAATTTCGTCGCGAGCTCAAATTCTTGCAGATTCAATGACACACCATCTATTTACGAAGACAAAACTCTTGTATTGCTTACTAAAAGCAAACTAAATTTTTAAATTGTAGCCGTTAAAATATTACGAAAGCATCTAAGGTTTGTAATTTGCTTACTGTCACTTACAGGGGGGCAGAGATACATGTACAAGACGCCATAATTCACTATTCTCAAATTATTATTTTTTTTTGCAAAAAAATATAACAAATAATGAGGAAAAAATTAGAAAATTTCATTTTTGTAATAAAAGTTAAATTTGGGGAAAAAAGTTTAAAAAAATATCTTTAATACAATTTTGAGGTCAAGACTATGGAAAAAAAAATCACACAAAAAAAACTCTTAAGGAATATTTAACTTATAAATTTCCGAAATGAACTAAAATGTATGTTTAGTTTTATGCAAAATTATTTTATTATTTATTTAAATTTATTTCTAAAATTACATTATTACAGTAAAAGTAAAAACAAAGAAAAAAAAACAAAAAAACAAAAAAAAAATGATGAGAATTTCTTGTGTATGCACGAAAAATTGTTTGTAATTATCTTTTTTTGCTGAGAGGGCATATCAAAATTTAGGGAAACATGTTTATCTAACATATGAACGGCCCTTTTTCTAAACTTCTCTCAAATTTAAAAATATATCATATAAAAATTTGCGAAACTTTTCATAATTCTTCTATCACTATTTTTTATACAATTCTCAGGCTTCCGGGTTTAGATTATTAAAAACACTAAGTTTATAAATAATAATAAAGTGTGAAATTTTGAAAATAAATAACAAAAGAATTTAAAAACTTATAAAGCTATTTCTATTTGAAATAATAGATTTAAGTAGTGCAGGCGTCGAAAGAAAGTTTTTCCCACAAGTTAATGTGGATGTCGAATTTGAATGTGGTTAAAATGTCAAACGTTATTAATAATTTTTAAAATATTTGTTTGGAATTTTTAGAAAAGAATCTGAATAAGGAAGGAATCATCTTGTACAAATTACAATGCAAGAATTCCCGTTAAAAATGCTCCAGTTATTATTATAAATTACTTTCAAACAAATTATATTTTTTTAATTCTCTAAATTTGTTTAAATAGTTCTGGAGATTTGAATGCAAAAAAGTAAAATTAACTGTAAAAGGCTCGAAGATTTTTCTATTTAAACTATTTGGAACAAAATTTCTATTATTATATTTTGATTTAAATTACATATGTAACATTTATGTACTTAGCATAAGAAAGAAATTTGATTTATCGAAATGTTTAACAAACAAGTTTGCAACAAAACAACAAAATTTTGCAAGAAGAAAAGAAATAATGTGCAATAACTTTAAACATCATAGATAACAGCAAATGCTAATTTTAATATTAAGTTGTAAGGGTTTTGATTTCATCAAAAAAGCATCAATATATGATTTTTTTTTTAAATTTTCCACTTAATTTTCCTAAATAGTTTGACAAAAACAAAGATATTATTTAAATGCAAATATTTTTGCAATGCATCGTTGCAATGCATTTTTATAATTTAATTTTCTTTTGAGTTAAAATTTATATATATATATATAAACAATACTATCGCACATTGAAGACAAAACCATGCAAATTATTTGAAAAAACTTTTTATATGCAAGCAAAAATGGTCTTTTAACAACCTTAGTAGCGCATAGAAAGTAAAAAAATAAAAAGTACTTTTTGAAATAAAACAAAGTTTTAGGATTTGGCTGGGGAAAAAATATTTTGTTCCAAAAAATGCAAATAAATAAAATAAAATATTTACAAATAAAGTGCTAGAATAAATTTAAACAGCATGCTATACTTAAACCAATTACCAAGTTTTAACTTAATGGGTTTATTAAAAGTCGATAAATTTGAATTGAGAAAAAAAATGGATAAAAAGGCATAACTCTGAATAAAACAAAATATGTGAGTTTGCAGACGATTTCAATTAAGGGAATCAATGAGATACCTTTTGTTTTCAGTAAAAGGTTTGCAGTACTTTTGCCGTCATTTTAAAAGTTTAGAACAAGTATTATCTTATATTTGGTATTTAAATGCTCAGCATAAAACAAGTTATAGCATGCATTTCCTCTAAAAGTCAAAAATTTTGTTAGGAAAAGTCCTCGAAATCCTTTAAGTTAGCATGATAGTCATCCAAAAATTGTACATTCTTTTGAAGTACACGCAGAAATTTTAAAAATAACTGTACAATGTTTTAGTTAGGCAGAACATAACTTAAATAGTGGTCGAACATGCAATGCTTTATACGTTTAACGAGTTCCTACAACTACTAATTTGACGGCAGACAATGTTGTTGGTTCAATGGCTTATAGTGTTACAGATGTTAAGATCATAAGTCAGTTAAAACTTAATTTTATCATAACTAATTTGAATGGCTATGCTAAAAATCATCTTATAGTTTCTGAGAAATTGACTTTTACAAAAGTCGTATTTTTAAAATTCAATTTTCACGAACTATTCGACCAATTTTACTCAAATTCTGTAATTTGCTGTGTAAAATTACATCCTTTAAAGTACAAATTACATAGTTTACAATTCAAAATCTTTCTGCCCTTTATTAAATAAAATAAAGACCTTTTTAAAGAGCTGTTTAATAAATGTTTGAAACTTAACATTCTTACATTAGCAAAAAATTTTTTTAATCATACTCTAGGGGTACACACTCCAAAAAAAGTTTCAACACTGAACTTTTTTGACTAATTCTCAAGGTATGATTTGTTTAGCAGAATTTTCAGAAATTAATAGCTCACTGACAGCAAAATGTACCTTTTCAGAAAAATGACCCTTACATTATAACAATGACCTGTTTATTTTTCCTTACAAGAAAATATATATTTTTCTTCATTATTTTAGTCTATTTTTACAGTAAACAAAACAAATCTAACAGTTAGCCATCTTTTTACAATAATCATCTTAGAGGCCATTCACATCTCTACTTATATTTCACTTCCTCATTCATTTCTTATCTTAGTTAACTAATTTCTTATTAATTAATTTCTTATCTTAAATTGAATAAATTTCATTAAAAAACATCTACAAATACATCTAAGCTTCTTCAATTATTGGTGTTTAGGTTTCACTTTAAGTGTGTATGAATTCGCAATTATAGGCATGAAATAAAGTATTCACACTTTTCAAGTTGACATTTGTCTAAGAAATTGCATGACAGAATTTTTAAAATAGTTGATAAAACAAAGAATTAAAAATTAGATAATAAGCTTGTAACTAATTATTAAATTTTGATCACTCATGATAATCAAAAGCACAAATGATATTAGAAGTCCATCATATTACAAATATTTGCTTCAAAAATTTAAAAAGTCAGAATCAGTTTTTTTTAATTATTATTATTTCGCAGAATTGTAAGAACAATTTCCTGAATTAATATTTTCCAACAATAAATGGCAAGGGCCTTAAAGACGTTCTGACAAAATCAACAGTGAAAAAGTTTAAACTATAAAATATGGCTTATAAAATTTCCCACAAAAGCAATAACATTTTTCTGCAGAATGAATAGTTTAGAATATATTGAAATACATAAGTAAAAGACTGATCTGTATGAACACTATATGTCTGCATACACTGTAAAAGACTGGACTTTTATGTCGTCAGGGTTGCCACAGTAAAAAATGAACAAAAATAGTTGTTTTTAGTAGCCTCAAGCATGAAAATAGTTGCCTAAAACTATGAAAATAGTTGCCTGAACAGGAGCAAAAATTTATCAAAAATAGTAGCCAAATAACTAAAATTATAGCTTAATTGCCAAATACTATTATTAGGACAGGGTGATGTCAGAAATTTTAAATCGTAATACATCGTCAGTTAGACATCACGATATAGTAATGTATCGCAATTTAGCATATGTTCAAAAATTACCTATGGGAAATCTTTAAATCAATCAAAAATAAATAAAAAGGAATAAATCTATTACAAAAGAAAATATTAATTCTAAGCATATTATACTATGACATCAATATCATTGCTTAATTTTTTCAATTAAATTAATAAAGAAGTTAAGTAAAAGCAAACCCCAGCTTTATTTCATTTTTCTTAAATTAAAAATGATTTAAGATTTATTGGTTTAAAAATAATAATACTGTAACAAATTATTTTACATACATGCATTAAAAATTAAAAGAAGAAAAAAAAAGGGAAGTAGAAAACAAATCAAAGAAATATTCACTTTAGGAAGAAAAAATTTTTTTTATTATTTGTTGGAAAAAAAACACGCTTTTGAAACATCATTAGACTCTTTTTTATTTACTTATTTAAAATAATAAAAAGTAGTATTAACTAATGGTCAAATTCTGTACTTAATAAATGTAAAAATATTTTTACTTATTTATTATTATTTTCATTTTTGAAAATAAAATTGACTAAAGATCTATTTGTTTAAAAATGATACTGACTATCTAACAAATTATAAAACAAACAAGTATTGAAAGAATTTTAATAAAAATTTCAAAAAAATACTTTAAGTACTAATGTAAAATAAATTGGAAACCTCAAAACATTACAAACTTTTTATTTGATTCTAAAAAAAAATTTGTTTTAACTAAATAGCCAAATTTTCTTAAAACTTTGTTTTCATTTTCTCAAAAATAAAAGCAAATTAAATAAAGGTAAGCTTTGTTTTAATTTTTTTATAATTAAAAAAGACTGAGGTTGAAAAACAATCAAATTATTATACTTACCTACATTTGATAAATTTAAAAAAACTAACTTTTTATAACAAAGTTAAATACAAAATACCCCTATTAAATTGTATCGCTTAAAATAAAAAACAATAATTGAAAAAAATCAATGAGTTGATCTATTAAGTTCAGAACAAAAATTTAAGATAACAGCGATTGTGCAGCAATCGCAGAGTAACAGTAGGTCTACTAAACATAATTGACAAGAATCGTCAAACCCAGACAGAAAAAAAATAGTATGAAATAATGCAGAACGAAACGATCGCTGCAAAAGTCTCACTGAAAATAACTTACAAGAAACCCGACAATTATTTTCGACGAAATAAAATGCACAACGATCGTCCCATTGAAAATAATCTTCAAAAAAAGCAAAATTCCAAAGCCAAAAATGGACATAAAAAAACCATGCATTGCGTTCTATATTACAACACTGATCCTCGCACGAAACCGGAAGTTCTGATTCAATTCGCTCTTCGTCATTCAACATCACGAAACTAACATCACGAAACTAACATCACCCTAATAGCAAAACGCTATCTACATCTCTGCAGCTAGACGAAATCAAAATCGACTTCGTTAGCGTAGTAACAGCGCTAGCCTGGTCAAGGATCCTTGCATATTAAATCGTTAAACCGCAATTGTAATCTTATTCCGGCGGCTTAAATTACATTTCTGATGCATCTCCTAAAACGAAAGTCACTACATCGGCCTACTGGTTTATGCGTTAAATCGATGTTTCGCAATACATCGTTTTATAGCCCAGTCCTAACTATGCTCCAATTAAAAAAAAAAAGTTTTGTACAAATATAAAAGGTATACATATTAGAAAATAGGTACCTAAATAAAAGTCGAATTACAATAAAATATGAATGTTAATAGAAGGAAAAAACAATTAAAAATAACAAAACTGCCCCTCAGAGAGAAAATATAACAAGTACTTTATTAAATCCAATGGAAATTTAAATTTTCGGCTCTTAGGACATAAATGATTGTATAAAAGTTTGCTTTCTTTTATTAACGTTCTGAAAAGAAACGTTCATTTTTGCGAAAAAACTTTGCCAAGAGTAAAAAAAGTCTCCTAATAGTCGCCTATTCCTGAAAATAGTTGTTTTTTTAGCTTTATCAGGCAAAAAAAGTCGCTATAGTCGCCTAAAGCCGATAATAGTAGCATTTTAGTAGCCTGTGGCAACCCTGTGTCGTATAATATTGTGGAATATACATTTTTATTTTTCATTTTTCACTGATTACTTAAAAGCCCTTAAAAACTAAATACTCTTTTTAACACAGTTTTATTGATAAACTTACAGAAAAATGCGTTAGCACTTCTTTAAAGATTGCATAATCTGAAAGTGCTCAAAATCAATTTTGTCCATCAGCGGGCTGGTCACTAATATCCAAAAAAAAAAATTCCTTGGCTTTCCTTTGAATTTTGTAACTATAATGGCATACTGCAATTATTTATAACTGATAGCACACATTTTTAATTGTTATTAAAGTGTCAATATAGAAAAAAAAAACTTTTTTTAAAAGGATTAAACTTCGCAAACATTTTTCGAGAGTGAATTCTGGTAGATAATAGACGTCACTTATAAATGTTTAAAAAACATTATGTACGACATACACACATTTTTTTTTACCATATTACTTATTCTTGAATAACATACAGTGGTTAAAAACTTTCAAATAACAAAATTGTGAAACTAAATTCAAACAAAAATATTTTTTTTTCAAAAATAAAATAAAAAGTATGACATTTAAAGAATAAGTCAAATTTGTTCTTCATTCATAAGTGTAAAACTCGTTGATCTAAATCAGTGGTCTCCAACTGGCGGCCCGTAAAGCTTTTTTTTGTGGCCCGCGAACTAAGATATATTAGTTGTCATTTTTTGCAGACAATTTTCGTAAAAAATCTGTATGGGTTTAAAATACTTTTCTCGTTAATAAAAACATAATTTCTTCGTTTCTGTGAAATTTAACATTCCAATGAAGCAAAAAAATTTATTTCTCAGGTTTTGTATCCAAGAAAATATTTATTCAAATACAAAAATAATCGTGTATGTTGCTATTTTTTATTTCATTTTTTTGTATTTTATTAACATAATTTAGCATGTGTGTATCAGAAATTACCACTAATTTTGGATGAAAATATTTACACACACATTTTTAAATTTTAAATTTAAAATATCTATTCACTGGTGGTTGCAGCAGACAAACCTCACTTTTCTCAGTGAATATTTTGTGTGTTACTATGTAAGTTTTGATACCAACCTTTTAAAAGGTTTATATTTTAACAATTAGATATCTGTTGCACATTAATAGTTTAATACATAGGTGCGCATTAAAGTTATTGTAGGCCGAATTTTTTAATATGCAATTAAATATTTTTAAAAATCTACTTCTTATTTTAATTTGAAATTGAATACTTTTGTTTTGTACAACTTAGTAAAAATCTGACAGTAATATTTAATGTTCCTTCAAACATAAAAGTGTCCTACATAAAATTTTTATAAAGTTGCGGCCTGCCATTTGATTTGTGTTTTTAATTGAGGGCCCGGCCTCATGTAAGTTGGAAACCCCAGATCTAAATGATATTTATTTCATTATTTATTATATAGCTAAAATCCAGAACAAATAATGGACTGAGTAAATAAGCCCAGAATGACAAATACAGTCAACCCCAGCTTAAAGAAATACCATCGGTTCCAACCAAATCTATTCAATTAAGAGGGTTATATAATTAAAAGGGGAGGGCAATATTCAATCTTAAATTATAAATTTTTGCGAAATTTTACTTTTTAATAGTATTTAATGTGTAGTATAGCATTTTGATTAAATACACTCAGTTTTATGATTAATAAACAATCATAATTAAAACTGTCTGTGTTAGTATCAGAAAATATAAATGTAATTTAAAGTTACAAGAAAATAAATCAATGTTTGTGAAAAATATAATATAGATATACAGCAATTTAAGAGAATTTTTTTATATCAAGAACAGCAAATAAAAACCAGGAGAATTGATGGCAAAATTTAGTTAACTGTTTTGCAGCTATGATATACAAATATTTACATTAATTAATTATTAAAAAAATTATTGACGTGGTATTAGGAAATGTAACATACCAATAATAATAAACCATTCAAACAAGTAATTTTTATCCAGCAAATATTATCATGTTTCGGATAAAAGAATTATCTTAACCCGTACCTTCTTGCTCCCGTCAAATTATGCCCTGGTGATGTTCAACCCTCTATTTCTCGTGTCCGTGATATTTCTGCGCTGATGTTTTCAAAAGTAACGCGCCAGTAAGATTAAAGCAATCTTATGCCCCAAATTATGCATATTACCCAATCTACACACCAGATGGCAGTGACAGACTATTTGCATGTGTTTAGAGATAGTTTATTTGGAAGTAGATATCAGCACTCATCAAAAATGTAAACTAAAAATCAACTCAAAAATTAAAAATGAGTAATATTGTATAAGCACTTAGTTTTGTATAATTTTCTTGAATTAAAAAGGGGTCTTTTAAGATTTTTTTTTCTTTGACATTATGCCCCTATTAAGAGATTAAATACAATCTTTCACTTGATTGATTTTAAAATCGAATAAATTCATTAAAAAAGATAATTTTTTCCAATCATGATATAATTTTTAAACAAACAATTATGGTAAGTGCTGAGCTTTGAAAATGCAATATTTTTGGGCTTTTGTTATCATAATATCTGATACTGAAGATGACTTACCGAAAGCTCTCCGAGATCAGAGATGCCTGTAGTCTGGAAGTAAGGAGTTTTTGGCACAAAGCAGGACCACTGCCAGGACTGCTGACATACAATCATCCGAAGGATAAGGACTCATGGGACTTTTTCTAAAACCTAGAAATGTGCAAACTTTTTGTTACAATATCAAACATATTACTTTAAAATACATTAATTTTGTTCCCTTTATTATTTTTCATATCAAAATATTTCTATAATTAATATTAACTTTTTTTAAACCCGAACAAATTGAGAACTATCATGGTTTTGCCTTTAAAATAGGAATTGTGTGTGTAAATTTTTTTTTAAAAATTATATTGATTCAAATAATTCATTAAATTACGATTTATCAAAAGCAGTGGTTGGAAAAACATTCTTTTTGTAGTTAACAACGACTGCTTTTTCTTCTTTTTTTTTTAAATGTAATGACTACAAACTACATTCGAAATGTCTTCTAAAAGTGTTGATATAGTGACAACAGGTTTGACCGGAAAACTCAATTTTCACAAGCATTCAAAATGGATTTGAATAAAATATTATTTTGATTAAATATGAGGAGATATAAAAAAGTTTTAGTTCATGTTTAAATGAAATAGTTCTTTATTCAAAAGCACTTTTTACGAATTCGATTTCTCAGGTTCAATTTGACCGATTTTGCATAGATCAGATGATGATCTTATTAAATCTCGACCACAAAGGCATTCTCATAGAGTACGTTGACGGGTCCGCAAAAGATTTGTGCCAATCAAATTCGATTTTTTTTTTTTTTTTTTTTTTTGCCTTTAAACTTTATTTCTTTACTCAACTAACGTTAAAAATAGTTGCCAGGAATTGCTGCAAACCACAGTAGTATGCAGTAGTTTCGCTACTCGTAGCTCGCGTAGCTTAGATGAGGAAGCGGCATTATTAAAAAATCTTTTGTGCCTCTTTGTCGCTAGATGTTTAGTAATATTGTTTTTTCCACCATGTGAGACCGAAAATTCAGCATTGCGTTTATCACACCATACCATATAGTCTATTTTGGTACTTTTAATAAATGGAAATTCTCTGCTTAGCTCTTCATTAAATTTGCATCCTCTTTTTTTACTCATCTTTTATTTCGTGGGTAAATACTAGAAATAAATAAAAAAATTATTACAAAGGCTAAAAAAGAGTATTAAATTTTACCTTATTGACCGTTACTCTGTGGCGACTATTGCTCAACCTTGGTCAATCAAATAACGAGTCAAATCGAACGTAAAATTGAAAACAACAAACCGCATAACGGCAGTCCGCACTTATCTGAATTAAGTCGAGACGTAAAGACAATGATTGCACACCACCGAGTAAATCTAACTTGGTACGTTGCCTAATTTAGTTTACTCTGCAGGCATTTTATATGTTTTTTATGCATTTTTTATTTCTTTATATTCACCATAATACTTAATAAATAGTAGGAATATATTTTTACAATACATTTAAAATAAGAAATGCAGATATTTTCTAAAAAGCGGGACATTTTTAAAAATTGGCGGGACGCGGGACTGTCACTTAAACTATATGTTTTTTATTCTATCACAAAAATATAAAATGTATAAAAAACAACGAGTAAGAAAATGAGTATAGTCGTGGAAAAAGCTAAAATTATAATATAGTATTTGTCAGTTAAAATAAAACATTTTGTTTAAGTCGTTGCTAACAATTCAAATTTCTCCGAAGCAATTCTAAACCTTAATTTTGTTCTAAATGTCAGTATTCAGACACACAACAGAAGTTTAATATGAAGTTGTTAAATGCAAATATATATATACATACATATAAATAGATGTAGAAATATAAAAAAGGATCATAGAAGTAAAAATTAAGGTAGTATTGTCAAGTTGAAACACGATATTTTTAGTTTTGATGTCAACAATACAATTCAATTGTTTCCATTGTTAAATACAATGTCAACAATTCAAATTTTTCTGAGGCAAGTCTTAACCTCTAAATATTATTTTTTTTTTATGTACACATCTCTAAATGTCAGTATTCAACCACAGAACTCGTTCTGTAGCATTTCTAATTGTTCTCCGTTGATATCGCTCTTCTGGAGTTTCAGTAGAGCGACTTTCTCTTCTTCGTAGATTGTTATATACCGTTAGCATATTATTAAGATTCATAATTTAACTCTAATAAAATTTAACTTAAAACGTGAAATAATAAAACGGCATCTAATAATATAACAAAGCGTGGAATAGTAAAGAGCTCAACTCAAAACACTTCTCATTTCTGCCAATGAAAAGGAACTATTTCAGAACTCAAAACCAACCAACCATTTTTTTTCTTGGCGAAAATCGGAGATGTGGCACACCCATATTCGGTTAGAATTCGTTGAGAATCGAAGACAAATACTATTGTGTTTATGTAATGAGTTCACAACTTCTTAATTATGTGGATAAATACAAAAAAAAGTTTAGAGATTTGTACAAAGCGCCTACAATTAAAAATGTAAACTGTTGTCAACGCGAGAAAAGAAATATCATCGGTTTTATTGATACATACGTACCTTGGCCACCAGAATACATATAAGCGTTTTATATAATATAGATTATTATTACATCTGAATGGGTACTAAGCACTGAAACAAGAGGACCATCCCTTTTTATTTTTGGGTTCATCATAAACATATCCCTCTGTTACTAGAGAATTTCTGTATTTTCAGAAAATATATTTCCTTCTTAGTGGTAACAAAAATCGTGCATTAATACTCAGGGATGAGATTGGCCAAAAGGCAAAAAAGCTGAATTTCCAAGTGAGTAAATTTCAAGCGTGTGCAATCGTTTAATAATAAATTACAGACAATTTAAGATAATAAATAACAATGTGTTGACATAAAATTGCGTACTAATTAAGTACCACTGCCCGATATACCATACACTGTTTTTTTTTTTTAAGATTCAGTGCCACTACCAGGTATACATTTGCCCAATATATCCCATATCAGTGTTTTCCAAACTTTTGTGTACCCTTTCTAAATGTTGATGATTGGAGCAATGTCAAATAATACTGTCGTCGTGCTTATAGCATTTGTTTTTATTTCAATGAAAACCACTATTCGGCTTTATCTAAGAAATAAAAATATAGAAACCAAGACAAAGTGCAAATTCAACCTTATTTTACAGTCCCAAGCAGCACGTTTTGCCAAGCGATGCTGAGATTTTATGTCCAGAAAACCTAGTACATTTCGAGCATTGTGGACAACTGACGGTGAGTTACAGATTGTTGAAGTCGAGCGCTCAGATTTACTGTAACAAGTCCATAACACAGCTCTTTTTAATGTAAATACTAAACTAAATTCCGTGGCCACGACAGTCCATAGAGGGCCATGGCATATTGTGCCCATCTCAGTATTCCTGCTTTGGGCTCTGGGATGCAGATGTTCCGGCTAGGTGGTCAGCCGAGCTCGAAACCCTCAGTGTTTTGTTCCCAAGCATGCTTGCTTGGTACTCATTTTATTGTCCCACTTCGATGCATAATACGTTACAAAATAAATTTTTTAATTTCATTGTTATCACTATCCTTTGAAGTACTGAAAATGTGTTGTCTTTTGCAGGAACAATGTAGTCTTTGTAGTCGTCAATAATATGATCACATGGATTACTGATTATGCTCATAGATTTTCGATTCTTTCTACCTTTTTGGGGATACACCAACAGTAAATGCAGATTAATTTTTTGCGTTGCATAGTCTAATCATTTTGAAACACAATTATTAACAAACACTTACGCTAGAATACGTCCTTTGCAAACTGCAATAAATGATGAGAAAAAGCCGAGATACCTAAAAAATACAAGAAGCGCTATTGATCCGATTGGGGACTCATCGATGAAAAATAAACAAACCACACTGCTTGGTATGTTTCGACGTAAAATAAAACCTTTTCGTACTCATATAGAGCGCTGTCTAGGATTCTTTGACAATACGGGACTCAAACGGTTAAGATTTATAAAGTGAAGAAAGTTTATTCCTGACTTTCATTATTTTCAAAATAATTCATTATAAAGCCAAAATTAGTAAATTAATTAATGATAACGGATTAACAGTTAGTCTTTTTTTCGTTAATATGCTCACTGTTTATGAAATTTATTTAAAAAATCACCTGTAAAGAAAAGTCGACAATTTAGGTAAAAAAATATTGGGAAACCCTCAGTGACACAAAGTGCTGGCGAAGTAGTGAAATTTAAGTTATATTATGATACCACTCTTCAAAAATCTTTCCCGGTGACCATAACAAGTTGGCAGCTATGATCATCAGCGATTTTGTTTGAGTTGAAATAACGATGTTAATTCTTTTGTTTTATTTGAAGATGGAGAACCCAAAAAATTTCGATGCGTTTACAAAACATGAATTAGTGCTTACAGTGCGCAGATATATGATCATACATTTAAAATTCAATTTTTCAAGGACTATTCACCCGATTTTGTTCAAATTTTGTATTTTGTCCCGTAGCATTACTTTATTAAAAATGGGGCAAAAATTTGTGTACCTTATTGTTCAAAATTTTTCGACCATTAGAAAATAAATCAATTAAAAATGATAACTAATTATTAAATGCTTTTTGCAGGGAATTATCCATTTTGTAATTGAGTGCAAAAATTGTAATTGAGCTCAATTCGCTTAAAAAGTAAATTTAACGTTAAAGAAATCCAAATTCGGACCACTATCGCTCTTCTGATCCGATATGATTTAAACCGCTCTCCTGACGTATGACTAAAACCTAACTTTCGAACGCTCTCATATGATTTAGGGTACTATATCCCAGATTCCAACAACCCCTCTCCCAAATTTTGAAAGTCAGGAATCCAAATGTGTAGGGAAAAAAAAGGCATATTTATAAAGATAAAGTAAGTTTTTTGAACGTTTATAACTAAAAGTAGGTGCTAAATGCAACTGAAAATACTTTCATAACTAAAACTATCGTCTGCAATAACTAATAAGCACATTTTAAATTTTGGCTCTTGAGTTTTTAAGATTGAATCATAGTACGGAAAAATCTGATCATTAGATCAAAAATTATTCATAGGGATCTGTTTACGCACTGTATTTCACTTCATTCCGAGAGTACTTCATTTCGGAATTTTACTCACCGAAAAAAAAAATCTCTTTAGTTATTAACAACATTTACGGAAAATATGTTTCAAAACATTATGAATCACAAAACTTTCAATATTTAGTATTAATTTTTAAGATTACCTGAAATACGAAAAGACAAGCTTGCTGAATTTTTTAAATGTTTCCTCCTCTTTTCATCTGTGTGTATGCATACAAAATTCATCCATACGAATAAAATCAGAGAACACAAGAGAACGATGACTTCTAGGAACTGGAAAAAAAATCTAAAATATTGATTAGTTTCCCTCAAAAAAAATCGTTTTATGAAAATCAAAAATGTAATCGTTAAAAGTAAACATTGCACAGCATTTTTTAAAAAGTGAAAAGTAGACTACCGATGTCGTAAATTGGATGAGTAAATTTTTGTCTTTTAGATGTAATCAGCTTTGCAATTGGGCGCTCTATTATTTCTCTCTTTTTTTGGACCCTGAACTCAGAAGAAGCTAAAAACTTTTCATTATCCGTATTCACATAAAATATTACTTTCTGTTTTATGCAAGGTACAAAACGGAATAAATAAAGTTAGCTTCACTTACAGAAGAGTTCTTTCATAGACTAATAATATAGGTAAACTGCTCATCTATGATTGTCAATCGGCAGCTACTAAGAATCTTGTAAAGAAAATAGTAAATGAATTATTGATTAGAGAAAAAAAAATACACTTAGGACAAACTCTTCGAAGCTGTATATTTGTTTTTCAATTGAGTAAATTACATTTTGTTCTGCGTAAATAAATTTCACTTTTCCTTATTCACAACTCGTCATTTTTCTGAAAGAAAATTTCAATATTTTAGCTTAGTTGAACTTAACGTTGTGTCTAACAAGCTTACTCAATTCTTTCATAACTCAATTAAAAACTATATAATTTCACGCACTACCCAGGAAGTTTATTCAACTCTGGCATAACTCAATTTAGAACTTTATAAGTTGGCTAGTGACGTAGAAAAAATTATAAAAGCATAATAAAATCTTTTAATTGTGAAAAATAGCTGGCAATCTTTTCTGTTTTATGTACTTTGGTTTTTCCATATTTTTTATACTACATAAGACTGTGTGACCTACATGAAACTGTTTTTTTTAGCAATTTCGCCAAACTAAGTGAGAACCATTAAATCATTATTATAATTAATTCTTTCAAGAATCAGTTTAGATTGATTTAATGTGATCAAGGGGGGGGGGGGAGTAAGTTTTTAGGGGAAGATAGTTTCAGGAGGAGTGGTGGGTTTTACGATTAGGGTAAGTCTAATGCGATTTTATTTGTAATGATGAACTCCTAATCTGCATGTTAAGTCAACAATTAAATTTTCTAGAAGCTTTCTACTTAAGAAAAGAAAGAAATATCACAAACTTATTTTAGAGGACTAATATATAATTATAAACAGGGTAAGCATATAATAATAGCTCAATAGTAATAGATTTATGATTGTAGCCCCTCTGAGAATGTCACTTACCTGGTTTCTTCACTAAAATCTCCAATTAATACAAATTAACTTTTATCATTTACTTATCTCAAATATTTGCCCTTCTTGTTGACTCTACGTTATTATATTAAACAAAACACGTGTTTTATTCCATTAGAATTAACTGCATCACTTGGTGTGAGGATATTGATCGCTGTCAAATTTATGAGTCATAATTTATCGTATCATGTAATTTTCTCCGGTTCATATCCCTTTCAAGGGAGTGCAAAGCACGGGTTTCTGCAGTATTAAAACATTTTAGTATTGGTGAGGTTTTAATAATTATCAAATATATAAAATATCAATATACTTTATATTAGTATATTTCGTGCTTATTCCATAACCCTTCATCATTTGAGTTTTGTTTGAAATATATTTAGCAGTAGTAGAAGAGTAAAGCCGATATTTTAAAATATATACACATACATACATATACACATACATATATACATACACATACATGCATATATACATGCATATATACATATATATACACATATATATACACATATATATACACATATATATACACATATATATACACATATATATACATATATATATACATACACATATATATACATATATATATACATACACATATATATACATATATGGAGAGAGAGAGAGATTAAAAGAAAACAAAAGAAACAATTCAGAGAAAATGAGAATAATAAATTTAGCAATGCGAAACGAGCTCAACAAAGGTATTTCACAAAACATTATAATAATTTTTTTAAAAAAACAAAGAAAAAAGGAGAGAAATAAAACAAAAAACTAAACAAACACTGTGAAAAAGTGAATAAATAAATGGAAATCAATAAAAAGACGGAAAAAAGTATTCTGAACAAACGAAAAACAAACATAATCAAAAAACTGAAAATAACTAGAATAAAATAGAAAAATCATCAGAAAAAAAGAATGAAAAATGCAAAGAAAAACGGAAAACAAACATATTAAAAAATTGAAAAAGTTCAAGGAACAAATAGGAGGTAACGAAAAAATAAGAAACAGAGCACCGCAAACTTTAAAAAAAGGAAAGAACGAAAAAAATAGCATGAGCAAACCGAAAACAGACATAACCTTGAACACCTTTCAAAGAAAACCAAACCAGAATGAAGAAAAAAAACTGAGAACAAAAAATTAAAAACTGAATAAATAACACAAGACGGAAAACAAAGCAATGCGAAGAAAAAAGAAGAAAAAAATGAACAAAGGAGAAACAAAACACCGGAAACTAATAGGAGACAAACACGATGAAAAAGAATCCGAAACGAACAAGAAAAAAAAAACCTAAGTAAAATAGCAAAGCCCATTGAAAAACGAAAAAAATAAATAAAGGAACAGAAAAAACAAACAGAATGAATAGGATAAAACAAAGCACCGAGAACAAATACAATAAAAATATACTGTATCAAATAAACATAAAACACACTGAACAAACGACAAGTTGATAAAGCGAAAAACAAAACATCACAACGGAAGATAAACATACTGTAAAGACGAAAAACAAATTAGCAAAGAATATATGGAATAAACCGTGAGAAAATTAAAAACATACCGTAAAGAAAATTAACAACAAAGAAACATAATCAAAGATCCCAATAAAAAACACGAGAGATAAAAAACAAGGTGAAAAGGCAAAAAACAAACCATGAAAAAATGGAAAGCAAAAACACATTAAAAAGACAAAAACAAACTCCTGTAAAAAAACGGGGAAAAAAAAGAAAAAACAAATATATTGAAAATATGAAAAATATAATTGTTGTCTTTTGACAAGTGCAGAAAAGTCAAAGTGCAAGTCAAATGTGACAGAAGGCATGGAGCATAGCCCTATTGCACACCTGTTGGTCCGCGGAAGGTATTTTATTTCCCTTCTACCACCCACTGGAAAATCAGTGGAGGCATTCCCCTATCCGCCACCTTGGGGACGCGCTCTCTAGGGGTTACAGGCTCCCCCGAGAGAAAAATATAAAAAACGAGAAACAAAGTATTCTTAACACATATAGGACAAAAAGAAAAGAATAAACAAAAAAGAAGTACTTTAAATAAAGGAAAATAAACTTTTCAAAAGACGAAAAACAAAGAAAGGTGAGCAAAGGAGAAAAAATTATGAATAAACGGAAAACGAAACAAACTCAACAAAGGAAAAATCAACACAATGAAAAGGAGAATGAAAAAAAACATAACAAATAAGAGACAAACACAATGAAAAGAAGGAAAACAAAGCACCTGAAAAAAAAAAAAATGTCAGAATGGGAAAACTAAGAATATGCCAGTACACTAGAACAAGAAAATGTTGAAAGAAAAAAAAAAGAAGAAAATGCAAGAACACTGTAACAAAAAAACAAAATGCTGGAGCACAAGAAAAAAATAAAATTATCACAGAACAACAGAACCAAGAAAATTAACCAAGAGCACTAGAACCTGGAAAACATATGAATAATAAAAATTAACCAAGAAAACAGGAACGAAGCAGATTAACCAAGAAAACAGGAAAGACAACATTTGAATTGAGGAAAATACATTTATCAGAGGCAGCCAACAGAATTCTTTTAAGAACATGATAAGAACTTTGGAAAACGACCATTTTCCTATCCGATCTTTAATTTACTGTTTAAAATATTTATAAATGTGGTGGGAAAATTTTAATTATAATTCATCAAAATATTAATGCACTATCTTTGCTACCACTGGAAAAATAATTTTCGAAACTACGGAAAATCCGTTAAAGAATTCTCATTAAAATTATTGAGAATATCACCATTAATATTAGAATACCAATATTTATTTCATACTTTGATTATAAAAAAAATATAAGATGTATTTTTTCCCCTTTGCTTTTAAATTATATATATGAACATTATTTAAAGTAAATAAATTTTATGCATTGTAAAATTGACATCATATTACAAAGTGAAAAAAAAAAGGGAAAAAAAAAAAAAAACTGAACTAGTAACCAAGTGTAGTAAAACCTAGCTACTTTTGAGTTAATCCTCTTTAACTTAAAATAGTTTTCTATTATCGTTACTAGTTTCCTATAAAAAGATAATTAGCGAAACTTGCTTTTTTTCTAAAAAACGAAATTTCCTGTAAATAAGATTTTATAGTTTCGTTTGGTAATAAAAAGAACGTATTAGGTTCTTTAACGGAAAACATCCTCTTCTGACAACAACGAAACTACTCCATCAACCCATGTTAATTTAGCTATATATTCTTGTTCATTTTAGAGTTGAATCGTATTACTAACACTAGACACTATAGTTTTAACGAGTTCAAGTTATGGCAGCAATTTTAATGATGCATTTTACCGTCAGAATGCTTGCTAATTTACAAGAGTCCTTTGTTAATTGAGCATGCTTTTAAACAAACACGATAATGGGTACTACTTTAAAAAATTTCAAGAATGAACTTAGATTTTAACCAATTAACATAATTTAGCGTTACATATCAAAATTTTTCTGAAATAATAAAAGAGGTAATGAATACGAAATGTTTGCTTTTTTCCCCTGTCAATTTTGTAAGCAGTATTGCGTCGTACTGGACAAAAAGTTTTTAAATCTGATTTAAGAAAACTACACAGTTTAGATTTCTATATTCTACTACAACTCAGAAAACACTTCAGGATATAACAGATAAGCTGGTAGCTATGCTATTTTTAAAGTTGGACTCCAAATATATAAAAACATTAAATGCACATCAATGTCTTATATACCATGACTTTACTTTAGTTCAACTGTTGCTGGTTGAAATTTTTCAATGAAATAACTTAAAAATTAAACTTAAGAATATCTTAAAAATATCAATCATAGTCAAAATTAAACAAACAATGTAAACGTGACAAAAATTTATTGTCATAACAAAATATACCAAATAAGTAATACAAAACATTTTTAAAATGAAAGAAAAACACAACAAAAGTACTTCCTTGGAGTACATATGAAACATAACTAAACAATCTGAACAAAATTCTGTTTTCAAAATAAATACTTGAAAATATTAAAAATTGTCAAAATTAAACAAACATAACAACACTTTGTTGCCATAAAATAATCCAAATACTAATAAGAAATAAAAAACAATACTTTTTTAAAACAAAATAACAAACTTGCTTCTTTGAAGTGCTCACAAAATATAATTAAATAATTTGTTTAAACAAACTTTTGTTTTCCAAATAAAAACATTTTCTTAAAAAATATCAAAAAGCATAACATGCTCGTTAAACAATAATAAATTACTTCGAATCAATTTTTCAAGAAGTAAATTTAGAATAATGTTAATTTTGATTACCTAATAATCAAAAGTATATATACTTAAAAGTAAAAATACCTACATTTGTTTTCAACCATAAAATGGAAGCAAGTACCATAATTGCAACCAACCAAACATGATTAAATATAAAAATGACTAACTTACTCAGTTAAGAAAAGAATGCATTATACGTAACGTTGAGGATTTTTAGAATTGGATCAGCGTCTGCCGTAGTAAAGATTTTCTAAGATTACGGAAAATTAAAAAATTTATATGTCTCATAGTCTTTATAATTTATCCCATTACCTAAAGGAGGTTTGAAAAATTTAATAAGAAAGGATTCTCCAGCTTTTAAAAAATCAACCTTCTCTTTTGAAATTTAAAGATAAGATTTATGTCTTATAAAAATGAAATATCAGTCTCCAGCTTTTAAAAAATCGACCATCTCTTTGAAATTTAAAGATAAGATTTATGTCTTATAAGAAAGAAATATCAGTCTCCAGCGTTTAAAAAATCAACAGTCTCTTTTGAAATTTAAAGATAAGATTTATGTCTTATAAAAAAGAAATATCAGTCTCCAGCTTTTAAAAAATCGACAGTCTCTTTTGAAATTTAACGATAAGATTTATGTCTCATAAAAAAGAAATATCAGTCTCCAGCTTTTAAAAAATCGACAGTCTCTTTTGAAATTTAAAGATAAGATTTATGTCTTATAAAAAAGAAATATCAGTCTCCAGCTTTTAAAAAATCGACAGTCTCTTTTGAAATTTAAAGATAAGATTTATGTCTTATAAAAAAGAAATATCAGTCTCCAGCTTTTAAAAAATCGATGCCTCTACGCAAATTTGAAGATTAAATATATGTCTCAAAACCTAACCCTTATTCATTAGTCACATTAGACTGAAAAGTTGGCATTACAAAATGTTATTAAAAAATATAAGTGCCTGAATAAATTTCACATGCCCCATAGCAGTAAAGCCCTTGTAATGTAATTGATATACTACTATTAGAAATCAACCAACACTTACTAGATATTAAATATAGCTAATTTCTAAAGAAATTATAGCCACCTTTAGATTGCAAAGAATTTGTATTAAAAAGGAAGAACGCCAGGATTATAAAAAAATGCACAGTCACCTTTAAGTCTAAAAAATTACTTTTACATTACATTGAGAAAATATTTAGAATATTTATGGAGAAGTACAGTTAAAAAACAGCAATCTTTAATTGCCACATTTCAGATAACAATTTCTAACTAAAGACTTACATATTAGATTGCAAAGAATTTGTATTAAAAAGGAAGAACGCCAGGATTATAAAAAAATGCACAGTCACCTTTAAGTCTAAAAAATTACTTTTACATTACATTGAGAAAATATTTAGAATATTTATGGAGAAGTACAGTTAAAAAACAGCAATCTTTAATTGCCACATTTCAGATAACAATTTCTAACTAAAGACTTACATATTAGATTGCAAAGAATTTGTATTAAAAAGGAAGAATGCCAGGATTATAAAAAAATGCACAGTCACCTTTAAGTCTAAAAAATTACTTTTATATTACATTGAGAAAATATTTAGAATATTTATGGAGAAGTACTGTTAAAAAACAGCAATCTTTAATCGCCTCATTTCAGATAACAATTTCTAACTAAAGACTTACATATTAGATTGCAAAGAATTTGTATTAAAAAGGAAGAACGCCAGGATTATAAAAAAATGCACAGTCACCTTTAAGTCTAAAAAATTACTTTTACATTACATTGAGAAAATATTTAGAATATTTATGGAGAAGTACAGTTAAAAAACAGCAATCTTTAATTGCCACATTTCAGATAACAATTTCTAACTAAAGACTTACATATTAGATTGCAAAGAATTTGTATTAAAAACGAAGAACGCCAGGATTATAAAAAAATGCACAGTCACCTTTAAGTCTAAAAAATTACTTTTACATTACATTGAGAAAATATTTAGAATATTTATGGAGAAGTACAGTTAAAAAACAGCAATCTTTAATTGCCACATTTCAGATAACAATTTCTAACTAAAGACTTACATATTAGATTGCAAAGAATTTGTATTAAAAAGGAAGAACGCCAGGATTATAAAAAAATGCACAGTCACCTTTAAGTCTAAAAAATTACTTTTACATTACATTGAGAAAATATTTAGAATATTTATGGAGAAGTACAGTTAAAAAACAGCAATCTTTAATTGCCACATTTCAGATAACAATTTCTAACTAAAGACTTACATATTAGATTGCAAAGAATTTGTATTAAAAAGGAAGAACGCCAGGATTATAAAAAAA
Organism: Parasteatoda tepidariorum; assembly: GCF_982258835.1. Taxonomy (NCBI): domain Eukaryota; kingdom Metazoa; phylum Arthropoda; class Arachnida; order Araneae; family Theridiidae; genus Parasteatoda; species Parasteatoda tepidariorum. Next base: position 96,292,092 of record NC_141765.1, on the reverse strand, counting down.
TGCACAGTCACCTTTAAGTCTAAAAAATTACTTTTATATTACATTGAGAAAATATTTAGAATATTTATGGAGAAGTACTGTTAAAAAACAGCAATCTTTAATCGCCTCATTTCAGATAACAATTTCTAACTAAAGACTTACATATTAGATTGCAAAGAATTTGTATTAAAAAGGAAGAACGCTAGGATTATAAAAAAATGCACAGTCACCTTTAAGTCTAAAAAATTACTTTTACATTACATTGAGAAAATATTTAGAATATTTATGGAGAAGTACAGTTAAAAAACAGCAATCTTTAATTGCCACATTTCAGATAACAATTTCTAACTAAAGACTTACATATTAGATTGCAAAGAATTTGTATTAAAAAGGAAGAACGCCAGGATTATAAAAAAATGCACAGTCACCTTTAAGTCTAAAAAATTACTTTTATATTACATTGAGAAAATATTTAGAATATTTATGGAGAAGTACTGTTAAAAAACAGCAATCTTTAATCGCCTCATTTCAGATAACAATTTCTAACTAAAGACTTACATATTAGATTGCAAAGAATTTGTATTAAAAAGGAAGAACGCCAGGATTATAAAAAAATGCACAGTCACCTTTAAGTCTAAAAAATTACTTTTACATTACATTGAGAAAATATTTAGAATATTTATGGAGAAGTACAGTTAAAAAACAGCAATCTTTAATTGCCACGTTTCAGATAACAATTTCTAACTAAAGACTTACATATTAGATTGCAAAGAATTTGTATTAAAAAGGAAGAATGCCAGGATTATAAAAAAATGCACAGTCACCTTTAAGTCTAAAAAATTACTTTTACATTACATTGAGAAAATATTTAGAATATTTATGGAGAAGTACAGTTAAAAAACAGCAATCTTTAATTGCCACATTTCAGATAACAATTTCTAACTAAAGACTTACATATTAGATTGCAAAGAATTTGTATTAAAAAGGAAGAACGCCAGGATTATAAAAAAATGCACAGTCACCTTTAAGTCTAAAAAATTACTTTTACATTACATTGAGAAAATATTTAGAATATTTAATGAAAGAAGTCGGCCAGTATTATGAAAGAAATCTTATTCTCAAGCATTAAATGAAATTCTCTGCATCTTTAAAACCAAATATTAAAGCTTAAGTTTGTCTCATAGTACGTGTAATGATTTATCACATTATGGAGAACGAAAATTCTTACTGTAAATGAATTATATTGATAGTTCAGCAATTTGTAACCTAAAGTCATTAAAAAGAAATGCTTATTTCAGAAATTTGCTTAAGAGAAAAAATATTTCAGATATATACATACATTCAAAATTTCTTGAACAATAAAGAAACATTATATCGTGCATAAATAAGGACGCACGATTTGTACATACATTTGGTAGTCATTTTTTAACAAATTAAAAAGCATTACTGACAAGTTTGTAGACACATAAAACTTTTTCCTAACTTAAAGTATTGTTATTGAAAAGTGTTAATAAGGCAGGACTAGTAATGAATTTTTAAAAATTTGAGGAAATTTTTTAAAATAATTTTTTTGGATATCTCACGTTGACTTGCAACTAATTATTATGTAGACTTAATTTTGTCTCTACTTCATACATACATTTCTGAGGAACATTTTTTTCTTAACTTAAGATCTGCTAAGTTTCAGAGTTTCAATTTTCTGTTAATTCCATCTTTTAAATTCTTCCTTAAGCTTTTATCTATTTCCTAATTTCTTCAAATGATGGTGTTTCAAGCACTTCTTTGTTATCAATATAGAACTATATTTTTTAATGTATCGTGTTTTTCTTTACAAAGATTATTAGGATATCAAAGTGTTTATTTCATCTTTTAAAATTCTTTTTCAGCTTTCCATGAGAATGAAAGTGTGCTCTTTCAGCTTCACAGCTTTCCATGTCTAGATTCGGGCTTTCTACCAGTTCAACGTTTCATCTCACTCTTAATTGGGGCTTTTAACCACCTTGCAGTTTTCAATCTCAGTCTAAATTGGAGCTTTCTAACGCTTCACATCTTTCCATCTCACTCTCAATTGGGGCTTTCTACCACTTCACAGCTTTCCATGTCTAGATTCGGGCTTTCTACCAGTTCAACGTTCCATCTCACTCTTAATTGGGGCTTTTAACCACCATGCAGTTTTCAATCTCAGTCTAAATTGGAGCTTTCTAACACTTCACATCTTTCCATCTCACTCTCAGTCTGGGCTTTCTACCACTTAACAGCCTTCCATGTCTAGATTCGGGCTTTCTACCAGTTCAACGTTCCATCTCACTCTTAATTGGGGCTTTTAACCACCTTGCAGTTTTCAATCTCAGTCTAAATTGGAGCTTTCTAACGCTTCACATCTTTCCATCTCACTCTCAATTGGGGGCTTTCTACCACTTCACAGCTTTCCATGTCTAGATTCGGGCTTTCTCTCAGTTCAACGTTCCATCTCACTCTTAATTGAGGCTTTTAACCACCTTGCAGTTTTCAATCTCAGTCTAAATTGGAGCTTTCTAACGCTTCACATCTTTCCATCTCACTCTCAATTGGGGATTTCTGCCACTTCACAGCTTTCCATGTCTAGATTCGGGCTTTCTACCAGTTCAACGTTCCATCTCACTCTTAATTGGGGCTTTTAACCACCATGCAGTTTTCAATCTCAGTCTAAATTGGAGCTTTCTAACGCTTCACATCTTTCATTCTCACTCTCAATTGGGGCCTTCTACCACTTCACAGCTTTCCATGTCTAGATTCAGGCTTTCTACCAGTTCAACGTTCCATCTCACTCTTAATTGGGGCTTTTAACCACCTTGCAGTTTTCAATCTCAGTCTAAATTGGAGCTTTCTAACGCTTCACATCTTTCCATCTCACTCTCAATTGGGGCTTTCTACCACTTCACAGCCTTCCATGTCTAGATTCGGGCTTTCTACCAGTTCAACGTTCCATCTCACTCTTAATTGGGGCTTTTAACCACCTTGCAGTTTTCAATCTCAGTCTAAATTGGAGCTTTCTAACGCCTCACATCTTTCCATCTCACTCTCAATTGGGGCTTTCTACCACTTCACAGCTTTCCATGTCTAGATTCGGGCTTTCTACCAGTTCAACGTTCCATCTCACTCTTAATTGGGGCTTTTAACCACCTTGCAGTTTTCAATCTCAGTCTAAATTGGAGCTTTCTAACACTTCACATCTTTCCATCTCACTCTCAGTCGGGGCTTTCTACCACTTAACAGCCTTCCATGTCTAGATTCAGGCTTTCTACCAGTTCAACGTTCCATCTCACTCTTAATTGGGGCTTTTAACCACCATGCAGTTTTCAATCTCAGTCTAAATTGGAGCTTTCTAACGCTTCACATCTTTCATTCTCACTCTCAATTGGGGCCTTCTACCACTTCACAGCTTTCCATGTCTAGATTCAGGCTTTCTACCAGTTCAACGTTCCATCTCACTCTTAATTGGGGCTTTTAACCACCTTGCAGTTTTCAATCTCAGTTTAAATTGGAGCTTTCTAACGCTTCACATCTTTCCATCTCACTCTCAATTGGGGGCTTTCTACCACGTCACAGCTTTCCATGTCTAGATTCGGGCTTTCTACCAGTTCAACGTTCCATCTCACTCTTAATTGAGGCTTTTAACCACCATGCAGTTTTCAATCTCAGTCTAAATTGGAGCTTTCTAACACTTCACATCTTTCCATCTCACTCTCAGTCGGGGCTTTCTACCACTTAACAGCCTTCCATGTCTAGATTCGGGCTTTCTACCAGTTCAACGTTCCATCTCTCTTAATTGGGGCTTTTAACCACCTTGCAGTTTTCAATCTCAGTCTAAATTGGAGCTTTCTAACGCTTCACATCTTTCCATCTCACTCTCAATTGGGGGCTTTCTACCACTTCACAGCTTTCCATGTCTAGATTCGGGCTTTCTACCAGTTCAGCGTTCCATCTCACTCTTAATTGAGGCTTTTAACCACCATGCAGTTTTCAATCTCAGTCTAAATTGGAGCTTTCTAACGCTTCACATCTTTCCATCTCACTCTCAATTGGGGCTTTCTACCACTTCACAGCTTTCCATGTCTAGATTCGGGCTTTCTACCAGTTCAACGTTCCATCTCACTCTTAATTGGGGCTTTTAACCACCATGCAGTTTTCAATCTCAGTCTAAATTGGAGCTTTCTAACGCTTCACATCTTTCCATCTCACTCTCAATTGGGGCTTTCTACCACTTCACAGCTTTCCATGTCTAGATTCGGGCTTTCTACCAGTTCAACGTTCCATCTCACTCTTAATTGGGGCTTTTAACCACCAAGCAGTTTTCAATCTCAGTCTAAATTGGAGCTTTCTAACGCTTCACATCTTTCCATCTCACTCTCAATTGGGGCTTTCTACCACTTCACAGCTTTCCATATCTAGATTCAGGCTTTCTACCAGTTCAACATTCCATCTCACTCTTAATTGGGGCTTTTAACCACCTTGCAGTTTTCAATCTCAGTCTAAATTGGAGCTTTCTAACGCTTCACATCTTTCCATCTCACTCTCAATTGGGGATTTCTGCCACTTCACAGCTTTCCATGTCTAGATTCGAGCTTTCTACCAGTTCAACGTTCCATCTCACTCTTAATTGGGGCTTTTAACCACCTTGCAGTTTTCAATCTCAGTCTAAATTGGAGCTTTCTAACACTTCACATCTTTCCATCTCACTCTCAGTCGGGGCTTTCTACCACTTAACAGCCTTCCATGTCTAGATTCAGGCTTTCTACCAGTTCAACGTTCCATCTCACTCTTAATTGGGGCTTTTAACCACCATGCAGTTTTCAATCTCAGTCTAAATTGGAGCTTTCTAACGCTTCACATCTTTCATTCTCACTCTCAATTGGGGCCTTCTACCACTTCACAGCTTTCCATGTCTAGATTCAGGCTTTCTACCAGTTCAACGTTCCATCTCACTCTTAATTGGGGCTTTTAACCACCTTGCAGTTTTCAATCTCAGTCTAAATTGGAGCTTTCTAACGCCTCACATCTTTCCATCTCACTCTCAATTGGGGCTTTCTACCACTTCACAGCTTTCCATGTCTAGATTCGGGCTTTCTACCAGTTCAACGTTCCATCTCACTCTTAATTGGGGCTTTTAACCACCTTGCAGTTTTCAATCTCAGTCTAAATTGGAGCTTTCTAACACTTCACATCTTTCCATCTCACTCTCAGTCGGGGCTTTCTACCACTTAACAGCCTTCCATGTCTAGATTCAGGCTTTCTACCAGTTCAACGTTCCATCTCACTCTTAATTGGGGCTTTTAACCACCATGCAGTTTTCAATCTCAGTCTAAATTGGAGCTTTCTAACGCTTCACATCTTTCATTCTCACTCTCAATTGGGGCCTTCTACCACTTCACAGCTTTCCATGTCTAGATTCAGGCTTTCTACCAGTTCAACGTTCCATCTCACTCTTAATTGGGGCTTTTAACCACCTTGCAGTTTTCAATCTCAGTTTAAATTGGAGCTTTCTAACGCTTCACATCTTTCCATCTCACTCTCAATTGGGGGCTTTCTACCACGTCACAGCTTTCCATGTCTAGATTCGGGCTTTCTACCAGTTCAACGTTCCATCTCACTCTTAATTGAGGCTTTTAACCACCATGCAGTTTTCAATCTCAGTCTAAATTGGAGCTTTCTAACGCTTCACATCTTTCCATCTCACTCTCAATTGGGGCTTTCTACCACTTCACAGCCTTCCATGTCTAGATTCGGGCTTTCTACCAGTTCAACGTTCCATCTCACTCTTAATTGGGGCTTTTAACCACCTTGCAGTTTTCAATCTCAGTCTAAATTGGAGCTTTCTAACGCTTCACATCTTTCCATCTCACTCTCAATTGGGGCTTTCTACCACTTCACAGCTTTCCATGTCTAGATTCGGGCTTTCTACCAGTTCAACGTTCCATCTCACTCTTAATTGGAGCTTTCAACCACCTTGCAGTTTTCAATCTCAGTCTAAATTGGAGCTTTCTAACGCTTCACATCTTTCCATCTCACTCTCAATTGGGGCTTTCTACCACTTCACAGCTTTCCATGTCTAGATTCGGGCTTTCTACCAGTTCAACGTTCCATCTCACTCTTAATTGGGGTTTTTAACCACCTTGCAGTTTTCAATCTCAGTCTAAATTGGAGCTTTCTAACGCTTCACATCTTTCCATCTCACTCTCAATTGGGGCTTTCTACCACTTCACAGCTTTCCATGTCTAGATTCGGGCTTTCTACCAGTTCAACGTTCCATCTCACTCTTAATTGGGGCTTTTAACCACCTTGCAGTTTTCAATCTCAGTCTAAATTGGAGCTTTCTAACGCTTCACATCTTTCCATCTCACTCTCAATTGGGGCTTTCTACCACTTCACAGCTTTCCATGTCTAGATTCGGGCTTTCTACCAGTTCAACGTTCCATCTCACTCTTAATTGGGGCTTTTAACCACCTTGCAGTTTTCAATCTCAGTCTAAATTGGAGCTTTCTAACGCTTCACATCTTTCCATCTCACTCTCAATTTGGGCTTTCTACCACTTCACAGCTTTCCATGTCTAGATTCGGGCTTTCTACCAGTTCAACGTTCCATCTCACTCTTAATTGGGGCTTTTAACCACCATGCAGCTTTCAATCTCAGTCTAAATTGGAGCTTTTTAACGCTTCACATCTTTCCATCTCGCTCTCAATTGGGGTTTTCTACCACTTCACAGCTTTCCATGTCTAGATTCGGGCTTTCTACCAGTTCAACGTTCCATCTCACTCTTAATTGGGGCTTTTAACCACCTTGCAGTTTTCAATCACAGTCTAAATTGGAGCTTTCTAACACTTCACATCTTTCCATCTCACTCTAAATTGGTGCTTTCTACCATCTATCAGCTTTCCATCTCTCTAAATTTCAGCATAGATCTTCTATCACAGCTTTCCATCTCATTCTATTTGTGTCTGGATCGCTTATCTTACTTCATGTCTTTCCTATTGTTTTCAATCCACTTGCAATCATCTTGCGCAAAGTAATTTCAGTTCTACCTCTTTCTCAAAGCCCTGAGAGGTCCAAACAAAAAAATTTTTTACTTTAAAATTTTCAGGTTTATGTAGAAATATGATTAATCCGTTTTCATTTACAGTTTTTAGTTTCCAGATTAGTTTGTGTTTTTCTTATCTAAATATTTCTGCATGAGAAATTTTACTTTGATGCACTCGATTCTTCTTAAACAGTTGATAATAAATACTTTACTTTTTCAAGTTATTTTTCTTGCCGTGCCATGTCATAGATCCATATTATAAAACAGATTTACCATTCGTTTTTATAATTTTAATTTCCGTTGAATTTGTTATGTTTTTGTTTTTCCAAAATTTATTGAATAATGTAACTGCTTCGGTCTTTATTTAAACTACTTAGCATATATTTATCAGTTCGTACATTATTATATTTCAAAGGTGGCAAATATTGAACCTATTAACACTTGGTTATAATCTTTTTGGTTAATTGTTGTGGGGAAAATGTTTGACCAAGGTAATTTGGAGTTTATCCAAGTTTCTCATACAATTAATATATTGGCAGCAGTATCAAATTCCATCTTGATTAGTTGAGTATCAATTTTAGCATTTACTGCGTATTTATTTCTATTCTCACCTTGATACATTTCCTACTATACAGCTTATTCCAGTTTCTGAATGATCTTCGATGATTCTGATGGTTTTACTCTCTTTACTTGGCTTTGACATGCAAACTGGTGCAATTATTAAACAAAAATTGCATTTGGAAGTGCATTTTCAGCTTTTAGTGATTAGCTTCAAATAAAAAGCATTTACTTTTCATTTCTTTTTTGACTTGTTCTTAATTTAACTTTGGGTGATTTGGGGAAATTTTTTTCATTGTTGAGCACTGGACTAAGTGTTTTCAACTTGGAAATATCTGAGTTTGTAATTTTTATTGCAATACAAATGCCCGTGGCATCTGAATGCTTTATTCTTCTTAAATCTAATATTGTGAAACATATTGATTTGCCTCGTTCACTTTGTTGGCAGTAAATTTTAAATCGCCGAAAATTGGCTGACAGCTTTATTCTTCATTGGTAAAACTACCACCGGAGTAGAAACTTTGGAGAGTTCTACCAGACACCTCTTCTCTGTAGTTGCTTGACTTCGTCAAAGTCTTTTTTTGTAAAGTATGTCTGAAATTTAGCAGAAGTTTATCTATTGTTCTGTAAGGTGATAAATGATAAATCAACAAAAACTTAATACATCATTGGTTAGAAAAGATTTATTATCCTCATCTGCAGTAATTTAATCTATAACAGTCCAGAATGCATTGTATTTTGAATGATAAGCAGGTTGATCAGCAATCATTTGCAAATGACTTTTAAATTGCAAATCATTGTCTGACAGAATTTCCTGAGGATATCTTGAGAGCAATTGTCTGTAATGATAACAGATGCCACTGTAGATGATATGTTTCGTTTTTATTTTTTTCTTCTTAATTTCAGTCGCTTTCTTTTAGGTAAGAAGCAATTTCGCTTTCAAGTGTCCCGTTATTGGAATAAAAATATCTATTGATTTAATATTACTTTTGTTGTTTCGTTATTTCGTCTAATTTTTTAAAATTAAACATAATTTAACATGAAAAGATATACTCAGATTATCTAAAGCAGAAAATATAAAAATTATGAAATTCCTGCTGAAGAATTTAAGTTTGTATCAGAATTTATAATGTCCAAAAGTTTGCTTAAAGTTTTATAATAATAATATTTATATTATGTTCGCATGAATATATAATTTGATATATAGCTAATAGAAGTTTATTTTTCTTTTTAATTTTTCTTTGTCAAATAAAGTTATTTTTAATTTTAAAAAATAGCTTTTCATGAAAACAGCATATTATAGTTCTGCTTAATGCTGTTTTATGCATCTACAACTTTTTTTTATTTTGTTACATTTCAATTTTAGATTCATATTCAATATAATAAATTATAATAAGATTCAAAAACATTATAAGCAGACACACAAATTGGGTATTTATAAAACTTGTTTGCTTTATGAATTTCCTGATTTTTAAAATTATGGGTAACAGAAACCATGCAGCAAAGCAATAGGTGCTGCAGTGCTTAGTATTGCACCTCAGTTAACATTACCTTTAGGTAAATAAAAAAATTGCAAAGATTTATATTTTATTTAAGTGATTTATTTCCTACATTTATTTTAAATAATATTACTAAAAAATCGCATATCAAATTAACAAAATAATTTTTTTTTAAAATTTCCTTTTGACCCTACTAACGCAGTACCTCATAATTGCAAGCAGGTTGGGAATCTGTCTTTATTTCAATAAGTGATGCACCAGAAAAAAAAAACTGTAAAATCTTAATTTCATATTACAAGCGTAGAATATTTAGTAAAGTATCTTTAGAACGACAGTATTTAAATAGAAGATCAGTGAAGCTACTGAAAAAATTGTATCTTCAAAGCTTTGTTCGGTTTACGCTATTTTCTGCAACGCAGGCGTTATATGCATGAACACAGACTTTTTAAAAATAACTAACTCAATTATAGCATTCAGGATTTATTATTGTTTTCTTTTATATTTTTACAACACTAGGGAAATTTTGAACAATGAAATATGGAAGATTAGTACACAATTTTATATTAATAAATTTTTCAATTCTGTAAATACTTTTAGGCAAATTTCAAATGATTAATTTTTAATTTTTTCAGGCTCCAGCAATATTAGTGATTGAATTTAATGATAATTTCAGTACAATAGAATTTAATGAGTATTTTTTTAGATTGTTCAGATACTCGCTTCCTCCTTTACCTCAACCATCATTTCAAAGGAATTTGCAAAAATTTCTTTGATTTTTTTTAGCATTATTTAACATAGGAATTTTCCAAAGTTCGCTGTAAATATTTTTTTCGCAAAAGAATGTTTTTTAGAAAAGAAATGATCAAATTCTACGTAAAATTAAATTTATAAAGAGAAGTTTATTACAAAATGTTCAGATAAAAATAAGTGTAATAAAATGATTAACTTTTTTGACTTTTAGATGAAATTGAATTAAAAATGAAAAAAAAAATCTAATAGTAGGATTAAAATTAGTATGAACTACTGCGAAAAAAAAAAACCTAAATAAAGCTTAAATGAAAGTACTGAAAGTACTATTGTTTTATAAACAAACATAGATAAACCTACACCTCTTTGATCATGTTTTTAACTAATAGGAACAGAAGTTTGAATTAGATAATAAACGAAAGGAGATAAGAAACAGATGAGGGGAAGGTGCTCCTTGAGTCAAAATATTAAATTACAATTAGAATCGTTGCAAACATAAGGAAAAAAGTATGATACTAGAAATAGCTTTAACTTTCTAAGAATTTTTCAACATATAGAACGATTCCCAAAAATAAACATCGGTAGATTAGGAGCAGCATTGAATGTTTTGATAAAGTTCAGTTAATATCCTGATATTGGACATATATTTCTTGTTATTTAAATCAAAGTTTAAGGTGCATTTGAATTTTCCAATGTATACAACAAGGCTACATTGACACAAAATTTGATTAATACCCTAGATATTAATATGAACAATAGGGTGTATAAAGTTGGGGGAAATATATTAACATGGGAGAATCAACTCAAATTTTCTCATCATCATAGCAATTTGGGCACTGCTCACGGTAACACAATCAAACTGTTAAAGTTTGAATTAGAGAGCTTGGTGAATTGTTAGAGTAATTTTCTGTCGATAAATCAACAAAATTAGAAAGAAAACCACAGTCTACAGTGTTAACTTTAATGTAAAAAAGCTTTCAATGAGGCGATAGTTATTTGTGCAAAATTTAGAAGCACTGTATTAAAAATTTAGTAAGCCATCTATCTTTTCGTTAGAGAGATAGAATAAAATGTTATGAGGGAAATTACAATTACGAGAAATAAAGACGTCCAAGACAAGTAACTTATTTTCGTGTCCAAATGTTAATTCTATGCAAAGATCTATAGAAATCGTAATATTGGGAAAATTAACAACGTCTTTATTGGCAATCAGTGTGAAACAATCGTCGACCGGCGTCTATAAAGAGGGAACTTTAATTGACCCAAAAAATTCATTTTAAAGTAGTGGATATACAGGTTACTTAAGGGACTGAGAGAATTACCCATAGCTAAGCATTGAATCATTAAATAAAATTTGCAATTAAAATAATTTTAAAAAAATACAAAAATAAAAGAAAAATGATTTGAAAAAAAAAACCTATAGAAAAAATAATACCTTCAAAAAAAGATAAAAATGGAAATAACATAATGAAAACTTGAAAATACAGACTTAAAAAAAATGTAAAAAATAAGGAGAAAGAATCAGGAAAAGACACAATGGAACGAAACTTAAAAATAAAAGAAAAAAAGTATCCTACAAAAAACGTAATAGGAAAAAAACTTAGAAAAACAAAATAAAGAACTTTGGAGGAAAAAAGTGAAGAAAAGTGAAAAAAATCGAAAAAACAATGAAAAAACCCTGGGAAAAAAATAAGTAAATAAAAAAAAACTTTGGAGAAAAGGAAAACTTTGGAGAAAACAATGAATTGAATGAAACTTTGGAAACACATTGAATGAAACTTTGGAAACACATTGAATGAAACTTTGGAAACACATTGAATGAAACTTTGGAAACACATTGAATGAAACTTTGGAAACACATTGAATGAAACTTTGGAAACACATTGAATGAAACTTTGGAAACACATTGAATGAAACTTTGGAAACACATTGAATGAAACTTTGGAAACACATTGAATGAAACTTTGGAAACACATTGAATGAAACTTTGGAAACACATTGAATGAAACTTTGGAAACACATTGAATGAAACTTTGGAAACACATTGAATGAAACTTTGGAAACACATTGAATGAAACTTTGGAAACACATTGAATGAAACTTTGGAAACACATTGAATGAAACTTTGGAAACACATTGAATGAAACTTTGGAAACACATTGAATGAAACTTTGGAAACACATTGAATGAAACTTTGGAAACACATTGAATGAAGCTTTGGAAACACATTGAATGAAGCTTTGGAAACACATTGAATGAAGCTTTGGAAACACATTGAATGAAGCTTTGGAAACACATTGAATGAAGCTTTGGAAACACATTGAATGAAGCTTTGGAAACACATTGAATGAAACTTTGGAAACACATTGAATGAAGCTTTGGAAACACATTGAATGAAGCTTTGGAAACACATTGAATGAAACTTTGGAAACACATTGAATGAAACTTTGGAAACACATTGAATGAAACTTTGGAAACACATTGAATGAAACTTTGGAAACACATTGAATGAAACTTTGGAAACACATTGAATGAAACTCTGGAAAAACGCACAAAGAATAACACTTTGAAATGAACACCATATATATTATCTTTGGAAAACAAAATGGAAAAACAACCTTCGAAAAAATATAATTGAAAAGAAATTAAAATCCTGGGAAAAAACAATGAAAAGAAACTTGAAAGAAAAAAAAACGATGTAAAGAAACTTGAAAAAACGATGTAAAGAAACTTGGGGAAAAAAAACGATGTAAAGAAGCTTGAATAAAACAATGAAAAGAAACTTGAAAAAAAAAATGGAGCAAGGTTAATTGGAAAGAGCGTTAGTAGTATAAATTAATAAATCTCTTAGTAGTAAACCACAAAAAGTTATAAATCAACTCCCTTTAGTTTTAATGGTATGAAATAATTAATGGCTTAGCTATGGGAAACCCACTTAGCCCCTTCTCAAGTAACCCGTATATGAAATGATTTATTGAAGTTTATCTACGATTGTTCCACATTGATGGACAAAAGCGACATTGATCATGTACTTAGTAGTATGAATTCCATACAAATCACATTTAAACAAGAAATAAGAGCTTACTATAGTTTCTCAGAAACTGTGTGCAGTTTCACTATTACCTCATAACTTTTCATTTCATCCCTGGAACCAATATTGGCCTTGCACGCACATGTTTAATGTGCATCTGAAATTTGTTCTACTAGTTATCTAATCAACAAAAAGCTATGTACCCTTAAAAGCTATAGCTGTAGGCCGTGATTTTCCTAATATTATTGATTCCATCTATAAAAAAATTGATCTTGCAATCTTCCAAACTTTGTAAATCGAACTTTAACAATTAGATTGCTTTACCTTATCTGACCAGTCCCCGAATTTGCTAAGACTTTAAGCAAATTTGAGTTTTAAGTAGTTTTCAGCTCTGTAAATAAACTGAATTTCACCAGCTTTAAAGACTATAGCTGCTATTAATAAATGAGCGATTTATCAAATTTTGTGTCAACGAGATCTCGCATATATATTTTACAAACTAAACGCACTGTTAAATTAAGATTTAAATAACACGAAGAATCTATCCAAAATAATGATTCTCAACCAATCTACATAGTTGGAATTCTAATGACATATTTTAGTTTTCTTTTGCTAAAATCATTCAACACTACTCTTCCTCTACTGAACTTGATTTCTGGGAATCATTCCATACTTCAAAAAATTCAAATAAATTTTACAATGACCTTTTTAATATCCCACTATTTCTCAATGATTGGAAATCTATTTTCTATTATAATCTATTGCATCCTGGGGTCACAGCCAAACCCAATCACACCTATTTCTTATCTTCTTTTATTATCTTGTTCAAACTTGTCCCTATTGGTTGAGCAACTTTGCACATGCTTGTTGCTTTATTTTTCTACTATCCTCTGGTGTTGGGGAAGGTTTTTGTTTATAGAACCAAATGTCCATTTCTGTACTTTTATTTATGTTTTATTCACTTTTTTCCTTGCATTAAATTTTTATATATTTTTCTTTTTGTAAATGAAAAACATCTTGAAATTTTCATCATATAGAAGAGGGTTGTCAACATTTCGAACGATTCCAAAATTTGCCTAAAAATATTTACAGAATTAAAAAAATAAAATACTTTCTAAGAAACACCTAAACCCAGCTTTAAATATTATATGCTGACAATTAAATTCCTTTCCTAGTTTTCTGTCAGTATAGACTCATTTGGAACTTTTTTCATAAATAAGAAAAGGAATCATAGAAAATTGGAATTTGTTTGATATTTTTTAATTGAAGTGTTTTGCAAGCTATGAAGGCAACTAAACATTTTTAAAATTTTGACGTCTATTGAATTATATTTAAATAATTTTAAGTATACGGAACACAATTAAAATTTTTTGGTACTGTTATACTAGATTCGATTTCAACTTAGGAATACATGACCTTTAATTCCCCCTTATAAACTTCATAAGAAATATTCCGTAATATAGTTTTATTTTAATATAGTATAATTAAGAGTCATGAAAATTCAAAAATAAAATATTATATAGAATTTATTGGATGCTTCAGCTTTCTTTTTATATTTTTTAAACAAAGAATCGTGCATTAACTTCTCTAACACTAGAAAAAAAATTGACAGCCACAACAGCCAACGTTAACTGAATTTTAAACAATAATTAATTTTTGAACTAAACATTGTGGTATCTCTCTTTTTGTTACTACAGTCATATTTGTTATTTGAATTATGAGTGCTGAATCACTTATTGAAAGAAAGTTTCCGTTTTTTGATTCTTTCATTTTGATTTTTTTTTTCTAGTTCCTTTTTTTGGATTCTCATTTTACTATTCCCTCAGTTTTGAGCACACTAATTTAAAAAATTTATATCTTTTCTACTGCCTGATGAAGGCTAGCTTTCATTTTTGCAGGGAAAAAAACTGAATTTTTAATACATAATGAGAATAATAATTCTTCACATCATGAGAGTTTTCTTTTAAATTGTATAACAGAGGGAAAAACCATCCTTTTTCACTAAAATGCACTCACTATAAACATTTGTCCTGTTACATTATCTAATAGTTTTAATATTTCATTTTTAGAATCTTTTAACTTTTTAGAACTTTAATATTTCCACCTTAGCTATGAAATTCTGAATAATTTAATTTTTGTAATAATCTTTACCATTGGCTAAGATTTTTTTTTAGTTTTTCTCACATTTAACTGTTTTGAATACGCCTAAATATCGTTTCGAATATTGTTCCGATTACAATTTTGAATTTTTTTTTCTTTCATTACAAATCTTTCATTTCGTGGGTTGCAATAAATTGTGGGCTTTTTTTTTTCACCCTCTACTCTTTTGGTCATTTGTTAAAATGCTGTCAACATTATGAGTCACGTGATCTGGTTTACATGTTCATAAAAGAAAATGTCTCCCCAATACTTCACACAGTCTTGCTACTAAAACTAAGGGGAAGGCCCTCACAAAAATCAGAAAATTCATTTTGAGGCAAAACATTTTGTCTTTTAACAAAAATTAAACCAAATGAGTTACACTAAAACAGTTTTCACAATTATACATAATTGTAGATAAATTGAAATTACATATCTGTTAGTAAGTTCTGTGTCATCAAATGTTGGAAGAGGACATCACTGTTGCTACATCAAGCTTGAACACAACATATTCTGTATTGAAGATTGAAGATATCATGGTCTCATTTTAATTATGGAAACAGTCTTGAAGAAACGGCATCCAGTTCACTTTTGCTCTAAAAAAAGAATTTTTTTTATAAGATTAAAATTGAATGCCAAGATGAAAAAATGAAACACAGAGTTAAATAAAATGAAAAACATTCCAGATAATCTGTCAAATTAAATTGAAAGTAATGCGCCAGAAGAGGCAAATCTATATCATTGAAAACACATTCCAAAAGGATTTAATTAGGCATTTATTCAATTAAAATTTTAAGAAATACTGAAAAAAATATCAGTAAAACATTTGGTTTCTCCTTTCTAAGAAATCAATTGAAATATTATTCAAATAAATTATTTTAACCCATTTCAGGCCAAATATAGAAATTTGATAAAAATGTAGCATTATTTTCATTGAAATATGCTTATATTTCATTAAGACACAAAAAAATATTTCATGTATGAAAAATTATATTTTATTTAAGAAATAAGATGCTGCATGTAGTCATCATTCACCAAATTAATGCGTAAACCATTTAGCTAAACGCTTGTGTTTATGAAATTTTTTTCTTTTTCTGGCTTGCAACTTTAGCTCATCGTAAAAACATATGATAAATCTTAAAAGGAATAATCAGACATTTTCAAAATATTTCATTTGTCATTAACCATTTTAATAAAAAAAATATTTATTGAAATGTTGTTGCAACTTTGGTCGAAAATGAATTGAGAGTGAAATCTTATGTAATATAGTTTGTTAAAAGTAGTTTATTTTTTGGTATATTAAAATGATTCTAAAAAAGAAACTAGAAAATTGCAAATATGGGTTTTAAACAGGTGGTGATTGCATAGGACTAACAATGCATTTCGAAAAGAGCAATGGGCCAGATTAGCCTAAGAAATAGCCTGACACAGCTCATGTGCATATATCAAATATTTGTGATTCTGAATTCATCTAAATTAGAAGACAATAAAGGATGCTTAATTATTTATTATTTTCTTACATAAATATTCATTTTAAGGTTACATTCTGCATTGCATTTTCAAACTTTACAAATTTTTCGATTGTAAGTAAAATTTTTAGATTTACTAATAGTCCAAATAACAAAAATTTGTATTGCACAGTCCCTGGCCAAATTATTAGACGCACTGTAAGATTCTATGAAAAATCCTAAATATCAGGTGATACTATAACAGCATTATTGTTTTTACGTGACTGAAACCGGTTTGCACTTGTTTGCGTTAGTGTGTCAATTGGTTAAATTAGACGATATATAATGTAAATTTGATGATTGGATAAATTAGACGGTATATTATATTCATTATATCAGGTATTATATTAGTATTTTATAATATTTAGAACAAATTATTAGACAGTGTTTTATTAATGACATGTTTTGCACGAGCTTGCATGCAATACTTTTACTAACTGATACGCTTACCGAACCGCGTTAGAACAATAAAGCTGTATCACGTGATCATTAAGATCGAATCTTAGAGTGAGTCTAATAATGCATATGAAATAATGAAATGAATGATTATAGTTTAAAAGTTGAATAAAAAAACTGCACTAACATGTAAAAAAAATTAAATTTTATTAAAAATAGTAATAATACTAAAAATAGTAAAAATAAAGTACTATATTAAAAACTTTCTGCCTACAAGGCTCATTATGAGCTTTTCAAAGCTCTAGATACGAATAAACGTTTGAAAAATTATAATCTAATCATTTAATTATTGTTATAAACAAAATGCTTTTTTAAAAGGAAATAGAAAGTAAAATTTATTTGAATTAGTTTATTAAAATTAACATTGATAACAAAAAAGTATGCACCGTTGTATGAGTTTTTATAATATATTCTTTATTCTAGATTAAAACTATGCTCGATACAGTTTTAATGCTAAATAATAATATTTGGAATCAAGTTGCGTGTAACACATTGCTAACACACCCACGAGTATTCAGAATTTTCCGGTAGAGATGACATCCTGAATGAAAAGCGAAAAACGCTATATGTATAAAAATACTAATGTCTTAAGATAAGGTACACTCTAGTATCATGACCTTTAAATTTATCTGGATTATTTTTATATAAACACTTTTTGTTAGTTTTTATAGTGGTGATTTTTCTCATAGTTTTTTCAATTTGAAATTTTCTATTTCTTCCAAAGGAAAAGAAGCTTTTTTAAAATTGGGAAAAGCACATAGTAAAACTTTAGCACAACATATTTTGAAAACACCAGGGCATTTCTTATAACAGTATGCATACAATCTTTATATATATAATAATAACTAGGAGGCTTCGCTCCCTGCTCGCTGGCGCTCACCAACCCCCGGAACTGCTTTCACAGTTCATTTCGGATTGCTTCGCAATCCAATCCTCGCTTTGCTCGCTCATTGGATACGTTCTTAACGTCTAGTTTTTGTATACTTTTTTGAATACTGAAGTTCCGAAAACTTTTCACTGTAGAAAATTATAAATCTGTACATTTCAATATTAATTTGAACTTGCAAACAATTCACATATTTTTCTTAATCACACTATTCTAAATTTCAGTTGAGGAAAGTAACTGCTGTAAGTTTTGTTTTAAAGTCTTTCCCACCAGAGGGCTAAAACCATGTGTTGTAAAACAATATGAAATAGTAGTCTGCCACTGAGCGCTGGATGTAAAGCATCGGTTTTGATGAAGATAATTTTGTATTTTTAATTCTCTGAAGGGTGCCACCTTAATAATATGGAATTTGTAAAATAAATTTATATATTTTTGATTGTTGATGAAGCCGATCATTTTGTGTTTTCATCAGTGTTCAGAAGCAGAACAGCTATAAGTTTATTTTATCACAAAAAAATGAGTATAGTCACAGAAAAAGTTAAAATTATAATATAGTAATTGTCAGTTAAAATAAAACTTTTTGTTTATGTCATTGCTAACAATTCAAATTTCTCCGAGGCAATTCTAAAATATAAATTAAGGTAGTATTGTTAAGTTGAAACACAATATTTTTAGTTTTGATGTCAACAATACAATTCAATTTTTCACAAAAACGATTGTTTCCATTGTTAAGTTCAATGTCGACAATTCAATATTTCCTGAGGCAACTCTTAACCTCTAAATATTATTTTTTTATGTACACATTTCTGTCAGTATTCAACCACAAAACAACTTAAAGTCCTCAAATTTAGCATGAAGTTGTAAAATATAATGAAAGAGGGTCACAGCAATAATGAAAGTAGAAGTAAAGTTAGTACTGTAAAATTAAAACAATATTTTTAATCAATGAGCCAAGTTCTTCAAGAATCAGTTGTAGAAGTAGGTTGTTTATTTAAAACTTTATAGAATTTCTTTAAGAACACAATTGTTAATGTGGGCATTTGGCGATACAACACTTTTAGAATTGAAGGATTTGTTACGTCAAGCGCTCAGGTATCATAATTTAGATCTAGTTGCGCTTCTATGTCATTGATTTATTTTGCTAAGTTAACTTTCAAAAAATTCTATGGCTGGCAACAGCATTTTTATTTTTTAAGTTGTTTATTTTTATCTCTTTCAGAATTCGTTATTTTTTAGCGAAATGTTTTAGATTAGAAACACATCATGAAGGGGCAGAATGCTTTGGTGTTTTCAAAACAAAGCAAACGTTGCCACCAGCGGAAAAGAAGCTTTGAGTGAATTATTAATTTTTTAAATGCCAAAGATCACATGTAAACGTTTAAATTTAATAAATGGAAGACAAATTTCTAGAATTCAAAATAATAACTTACTAGATTGTTGGACGCTGAACTAGCAACGCTGATAGCAACACAGATTAAGACAGCATTATTCCACTCAACGAAATTGTAGATGGGATGCAGGATATTTGCCTGATTTTTTCAAATAGTCCAAGATTTCAGAGATTTCATTTTTCTAAGGCATAGGAATCGATGCACTTCTGGCGCAAATTTCTGAGTCATGGAAAGGCAAGAGAACTAATGGTGCCAATAGCCAATGTTCTGGGCATATAGAAATGGGATAGTAAATTTCAGAAGATAATAAAGAGAAGATTTCGGGTACTTGATTTTTTTACCACCACCTTGAAAGGAGATAATGAAGTTGAAGACGATGAGACAGAATGAGTAGATGACGAAGTGGTAGAATGAGTAGATGACGAAGTGGTAGAATGAGTAGATGACGAAGTGGTAGAATGAGTAGATGACGAAGTGGTAGAATGAGTAGATGACGAAGTCTACCGATGAGTAAAAGACGATCGTCTTCGGGAACGTCCCGATCGTCTTCACGATAGGATTCTTTGCGACACTCTAAGATGACAGGTAGGAAAAATATTGGATGAAAAAAGCTGGAGACTGAACTTATTTTTTTCACCACCACTTAAAGACTTTAGATGAGGAGGAGGAGCTTGTTTAAAAAGATAAATGTTTAAAAAGAACCATGATGACTTTAAGCTGTGTAGCGGCTTGGCATGAGAGGCCTCATTCTCAGACGGTCGATGTATGGTTCCACCTTCAGAAAAGCTAAACTCGCTTCTGACAGCATGGCCAATCTTGTGCTGCGTCTGCCAGGATTTCCTGGTCTTCTTCGTTGAGGCAAAGGTTGTGCAGCTGGAGCAGAGGGAGCGGGTGCCTGTGGAGCAGCGGGGGGAGGTGACTGTGGAGCTGCGGGGGGAGGTGACTGTGGAGCAGCGGGGGGAGGTGACTGTGGAGCAGCGGGGGGAGGTGACTGTGGAGCAGCGGGGGGAGGTGACTGTGGAGCAGCGGGGGGAGGTGACTGTGCTGCTGCTGGGGGAGGTGACTGTGCTGCTGCTGGAGGAGGTGACTGTGCTGCTGCTGTAGGAGGTGACTGTGCTGCTGGAATGGGAGACGGTGGTGGTGGAGAAGTCATGAGAGACGGTGATGGTACTGGTTCAGGTGACTGTGACGGCAAATCCTGGACTTGTGGTGGTGGAGAAGGTTGTTGAATTGGAGAAGAAACAACATCCAGTACCTCAGGAGGGAAAGACTGATTTAAAGAATCCTGAATCGATCTTCGCAGCGTTTCACTTCTTTCGTCAATGTCGGTTGCCAGCTGATTTCGTGCCTCCTCAAATGATGCTCCCTGTGACATTCTATCAATGAATCGATTCGTTAAGGTGATGGTTTGTTCGTGTGCTAGTCGCGTGGCTAGGGCGCTAGCTTCCTCGATGATGCGTTGGCGTTCTTCATTTCTCCTTTTCACCTCCTGCTCATCTTTTCGCTTCTGGTACAGCTGGGCTTTGCGGCGTTCTTCCTGAGCATACCAAGCATGGATGTCACGCATGGCCTGGGACTTCTCCTTTCCCTGCCTGTATTCCCTCACCTAAAAAAGAATGCCAGAATTGTGACTGCAGAACATAAATAACAAAAAATCAAAGAGTAATTTCAAAAACATACTGATACAAGTAGCATTTCCAAGGCTGTTTTTCGATGGCTCTGTCGAAATTATGCTTTTTTGCGAATAATATGCTATTTTTATAACTGCTGTGAGTTTTCAACTGTTACTCATCACTGTTTGATCAAATTTAGTCTATCTAAAGTTAGTGCTGACTACGTTTAATGGCTCAAAACGTCAATAGGGAGAAGAACCACAGTTTTGTGAAAAGCATTAATATTTAAAATCTTACTCCAATGCTGCTTTACGTGGGCTCTTAAAAAGGTGAAAAAAACTGAGGCAGTGATTTTGATAATTCTAGGTAAAAAAAATTTCCCCAAATTGGAGATTTTCGAAGAAAGAGTTTTAAAATATTTAAGTTATTTATCTGTACTAAAGCCCAGATACTTCTTCATGGCAAGATTGTATAGATAGTATGAGTCGTGATGTCCCAGAGGATAGTGCGTTCGTCTTCCAAAGAGGTGAATTGGGTTCGAATCCCAGGGATGGCTGGTCGATACGAATCCCGCATTGCACCAACCATAGCTGATGTAAAATATCATCAGTCTTACATGGATCATGATTTAGAGACCCCATGCCCTTAGGCTAACTAGGGGAGTTTTTCTCTCTAGGTAACGCAAATGCAGATTAGTTCCATCAAAAGTCCTGCACGGAGGCAAATTTCTCCCAATACTTTGTCCAGTAGTTCCCTCGTCTTCTTGATTGGGTTCATAATTAGAAGGCTGCGGAGTTGAACATTAATAGTTTTAAACACAAAAATTTGGGTCTGTTGTTCATCGACGGTTATAAAATAAAAAATATATACAATCTATAGTTTAAAATCATCGAACTGCTACAATTGTAAAGGACTTAAATTGAGGCACCGAATGCCACAGTTTCGACGGAATTTTTCTTTTCGACGGAGCTTCGAAAAACAGCGTTAAGGAACAATGATGAAGATTACAACGATAAAATAAAAATTAATAATAGTATGAAAGGATAATAATTCGAAAACAAAACTTTATCTGTGAAAAAATAGAAATTTACTGAGTTTGAAACAAATATTTTTTATTACAAACTTACGGATTTTGTTTAAAATTACTTTAACACGCGTCATTTTGTAACTAAAATCTTTCATATTATCAATTTTGTATTTTTATCTTAAAGTGAACCCCCAGAACATTCTAAGGAAACATAAAACTATCAGATTTTCTTTGCTCCCCTCTCAGCTTTTAGTTTTCATGCTTTTTTTCTTCAAAAATTTCTGTTTCATTACGATTTCCAAAGTTCTTTTCGCAGTTTTCTCCATTTCTTCGGCTAAACTAAAGAGTGTTCTAAAATAAACATAAGATTTGAATTTGCCGTTTTTATCATGCAGTAAATTGCTGACAACTCTGAAAAAAGAACAATTTGACAGCAGAGTTGGTAAAAATGGAGCGTTCAAGACGGTGCCAAACAGCCAGTGAGGCAGTTCAATTACTGCATGAGACATTTTCTGGTTGTGTACTCCCTCGTTTCGATGACAAGAATTGGCCCTTAGATCATGTTATTTAACTCCATTAGATTTCTTCTTAAGGGGTTATTTGAAATCAAAGGATTTATAAGCCCTCAACCACCCATTCATTACAAGAGGAAATTAAACACTGCATCAACAAAATTCAGCCACAATTGTGCAAAAGGAGAGGAAAAATTTCGACAGAAGAGTGCGCATGTGCCAGGAAAGCCGTGGAGCCCATTTGCCCGATATAACACTATCCTATGTTCTTTATGATTCAATGCAAACATAACAATCAAAAGGCTAAGAACTGAGTTTTCTATTTAATTCAAACATTGCGTTACTTTTGGGACATCCTTTATTATCTTAAAACTTTTGACTAAGCTATTCTATTTCCTAAATATGAAAGGTGTCCGTACCTGTTTTTTATTTTATTCTGGCAATTAAAAAAAAGTTAAGAGATGTCTGTAAAACAACCGACTTAATTAGAAATAATGTGTTCTTTAAAAGAAGAAAATAATAAAAAATGTTACAGCTAATCGTCCCATTAAGGAAAAAATAGAATTGTATTTTCATTATTTTCTAAATTTAGATTATCTTGAGAATTCCTTTTATGAAATACAATCTGTCTACTATTTCATTCACAAATTGAAACAGGTGTTAAAAACTGTTTCAACATTTATAAAAAATTATGGGTCAAAATGTCTTATTTTTATATTATTATTCATCTTTATCATTTATTTTTAGTCTGGAGAATGTTCTGAAAAAGTTAATTGAAATCTTGCTGCTTAGGAAATTAAAATAAATAACCGCATTCAGATTTACACTTACTTTGGAATTTAATCCATAAGACTCGTTGCATAATTTCTTGGATAATTATTTTTATAAAATAATATTAAAACGTTAATTTTCATTTACTACGGCTTTTAATTTTAATAATTTAACAAGCGTTTTATTTATAAGTAAGCGACTATTGTTAAAAACAGGTAAGGAAAATTATAAACTTACCTTCTCTGGCGTTTCCAATCCTTTCCTTCTAGAAGAAAAATAGAAAATTCTTAAAAAGCCTTTAACCATATATACATATACATATACATATACATATACATATATATATATATATATATATATATATATATATATATATATATATATATATATATATATATATATACACACACATCTACACACATACATATTTATTACTACAGGTCATTTCACTCAGATAAATATTTAAGTTACATGGTTTTCTTAAATAAACATGATTTGCAAATAGCATCCCAATGTTTTATGTTTCAATACATTCTGAAACTGACTTTTGCAACCACGTTCAAACCTGCTCAACATGTCGCTCCACTAAGCTCTTCGATTACAAACAGTTACATATTTATCACAAAATATGGCTACTAAAGTTTCTTTGTTTATTAACTTATTTCACGATTCTCATCCTCACTACCAACATCTGATAGCTTCATTTTAAGTAGAGTTCGTAATATCTTTAAGAAATAAAAATGTGGCAGCAAAGCTAAGAAGATATATTTAATTATGTTTATATTCACCACAACATTCAATATTTAATTTTAAAAACTTGCAAATTTGTGGTCAGGAAATATTGGGTCTCAAAATTTTAATTGTAACATGTGAAATAACAAGTAATTTTCCAATTTAGAATTTTTAAGGAAGTTAGCTACCTACTAATATACTGCCCTATACGAGGGCCCAAAAAATTTGCGCTTCATAAGATTTGTGAATGGTACTGAGTAAACTTGGTTTGCAGTAAAAAGAATGGACGTTATTTACATCACACTCATTTCATTAGTTTATTAAAAAGTATAATTTATAAAACTGAAAGAAAGGAACATACAGGTTTAAAATACCCCTAATTAAACAAGAGTAACATTTGTTTCAGTTTTTTACAATACTTTTTTAACTCTGATATTCTTATCACGAGATAACTTTTGACCTTTTTTAATTATTAGTTAAAGCCAGCTTACTCACTCTTGTAGTTTTTTCATTTTATATTTGAAATTTCAAAGTCGAATGACATACATGAAATGACACCTAATCCAAAGAATAAAAGTTAAATAGTTGCAAGGTCGATTACATCATATCGACATTGTTTTGAAAAAAAATTAATTACTCTGGTTCAATGAAACAATTATCAATGAATCATTAATATTCTTGCTTCCTTACTGCGAAATATTAGATCACAATTTGTATTCATAATTTCTTCAAAACATGTGTTAAAACTATTATTATAAGTTATTTAAGTAGAAAAATCCTAATGTTAGAAAAAGAACTATTTCAGAGATGATGATTCTAAAAATAGCACTGTTTTTGAATCGATAACGAAATAAGGCACATCGAGCATTTTCTTGAGATGCAATTTTCTTGAATTGTGCTAAAGTTGATAAATAATATTAACTTTTTAAACAAGTTTTTTCAACATTATCCTTTTTAAAATGGCAACTTTCTTAACGTTAGAGGGCAAGAATCAAATAGACGTCAAAATAAAATTGTATAATATTTACTGCAATTTTTTGCTCATTTAAAAACAAAGCATAATTTTATATTTTTTGCTGTGCACCCATACGCATTTACTTTTTATCACTCAAATAAATACGAAACAATAAAAACGCCGATCTTCATTTTTCATCATCATTTTTCAAAAAAAAAATAGTCAGCTATTCTGAATTAAACAATTTTGATTAACAGAATATTTTTAATTTCTTAACAAGATTTAATTCTCAGCTAGCTGACAATTATTTTCTTACAATAAAAACTTGACAATAGTTTAAGGGAATTTTACTTTAATTTTACTAAATTAAAGTACTAAATCAATTGATTTGCACAGTAAGGGCAAAATAATGCACGTGGTAGCTTAAAGAATAAGATTGAGAAATGTTGCAATTTAATTATATAGTTAGCAAAATAACTCTGCAAAACAATCGTAGACAGGTAGTTGACAAATTTATTTTAAGATAAAGACGATAGATAAGATGTTGAAAAATTTTAAGATGCTTAAAAATGTTGACTACGTAATTTATTAATAATTATAAAACATATATTCAAGAAATTGATAAATATATTATTCCAAATCTATGCATACGTTGTTTTTGAAAGAACAAGCTAAAAAATAAAATAAAAAAGAGCTGATGTATAATCGCATTCTATCATAAACATGCTTTTATAAAACTCAATATTCGTTGAATAAAATGTTTTATTCAAATCTCGTTATTAAATTGCGAATAAATTTTTAGACTACTGAGAAAGAAACATCGTATTTTATAATTAAAAAAAAAAAAGGAATAGCAATCGGATATTAGCGAAAAAAATATATAGGAAATTCCCTACGTGTGCGTAAGTCAACTTCCTCATAAATTAACCGCATTTAAATATTAATCGCCCCATTTAAATATTTTTTCACTGTCACCAAAATAAATTTTTAAATTAAAATTAATTTTTCTCGGCATCTACCTAATAAAAACTGGGGGAACTTTAAATTGTGCATTAGAAAAAATACGTAGTTTAATATGGTATAAAAAATCTATGCCTCATAATTCAAATTCTTTTCATCCACAATCGAATTGAATAATAAAAAATAATAAACAATTATTAAAAATTATTTTTTGTATGAAATTATATTTGGGTTAATGGGTTTTATAAGTGGGTACAATTTTTTTGAATTGCTTAATTAGTTCTAAAAACATGACTAAAAACGCAAAAAGACAAATTAACAATAAATGGTCCGAACCTTGAATCGCTCTCCTGACCAAACTATGAGGATCATATTTCCCAGATTGCGGCTACCCCCTATAATTTGAAAGTTAAGAATCCAAATATGTTTAAAAAAATATATGTTTATCCAGAGAAAGTAAGTTTTTATGTCCGATTTCGTAACTTAATTAAAAGTTAGCACTAAATAATTTGCATATTTGAGGTCACCCCCCAGGAACCATTAAGATTGACACTTAGTACGTGGCAATCTGATCATTAGAACGAAAGTGGAAATCTGATCATTAGAACGAACAAGGTGATATCTTTTTTTTTCCTTTTTTTTTGTGCTCACTGTACATGATTGAAAACGTTATATATAACAGACGGTAGCTTAAATCCTGCTACAAACTTCTATTAGTTGCGGCACATCTTCTGGACTAAAATTCCATTTAAAAAATGTCCGGAAATGTTGTCATGCGCCGATACGGATCTTTCCCTATTACGAACTGTTTATTCGTGTGCTTCTAAACAGGTTAGTTATTATAGGGAATCGCTCCTAGCCGCGTACAACATTTCCGGGAATGGGCTTTTGTGAAATTTTAATCGTAAGGATGTACTTTAACTCTCCGAGAAGTCTGTTGCAACATTAGCGTGACCTTCTGTTATCTATAGCATTTTTAAATGTGTACGTATTGATGAATAAGTAGTTTAAAAATGTCATTTTAAAAAATTATTTTAATTTTAAAATCTGGGAGCAAAACTTATTTCAGATTTAAAATTCCCTCACCTGGATTAGGATAAAACATGGTATTGTATAAATGTATAAGTTTGTATAAGTTTTTTTTTTGTACAAGTTATTTATTCTGAAAAACTTATACAACTTTTCGTGTACAAAATTACAGGAATCGAATGTTTCAGAAGAAAAAAAAATTATTAAATTTTAAAAATGTCAATAAAAAATCCTTTTGTAAAAAATTTAAAAAAGGACAAAAAATAACATTTGTACAAAATCAAAAATAGAGTTTCTTCAAAATTTTTTAGCAACTCTTAAAAGTAACTTTGTTTTACTTTGTGAATGCTTTTGCTTAATAAGTGTTTACTTTTTTGCTTGTCAATAGGAAAAAACAAGATTCCATATTAGAAGACAAACCACTTAAGATTAAAAAACATTGTTGTCGCATAATACCAAATAAAAATACTAATGTTTATAGCATTAGCACTTTGACGTAGAAATTTTATGAAACATTATTCTCGCAACATTGGCAATCAAATATTTAATTCTGGTGGGTAAGTTTCATCTTTTGAAACGTTGAGTTGTAACTTAAGCTACTTTCATTTAGAATATCATGCCTCAATTTTAAAGTACAGTAGTATATATATATATATATATATATATATATATATATATATATATATATATATATATATATATATATATATATATATATATATATATATATATATATATATATATATATATACTAGTGGGCTAAGCCCCCTTTTCGCTACCGCTCACCAACCCCGATGATAGCTTCGCCATAATTGTTTTTTCTTGGCAAAAACAGTTTTCCTACTAAAGTTAAACTTATTCACTGTTTGCTTACTCTTGCGCCTGTACTTCCCACGTCCAAATATTACTATCAATTAGTATTATAAACATTTAGATCTCTTGGTGAACAGAAGTGATTTTTCGAAGCAATCATTTTTTAAAATAACATTTATATTCTTATAACAATATAGTGTTCAAATAAATTTGATAAGTTCAAAACCATAATTTAAAATTTTCGTTATTAATAGCGGTACTGGAAAATAACTTTAAATTAGGGATACAAAAATATTTAAAGAAAAACGATACCTTTACGACTTTTGTTAATTTTATGCTGATGACAACCAAAGCAATTAGTAATGAATGAGGAAAAACCGGATCGCACCTAGTGATTTTTAAGCCAATAGAAATGCACGGACAACAATGGAAAACTCTGACAGCATTATAAGACACTCAAAAGAAAATAAAAATCATTTTCACACACATGCGTTCTCTATTTTAATTGGCTGTTTTGTGCGTTACTAAACGCAAATGTTCTGTGATTGGCTATGTATCATCATTTCACTTTCTTCTTATATTATATAAAGATGTAGTACTGATACTTACTCATTCATTAATACTGACTCACTCATTTTTTACCAACGAAAGTGTTCCTACAGGAATCTTTAAATCTTCAGACTTCCTTACGTTGACTTGACATGATTACTATTGCACTAACAATGGCAATAATTATTGCAATAACAATTACATGTTCTTTAATGCTTTCTTAAATATGAAGTAGGGGCAAGGCGAAATTTCAGTTCGGCTAGTAATTGTTAAGTTTAGAACAATTAGTTTCATGCCTTTTCTTATTATTATGGATTGGAAAAAAAATAATCGTAATACATTATAAAAGAGTGGATAGAGCGTTAGCCATCCAATGAGACGAGCCGGGATCGAATCCCAGCAATGGCTGGTTGATACGAATTTCGCTTCTGGCTTTCACTGCCCACAGTGCTGACGTAAAATATCCGCAGTGGTAGACGGATCATGGGTTAGAGTCCTTTTGTCATCAGGCTAATCGTGATTTTCCTCTCCATGTAATGCAACTGCGAGTAAGTGCCCTCACAAAGTCCTTCACGAAGGCAAATTTCCCCCAATACGTGATGCAGAAGTTCCCTTGTCTTCTGGATTGGGTTCAAAATTAGGAGGCTACGGAGTTTAGCATTAGTAGTCGTAAACCCATATTGGGTAGACTGCTCAATGACGTTTATAATACAAAGTAAAATGAAGCTTAAAAGTGCTTGGAAGTCAGTTATACTCAATTGTAATAGGTATATTGTAGTTATAAGTACCCAATCGACTATATGAACCCTTAAAACTAAGAACAAGGTTTCTAATGTACATACCTTCTCTTACTCTGACCCTCCTGTCCAGAACCAGAAGGGCCTGAAGCAGACGCTGATCCGGATGGAGCACTTGAGCCCCCGGCGGCTACATCGAAACTTCGTTTCATTCTTAAATCTGAAAATGTCAAAACTACATAAGTAAATTAAAAAATTAATTAAGATCATTCATTTAATATATGACGCAATAAATTTTTGACAATATGAAATGATGAAAACAAATAATATCTGATTAACAATTAGTTGATTTTATCTTAATTAATATCAATCCGTATTAATAAAATTTATATTTTTGACACAGATTTGAACAATATTTCAATCATTGAATAAAAAGAATAGAAGCAGAAAAATGATATAGAAAATTTGATAATTTTTTAATTAATTGTTTTTGTTGTCCACTTGTCTAGACAGCAAGCCTTCTTTGGAAATCAAGCGAAATTTAAGGCAGAGGGTATATATATATATATATATATATATATATATATATATATATATATATATATATATATATATATATATATATATATATATATATATATATATATATATATATATATATATATATATATATATATATATATATATATATATATATATATATATATATATATATATATATATATATATATATATAGAAATCAAATTGCGATTCGCAGTGAGTAAATCGGGTGATATGATTTAAGATTCGGAAAACATGTAAAGTCCTAAACCATGAGAATTGTTAATCGCGATGGCAATTCGACTTCATAAATTTCAAAAATATTCGAATTGCGACATAAGAATTCAAAGAGAATAAAACCGAAGAAATAAATTTCTCCTAACGATAAAATTACGTGTGGAAAGTTAAACTTCCGATATTAATGAAGATAACAAATAGTAAGGAAAATAAATAGAACTGAATTAAAATTTTAAAAAAGCGAATAATTATTTCATAACGAGTGGAAACGAAATCGACACATGCGTTAACGTTTCGTCAGTGCAATGAGAAATCAAAATTGAGATCATTCGTATAGGGGAAATCCTAGGGAGAAAAATTCGACTTGCAAACTTTAATTTTCTTCAACTCATAGTGGGCGTTGAAAAATCGCGTTGTCGTAGGTAGGCACTTTATTTATGTCGCACTAGAGCTGCACAATGGGCTATTGGCGACGGTCTGGGAAACATCCCTGAGGTTGATCCGAAGACATGCCACCGCAATTTTAAAACTCTGCAGACGGCTCTCCTGCCTTAGTAGCCCCGAATACTTCTGCGCGGGAGCATTTTTCGGTAGAACAGATACCGCTGCTGTCCCACAGGTTGTGATCAACCCTAGTGATGCTTGACTTCGGTGTTCTACTGGGAACCGTATCTCTTTACGCAATGTAAGACCATGTTGTTATAAATACGAAAAAACTGAACTTTTTCAATGATTAATTTTTAATCTTTCCTAAAAATGTAAAAATAGGAAAAAATTCAATTCTGCAGAAATTACCAGATTTTCGATACTGAAATAGGAAAGAAACACCAGAATCCAGTTATTTTATCATAACTTGTCAAAATTTAAAATTGAGCTAATTTTGTATTTGGAAGGAAAGAATGAAAGATGGTTCTTTTTTTGAATAAATCTTTTTAAAAAAATGAGTTTTTAAGCACTTTGTCGCAACTTTGTCATCCCTTCCTCTTAGAGAGCAAATATGGAATTATGTATGAAAAACTAGTAAAAAAATTTAAAAGTTTCGAAACTTTTTAAAAGCTATTATTACATTTTTTTTACAGTTACATTTTTTTGTTAGATCTTTAAATACTCCATTGTTTTCATGTTAAATGCATTTGTTCAAACAAGTACAATAACTAAAATTCACAATATTTTGTAAACATTTTTAGGAAAACATTTTTTTTTTAAGTTTTCCCCGAGAAAGCAAAATTTTCAAATTAACAAAAGCTCGAAGAAGCAAACTGCTCACAAAATCACTGTAATCTCTGAAGTAAAAATTGCTCGTCGTTTTGCGTCACATAAAAAGTGATTTAAACGTGCAATAACTTAAATTAACTGAAATAATACAATAAAATAACTCAATTAAGTATAATACAATAAAATACAAACAACAAAATAACACAATATTGTAGTATAATAAATTAAAAGTAAACCTATTATTTTTTATACACCATCTCAATATTTGCTTTCAAAGAGGGGACAAAGTATCTGTATGAAATTTTATAACTTAGATTATTATGCTTAATAAATATTCATAGCTATTTTCATTTACACGCAAATAAACTCACGGAGGTTCCAATTTCCCAAATTATCTATCAGAAATACAATAAGGCAGAAATATATACATTTAGCGATAAAATTAGCGCAATTTTAAGGTGTATGTACTATTTAGTTCTATATAGGTATAGAATATTAACATTTGGGCTTCTAATTACATATTAAAAAAAAAAATTTTTTTTTTCATAGAAGATAATACATTTCCCTGATTCTTTAATGGGAATTCTGGTTGGTTCAGCAGGAACAATTTAGCCCATCATAAATCATTCCTATATTGTTTTGATGGTGGTTCATGATCGTTCCAACATTTGATTTCTAACAAACTATGAGGGAAATTTTTGATAGTTCAGCATGAACGAACCATCAAAACAAGTTGCTATTCTTACGTTGGAACATCATAAATCAGTCCGAATGCTTAAATTGGGGTGATGGTTACTTATGTTGGTCACCATCAAAAATAAAATGCTTCATGATGAAATTATTGATGGTTGCCTTCAAAATTATGTTAGTCCATCAATAGAAAACCATCAAAAATTTCGACTTTGGTATAACATGAAAAAATTTGATTTCATGGAATCAATGGTCAAGATTTTGGTTAAATTCAAACTAGTCCATATTATTTTGCCATTTCGCATTAAAACCACTAAAAATTTCTGCCCACTGCATTTCATATTTACGTTCTTTTGCTTTTCCATGCGGTGAGAAGATTTTAGTTTCTTAATAGTTTGTTGGGAGAAAAAAGGATGAGATTTCCTTCCTTAAAAACTCTTTTTTCTATCAAATCATTTGTTTTTTTATTTATTTGTTCTGCTAGAGTTGATTAAGGAGTAGAAAAAAAATTATCATAGAATTAATTGCGAACACCAAAATTTTAAACTCTTAGTAGTTAAGAGGAAGAAAAAATTAATTTTACGCAAATTAATACGAAATTTCTTAAAAAGTGTAATTTTTATTATTCAATCGTAAAATCGCAAGCTTTACTATGAAATGGTAACAGCTACGGTTAAGTTGTAATAGATTGGCACCACTGCTATATTAGGATGCTATGTGCCCTGCTTGCTAATGCTAGCCAGCTCATAGAACTGCTTGCGTAGTTCCCTTCGATTGCTGCACATAACGAGCTCACTTATTGCATACGTTGCTTCAACCTGACTTAGCATGCTTATTTGAAAACTAAAATTTAGAATAAATAGTTCATCCAACTCATCTCTGTACAAAATTCCAAATATATATTTGGTTTCTCTGAACAAAATTCTAAATATATATTTGGTTTCTGTGTACAAAATTCAAAACATATACACTTGAATATTAATTTGAAAGTGCGAACAGTTTACAAGATTTTTCTTTCACAATTCTTTTTGAGTATCAAAGCAAAACAGCTTCAAGTCCTTTATTTTATCCCTATGTTGCAAAATGTACAAAAGCCGAAGAAAAACAAGTATATTCAGAATTGGATAATAAATATAAAAGAATTTCGTTGAGATATCTGTTCTTGATTTTAATCTACCGCAGCACTGTCAAAAAATAGATCATTCGTTCGAATTTCATTGTCTTCGGGCTAACCGATAGAGGTTTCCGTGGTATTTCGTTTCGTGAAACGCAAATGCGGGTTAGTTCTATCGCCAAGTCCCGACGCTTGATACAAGAGTTTCCTTGTCTTCTGGATTGGTTATGAAATTACATGGCTACGGAGTTCATCATTGATAGTCGTAAACTAATAATTGGGTCGGCTATTCAAGATTGCTTATTAAATAAAATATTCATTCCTTAAAATTGGAACTTTTCTGAAATCAAACTAACACATATTTTGCTACCAGCATTTTTTATTTTGAAAAACTTTCAAAAATATTATGAAACGTGTTCATCACTTGAATTAGTTTTGTTAAGATAGGATTGAATAACACAAAATATTTCGATGTTCTCAGTAAAAATATGAACTTCTTACCAAAAAAACAAGTATGATTTAATGTTCCAGTTTTTCTTTATTAAATTACAACTAACCCATTATTACTTTAGAACAGAGGTGTCAAACTCGCCGCATGCGGCCCGAGATGAACATTTTTGAGGCCCAGTCAATATATCCCAAACAAAGTACAAATAAAATAGAAGTGTGAATTAGAAACGAAACCAGCATATAAAATTATAATATACTTTATTTGTAAACTATACGGATCATTTTAAATTGTCCGCTCGAAAATGCAAAATTCGAATTGGCTGAAATGGAGTCCGTTTCACACTAAGCTATCAATTAGATAGTACATAATCAGGTTTATCCTATTATAGCGAGGTAAGTTGGTTATCTTGCTCCAAGGTTCTCAATCAATTCTGGGATTTGAAAGAAAAAATATGTAAGTTTTTACAAACTATAAATGAAGATACAAGCTTGTTCTCCGATCAAATATGGTTGATATAACCAAACACTTATCCGATTTAAATTTATTGTTACAAGGCAAGGATCAGATCATTACAAACATGTTTGACATAATTAAAAAAAGCATTCAAATGTAAACTATATCTTTGGGAAAAGCAACTGAAAAATGAAGATTTAACGCACTTCCCAAAGTGCAACAAGAACAAATCTAGTTTAGATGATACTGCATCGTATCAAAAATACGCAGAAAAAAATTTCAAATCTTAGAACAGAATTTGAAACAAGGTTTAAAGATTTTAATTCTTTGGAAGACAAATTTTGTTTGTTTTCTTCGATTTTCTCAATAAATATAGACTCAGTACCCAGTTATATGCAAATGATAGTGATTGAGACTCAAATTTGAAGGCAAAATTCATTGAAGTGGGTGTGCCTAAATTTCATGAATATTTACCAGCAAGGTTTGAAAATACTCGAAAATTCGCGCATGACATTATTTCCAAGTTTGGAAGTACTTATCAGTGAGAGCAATTATTTTCTGTTATGAATGGAAATAAATCTCCTGTCCGAAACCGTATTAATAAAGCTCACGTTGGGTCAATTTTAAAAGTAGATTCGGCTAATAAAATTTCTCCCGAAATAGAAAAGATAATAGCAGAGAAGAGATGTCAAGTATCAGGACGCAAACAATAATTTAACTTCATATATGTTTATTACAATTCAAAATAAAAATATTTGTTTCTATGAACATTGAATTTTTTTTGCGGCTCACCTGAAGTTAAGCATCGTTTATTTGGCCCAAGTTGGCTTTTGAGTTTGACACCCCTGCTTTAGAATCATCCTGTCTAAAACTATTAAAATTGTTTGCTTACTGAATTTCAGATTTGAGTTTTCTTTAGCTTTTTCATTAGGAGAGAAAATTAAGTATTAAAATATATTGGTGGAAGATACGATTTCTTTGCTATCAAATGTATTTTGTTTTTCTTTTATTTAGCTTAGAATTGTTTAAAGAGTAGAAAAAATTATGACACTTGAAGATTCATGACACATGATGAAGACACATGAAAATTTCCAGTTTTTCCATTCAAAAATAAAATAAATTCACCAATAATAGTTTATATTTCTCTGATAACTATTCAGAACGTACAAAATTCAAAACACTGTAATTCAGCTAATTTTATTAGTTTCCATCATATGAATACAAAAAAAAAAAAAAATCATAATATTACATATTTCATTTTTCACAATAAATATTTTTAAACATGCTACAGCAGAATAGCAGAATTTATTATATTTGGATTTTATTTATTTGTTTATTTATTGCCGTGTTAAAATTAAGTTTATTTTGTATAGACCTAAATTAAAAATCTTATAACTATTAAAACTATATTTTAATTTGTTTCATAAATTACAGAATACTAAAATAAAATGACGTTGATTTTACTCTTTAATCTAACTAATTAAAATGAGAATTAAATTTATGCAACATTTCTGTACTGAACGACACTGAAGAGCCATATTATTTCTTATCATTATTTCTATATGGCAATAACACCTTTTAGATACTAAATGACACTATAGAGCCATATTCTCCCTCTTAATTTTTTATTATGTCAGACAATACAATCTCTTAGAGATAGCAGTGAACCTTAGAGTTAAAATTCAAACTCTAGCAAGCACTTTTTGATTGTACTTAAAAAAGAAAAACTTCAAAAGAAAACTCTTAAAAAAGAAAAACTCGTTCTACCAGTACTAAGCTCTCGTTGAAATTAGAGCTAGGTAAAAAATGGCTTACATACATATATATAATTGATATTAATCATAAAAGGCATTTTTCGAAAAATATTTCAACAGGCAACATTAAAAAAATTTTTAAGAAATAAGAATTAAAGTAATTTTCTGTATATAAAAATACAATAATTTGCACTTTAAGATAAAATGTACTTACAGTAAGAATATATGGATCAAACAGTCGAAATCAAAGATTTCTTAAATGTATAGTGCAAGGCTAATATAAAGCAGAAAGCAAGCTCAAGTTAAAGTTTTATCAAACAGAGTGAAATAAAATTGCGAATGTTTAAAACAATTTGAAGGGTTACCAGATTAAGTATGACGAAGCCAAATCTCAGCCAGTTGGCTATGTTTGCATACAAATTGGCGAAATCAGATAAAAAAGCGATTACTTTTTACTTAACTTGTAAAACTCTAAATTCGGACACATTTTACATATATATATATTTTTTTAAATCTATTCTTTGCATTGATTTTAAACAGTACTGTCGTAACAAATCTTTTAGAGAAAACGCTGAAAATTCGAAACTTTCATGCATATTTTAGTTTTTTCTGAAAGTGTTTAAAAACTGTTATTTACTGCATTTGGGTTTTTGTGTAAAGTTTCTCCAGATTATAACCACTTTAAAGTAGAGTTTTTTTCCTATTTACTTTAAATTCATCATAATTCATAATCATTAATAAAAATTTTTCGTAAACATTAATAAATTAAATTCCTAATCACAATTCATAATCATTTAAATTCATATCACTAATAAAAAAAATAAACAATTACAAAATACAAGCACTTATAAGTCTTTAAGATTTTAATAAATGTTTGAAGAAAAATGTTCTGCGTATTTTAAATGATATGCAGGACAGAAATGGCTTTTCTTGAAAATGAACTGTCAATTTAATTTAATATGAAATTACGGTGTTGAGCTTCAAATATGCCTGCAGTCAGTGAACTTTTTGTTCTGGACACAGATCAAAGAAATATGTTTAAAAAAATTGAAGAAAAAAATCAATATTCAACCCAAATTTAACAACTAAGAGAGGAATTACTTTTTTAAACACTAAGCATATTATGATTATGTACATAATATGTAATATTTCGTAATTTTGGTCCCAACCCAAAAGACAAGGGAACACCAGGATCAAGCATTGGGATAAACTAGCCTTCGTTGGTGCATTTTTAATGGAACTCTACCTATCCTCAATTTCTTCACATGGCGAAAAAAACTACGAAAACCTCCCATGGTAAACCTGACGGCAAGAGGATTCCAACTCGCGAACCATCTATTAGTGGGAATATTTTTTACCTCAGCACTGTGGTTGGTACAAGCCGAGAGCAGAATTTATATCAAGCAGCCACCACTGGTATTCGAACCTGGGTCACCTCACTGGTAGGTGAATGCTCTATACCCTTATCCACCGCGTATTAAACACTAAGTATACTTCATTTCTTTATTTATTTTATAACAGTCGTTGAACAGCCGACCCAATTTAGGGTTTACGACTACTAATGTTCAACTCCGTGGCCTTGTAATTTTGAACCCAATCCAGAAGACAAGGGAACTTCTGGATCATTTATTGGAAGAAATTTGTTTTCGTGGAGGACATTTTGATGCAACTAACCCACATTTGCGTTACATGTAAAGGAAAGCCAGGAAAACTTTCCTCGGTTAGCCCTAATGAAAAGGGGACTCTAACTCGTGATCCGTCTACCACTGAAAATATTTTTAAGTCAGTAGTGGGGTTAGTGTGAGACGGATGCGGAATTCAAATCAACCAGGTATCGTTGGGATCGAACCCGGGGCACCTCATTGAGAGGCCAGCGATCTATCCACTAAACCAGGGATGGGCAAACTTTTTTGGTCGAGGGCCAAAAATCGAGAAAAAAAAATGTTTGGTGGGACAAATAAAATTTTCAAAATTTAAAAAAAAAAAGCGAATATTAAGGTTCGAAGCGAGATGTGCCTATTTTACGGAACAAGGCTAAATCCTTTTCTGTTAGTCCACTTCTGAAATGATTCTTTCTAAGGTCCAAAGTTGAAAACTCTTGTTTACATATATAAAATTAAGCAAACATAGAGCTGATTTTCTGGGCATGAAATATTAAATTTTGGAAACTAGCTTTTGGTAATGATTTGTAAAACTTTGGCATATTTAGAAACAACTGCTTCAGATGATTGTTAGATTGTCCGCTCGTTGGATCTTAAAATGCGTAGTCTGCCAAATGTGAAGTGCAATTTACCTATATTAGATTCCTCGAGAAAGACAAACGCTAGTTAGAGCCAATCTAAGACTATTCTATGAAGAACTTCTGCTTTCAACATTTTACCAATTGAAGCTGTCTGTGCTAACTATTTCCATCAATTTATGTTTTGTAGAACAAAAATAGAGAAAGTAAAAAAGTCATCAGTACTTTGTTAAAAAAGGAAAAACAGAAATAATTTTAAATAGTTGACAAGAAAATGAATGTATATTGTTTATGTATATTGCCACTGATCGGCAAATTAAAATTATATCCGCGGGCCGGATAAAACCTTCCGGCGGGCCACAGTTGGCCCGCGGGCCGTAGTTTGCCCATCCCTGCACTAAACACTAAGTATAATCATTTCGGGGTCGGAATTGCTGGGTTTATTACAGATAAAACGTTTCCGGCGAAGGGCCTGTTCAGTGACACAGAGCTATTGGGGCCCGCTCCAATTTTGTTTAAACTTTTGAGAAGTTAATCGTTTAACTGTTGCTATTTGTTTTACAGTTTATTTTCCCAATAATTTAATTTTTTTCTTCAAAAAATTAAACTAGAAATGAAGCGTAGAAATTAATGAACTGCAATTCGCAATTTTTATAAATTAATGGAATGTTCCTACCGAAAGTAATGTGATTCTTTAAATGCGCTAGTCAAATTCTTAATTTTCTTAATGTGTACTTTATAGGTATATCTTGTCTCTTTTATTTTGATGGAAAAGTGAAAAAAATATTATCGATTCAGCATTGGAAAAACATTTTTTATTAAAATGAAAAATTTGTATTCTGAACATTTCAATTCTATATAAAATTGTTTATTTATAACAGAACATCTCTTAAGAGGAGTAACATTTCTTCGCAAGTTTAGTACTACCTCCTTAACTACACTGGTGTTAGAAATTAAGAGAATTTTCAGACAATTATCTCTAGAACTACTGAACGGATTTGATATGTATATACAATACAAAACAAATAACACAATTTTAATACACACGCATGATGATCGTGCACTCGTTGGAGTCGGAAGGTATGAAATTGCCACACGACAATAATAAACTGCCTTTTTTCAAGTATGAAATCACGCCTGTAAGAGACCCATTTTCTTTGTTTATTCCGCTATTTCATACCTTCCAACGAGTATAACGCACGATCATGCATGTGTATAACAATTGTTAACTAGTTATTTGTCTTGTATTGCATCAAAGTAAGCACATTTCATTAAAATCGGTTCTGTAGTTCTGAAGATAATCGTCTGCAAATTCTCTTAATTTCTTAAGCCAGTGTAAATTCAAGCAAAGAAAACGTGAGTTCCGGCACACCTTAAGTTAGTCAAAAAATTTTAATTGCTTAAAAAAAAAATTTTGAAAAAATAAAAATGCAATCAATTATTGGAAGGCAACTTCCCTGTAGAGTGTTCCTAAGTTATCCTCTCACAAAGTTTCTATTTTCTGATATTTTGAAATTTTCATTTCAGTATTTGAAACTATTTTTCCTGATTTCAATTTTTCGATAGTTTATATTCAAAATCCTTTATGAAGGTGGAAGAGATTTTACAATGAA
This sequence comes from Parasteatoda tepidariorum, assembly GCF_982258835.1. Lineage (NCBI taxonomy): Eukaryota > Metazoa > Arthropoda > Arachnida > Araneae > Theridiidae > Parasteatoda > Parasteatoda tepidariorum. Next base: position 96,252,839 of record NC_141765.1, on the reverse strand, counting down.
AAGTTTCTCCCGTGGTATCGCTTCCTCTTAAGATGAAAACCGATTTAACTTTTGTGTTACGAGTAGCAATGTCTGAACAGTTTGGAGCTCCATGTTGGGCCTAATCTTTTCATGTTCAGCACACTAAGCGATGGACTCCTGGATCAAGCATAGGAAGAAATTTTGCCTTCGTGGGTGACTTTCTGTAAAACCAACCTGCATTTGCGTTATGTGGAGAGGAAAACCATTAAAACCTCCCACGGTTAGCCTGACGACAAGGGAAGTCTCATAATCCGTCTACCATTGAAGATATTTTACGTTAGCTCTGTGGTCAGTGGAAGCCGAGTGCAGAATTCGAATCGATCTGTTATCGCTTGGATTCGAACCCGGTTCATCTCATTGGAAAGTGAATGCTCTATCCCCTGGAGCTAACACGGTTCACAATGGGTTATTAGCAACGTTCTGGTGAACATCCCTGAGGATGATCCGCCTTCACAATTCTCTTCCATTTTCGTAGCCTGCTCGCGAAGTCGAACACTTTAAAGAGATACCGCGCACCCTCGGTTCCTAAGCAGGATGAAGAAAGTGGTCACACGTTCTTATTGACAGCAGTCAGGGATGCTTAACTTTGGTATTCTTCTGGAAATTTCGGACCAAAAGGATTAAAATAAATGGTCGATTAATTCATGAGGGTTCACTCGTTTATTCTTTTAAAAAGATAAATTTTTAGAGAAATTTAAAAAACAAAACCAAATGCTAGATCTCTTTTTAAAACCACGTTTTGAGCCATGTTTATTTTTTTAAACACTCCTTTCAAGCTATGCCCATAATTCTCATAAATTATTCGTTGTTCAGTGCCAAGTTTTTAACTTATGAGCTGTACGGAAGATTCGTAGAAAGGTTTTGTTGTCCTTAATGCTATCCTTGATCCTGTCCTTAATGGTGAAAACCTTCCAATCTTAGTCCGACAGTACGAAGAATCTTTAACCAGTTGAGTTGAAAATCGAATTGATTGAATTAACGTGCAAAACAAATCAGTTTGCAGTTACTAGAAGTGCTTGATCGGAGGTTCGAACCACGGTTATGGTCAATGAGTAAAATTTATATCTAATAAAAATAAATGTGATTTTTATTTATTTTACAATATTCTAGCGTTAATAGAAGATTTTATTTTCTTAAAATTATTATTTGTTTCTTTTTTAGGCCCGTATAATATCATTAAAATAGAAAAATTGTTGTTCATGTATTTTATTTATAAATGACCTATATCTTCCCTTTATATTAACTTATAATTTTCAAACCCGACCAAATATTATAATATAGTATTCGCGAACTCAATGACCTATAGGCGGCATTGTTATTTGAGGCGAATGAGTGCTAGCAGAATAACAGGCTCATCAATTGCACAGGGAGATTTCTTCATTGTAGCAAGGTAAGGTTCCTTTATTGTGGCTTATTAAATTTTTTTTAAAAAAAATTACCTATTCATTCTTTATATATTCATCCTTTATGTATTCATATATATATATTATATCCCAAAAGACAGCAATCGAAAAATCTACTCTAACTTGTATATCAATCAATTTCTAACTGACCATGGAGCTCAAGGTAGTTATCAGTCAAAATTGTTCGGGAAAGACCCGAACTGCAAAGTTTGTAAAACTTATGAAGATATCGAACACGTACTTACTGTTTGTCCTGTTTATGATGATTTAAGAATTAAATTTTTCCCGAGAAATTTCAACTTTGATACCATTAAAAGAAACTGGAACCAAAAGAAACTAAACAAAGGAATTGAAGAGATTTTTAAAAGACTTTTTGAAAACAGAATGGAGGATCTGGCCTAAACCGATCCTTCAACAGTATTCCCTGGATGCCCCGAAATGGGGGCGGGACAGGGTAAAGCCGAACTATATTCATTCTTATAACAGGGATGAGATTCTTCCGCGGATTCGCAGAATTCCGCTTTTTCTCAGATTTTTCCATTTTTCCCGCTAATTTCCGGCGAAATGTTTTTTTGCACAAGTTAAAATAATTTATGAGGAATTTAATTTTCCGCGGAGCGAAATTATTGAAGTCCTCATTCCTCCCTCTGAAGTTTCTCTAAAAATCATCCTTGGGATAAAACTGGTTGACCTTTATACAGGGATGAGATTTTTTTCGCTTTTGTCTCTCGAATTTCAGCCTTTTTATCAAAAACTCAGATTCTCTAAAAGTTTCGTTTTTTTTTATTTATTTATTTATAAATATTACGTTTTTTTTTTTAAAAAAAATTCAGTCGTTGAAGTTAAATTATTATATTTATTTACGATTTTCAAAGAAAAACAGAAAATTCAAACTACGTCCTTGCTGCTAATCCTTCCGCATGTTTACTTATATTAGCTATTTTCTCCGATTTCACGCATAGAAAATAAGATTTTCCGTATTTTTTATCCGTCGGCCGGATAGCTCGTATTTTCGTAATTTAGACGTCGCTGCTTCTTGTATTCTGGAGAGAAAGCAAACAAAAAAAGCGAAAAAAAATAGAGGTGGATTTGTGGTGAAAATATTTATTTGCTCATTCAAATAATCTTGTAAATTTTTATTTATTGTGTAAATAAATGAATGCATCAACCGCTTCTTCGGGGGTCGAAAATCGTTGTCCACGTAATTTATTTTTGATGTGGGAATAAGAAGAAGTCATTGGGTGCCAAATCAGGGCTGTACGGCGGATGACCCATCAGTTCGATCTTTCGCTCCGTCAGAAATGCCTTTGTTTGAGTCGATGTGTGAGAGCTCGCATTGTCATGATGAAGAATGATTCGCCTGTTCTTCTGCTTTTTTCGAATTTCTCCAATGACTTCTGGCAAACAAATGGTCGTGTACCATTCAGAATTGACCGTCCTGCGTTGCTCTAACGCCACTGTTGACCGTTAATGCCGAAGAAACAGGCAATCATTTGTTTCGATGTGCTTCTTCCTCGAACAACTTTTGTTGGTTTTTCCTCGTCTTGGAAGACCCATACAGTTGATTGCTGTTTTGTTTCCGGCTCATATGCATAGATCCATGATTCGTCACCTGTGTAGATGTTATACACAGCCTTTAATGTACCTTGAACGTATTTTTCCAACATTTCCTTGCACCATTCGACGCGAGCCTTTTTTTGAGCGTTTGTCAGATTATGCGGGATCCAACGCGAACAAATTTTTTTTGCGCTCAAATGCTCATGCAATATTTTATTGATGCTAGTCATACTAATGTCCAAAGACGCCTCTATCTCACGGTATGTCACATGACGATCTTGCTTTATCAGTTCACGCACAGCATCGATCTTTTCTGGCACAACAACGGATTTTGGACGACCTGCACGGGATTCGTCCTGGATCGAACATCGACCACGATTAAATTCGTTATACCAATTTTTTACAGTGCTGTAGGATGGCGCTTTATCGCTGAATAAAGAATTAAGTTCATCGAAGCATTCTTGTCTTGACAATCCACGTCGAAAGTTATTAAAAATAATGGCACGAAAATGTTCACGATTCAATTCCATTTTTTGAAAGAGAAGAACTTTTCAATTTACTGTCAACAACACAAATAAAGCTATAATGGTAAATCGTCTACTGAATTTATGTTTAAAAATATCAAACTTTTGTTTAAAATCGTCTGCGGTCGCCTAGCAACACTTACTGTTGCCAAGGCCAGAAATATAAATAGCAACCCTCGTAATATTAACCTATAATTTTCACACTCGACCAGTTACTATATTGTAGTATACTCTATGCTACCTTACCAAAGGACATAATTATCAACAAATTAGTGGGTCCACAATATGCAAGCCCGGATTTACGTATAAGCTAAGTAAGCTGTAGCTTGGGGCCCCGAGATGGCAAGGCCCCTCCTTCCCCTTTTTTTTCTTCTTTTTTAAAGTTTTATCCGGAGTTGGGGCCCTCTGAAACCTAAAATACATCTTTTTTTTCTTTTTCACATTGGCGGACGGTTTTCAAAATTTAATCGTAGTGCTTACAAATTTAAAATAATTGTCTTCACTTTTCTAACCAAAAGAGCAATAAAACTGATATAAACATTCCTGCTGTCGTAGGTACTACCCACAGAATTGTCAAATAGCTGCCTCACTTCACACTGTTGGAAAAAGTTTTTAGCTTCTTTCTTAGTTTTTAGCTTGGACTCTTTTTGTCCTTACTTCCGGAAATATCGGATATCCACAGAAACACCCCTTTGTTTGATTTCTGGTCATAAATTGCTTGGAACAAAAAATTTCTAAGACTGCTAATAAGGTCTTGTTCGTATTTCTTTATTTGGGTCACTCTGCTTCGAGATTTCCGTTGTATCACTCGTTCACTTCTAATTTTTCTTTTTTGCAAAATTTAGATCTTTTTTTCTAATTTATAATAAAGGCTTTTTTTTCCCTTTAATTATCCTAAATGTTTCAACTAGCCTAATTGTTTAATTTGCTTAATTATTGTAATTGATTTTACATTGTTTAATTAATCTAAAATAATCACACATGAATTCGTGAACTCCGAATTTCTATATTGAAGGACATCAAGAAGACATAAATTTCTCACCTTTGGAGGTAAGTAAAGGCTTTTATTAAATGAACTTTGTGGTAAGGGAAAACATGTGAAAGGTTTGCACAGTTTTTCATTTATACATTTTTTAACATAATGAAATTATCAATTATCTAATAGCTTATTATATTTGCCCCTGCTTACTTCAATATTTTTTACTTAAATTAAAAACTTTGTCAAATTAAAAAATATGTTTTATAAATAATTTTTAAGAGGTGAAGAACTAAGCCAAAGCTTCTTACTAAAGGGTAACTTGACCCACTTTGCTCTGAAGGATGAGTATTTTGTGAACCAACAAAGCAATAAGTAAGTATATCTAAAAAATGCTATAATTTTGTTTAAAGAAACGTCAAATCTTATTGTTATTTACTGTTGAATAGTAAGAAATCTGAAGCTACATTGTTAAATATTAATATTAATGCTTATTAAGGAATGAATATTAAGGTTTATTCAGTAATTTGAACTTATTGGAGAGAAATATATCTTTTTCTATTTATTTATTTAGTTTTTTTTAATTTATTTAGTTTTTTATTTATTTATTTAGTTACTGCTATTCAATTCCCTCTTTGATTTACTAAAATTCTTCATTTGGTCTACTTTGGATGAAATTCAGATTACAGATCTGATTTTATTTTAATTTTACTTACGGCTAAAAGACAGAAACACCATGTGATATTGCTTGATACAGCATTGAAGTCAAGTGATCATTAGCTAAACAAATGTTTTAATATATATGTAAAAAAATGTTCAAGTCTCCTGTCTGACCAAATTTTCATGTTTTCCCTAAATATGAAATATGTTTAATTTGTAAAATATTATATTTCGTACATAAATGTTTATCAATCATACTTTTCTTCAGTCCCGCAGTGGACTGATCGTTAAGACACGGTTCCCAGCAGATCACCGAAGTCAAGCATCACTGGCTACGGTCAGTGTGCGGGTGGGAGACCATTTGGATCAGTCTGCGTAGGGACCGAGGGTGTGCGGTATGGGTCCTCGTTAAACTGTGCTAACGTAAAGTGCTCGACTTCGCGCGCAGGTCGTCGGGCTACAGAAGCGGGGGTGCCATCCCCTCCGCAGAGGATCAAAATTGTGATGGCATGTCTTCGGATCATCCTCCGGGATGTTTTCCAGACCGTCGCCAATAGCCCATTGTGCAGCTCTAGTGCGACGTAAATTAACAACAACAACAACAAATCCAATACTAGGCGTAGGTGTTCCCTTGTCTTCTGGATTTGGCTAAAAATTACAAGACTGCTGAGTTGGACATGAGTAGTCGTGAACACAAAAAATCGGATCGGTTGTTAAATAAAATAAAATAAAATATAAAGAGTGTCCTCAGTGGTAGACGGATCATGGGTTCCTTTGCAGTCAGGCTAACCGTGGGAGTTTTTTGCTGTTTTATTCTCCATGCAACTATAATGCGGGTTAGTTTCATCAAAAAAGTTCGTCATGGAGGCAAAATTTCTCCGAATATTTGATCCCGGGGTTCCCTTGTCATCTGTACTGGGTTCAAAATTACTAGGCTACGGAGTTGAACATCCACATTCGTAAACACCACGAAAAAATTGGGTCGGCTGTTCAACGACTGCTATAATACTGAGAAGGGTGGCTGAGAGAATAGAGCACTTGCCTCTAAATGAGGTGACTTGAGTTCGATCCCAATGATAGCTGGTCGATTCGAACTCGGCACCCAGCTCACACCGACCACAGTACAAATGAAAAATATCCTCCGTGGTAGACGGGTCACGGGTTAGACTAATCATATGCCGTCAGACTAACCGTGGAAGGTTTTCCTTTCCATGTAACACAAATGCAGGTTATTTACGGCAAAAAATCCTCCACGAACGTATAATTGTCCCCAATACTTGATCAAGGAGTCCCCTTATCTAACATGCTAACTCTATGCTTAGAATTAGATTATTTATTCTAATTTCTTCTCTTTTTTTTAAGATGTTTACCAAACAGTCTGCCGCGCACTGCTATCTTACCTTTTCTAAAATTTGAATTCCAAAAAAATTAATAACGGATAGAAAATTAGTAAGCTAAAAGCGTAAAAATATTTTCACACAGTCCTTCGAAACTGATTTAATGTCAACAATTTTTTTATTTATTAGCATTTGAATTGCTTTTAGCATTAATTAATTGAAATAATAACAAAAAGATAATTTTTAAATTAAAAAAATTCGACTAAAATAAAAAAAATTCTTTGAAACTACAAATTTCGGGGTGCACAACTTTTTTTAATACTTACTCTGCATGTTGACTAGTGATAGGTTGCTTGAGTATTTTATGTTATAGTAATTTTTATATAAATATTATATTCAGAAACAAAATTATCTGCAGGGATGGGGCATATATATATATCATAAGATCAAAATAGTACTAGTATTTCAATTTTTGCTTTATTTAAGTCGATATTCCACTTGTTATTTTTGAGCTAGTTTTAGTTTCAAATTTATTATAAGTGCTCTCTTTTATTTTGAAGTTTTATTTGGAGAAAAATTATTGAATTGTGTAGGATATTATAAATGGTGTAAACCTATTTGGTGTGGTATATATATATTAATATCGTATTCACTTGTTCACTTCGTTCTGTAACGAAGTGAACAAGAAATTTACTCATTAGTAAGAGATAACAAAACTGAAATAATTCATTTGCTAGTTTAAAACAGTGCTTAACATTCGAGGAACCAGTTTATTTGTTTATTTATTTTCTTGATAAATTTGTGTGTATTGTGTAATACTTAGCTTTGTTAATCTGAAATGTTCTAATGTTTTTAAACATTACTTCTCAGTATTCCAATTGCAATTTTTAATTGAAATATTATCTTTATTTCATTGTTTTGTAACTGTTATATTAAGATACAAAGTCTACGGTGTTCATTTTAGACCTTAAAAAGGGCATTAGAAACTGGAAAGAGCCCCTAAAAAAGGGCACCTATCATAAAAAAAAAAAAAGCATTATGTACAAATATTTGCTTGACTTTTAAGACACTCAAAATATACAAAGTTTATCACTAAGAAACTTTTTTTTAGCGATAATTAGTTTAAATTAAAAAAATAGTTCCTTAGTTAAATTGGTACTTTCTAGAAATTGGGTTTTAAAGTGAGCTAATTATCAAATCTCGAAGCTCATAAAAAAATATTGATATGGTTTGATAGTTGGTTGGTGTGAAATTTACAGTTTTGCAAAATCCTCAGATTGTTTTTTTTTTTCATGTTGATAGCTATGCTTATTTATGTACTTAATTTAAAATATTTTTTCTTTCTTATCTAGATGATGAAATTGTTGGACATCCTTGAAATTCTTTTGGAAGCTGAAGATTGCAAACAAGAAAGAATTGATGGTGGTATCATTGGTAGTCAAAAACTAGAGGCTATCAGCTAATCTAATGGTTAGTTAGTAATTAACAATAAACTTAATTTTTACATACAATTTATGAACTTTGATTATATTAGAGAGATGATTGTGCTCCGGAAAAAGTACAGATTTTTCCCTTGTATTTTAAAGTTTCCTTCTTGAGGTAAATGCTTAGAAAAAACGACTCACAAGAATTTGCAGTAGGTAGTTAAAGGCATTTACATAATAAAATGTTTACATAATTAAAAAATAACTTAAGCCAATAATTCTCTTTCTTGTGTGTTTTAAAATTTATAATAACTACTGAAACCAAACTTTAAATTTATTAATTGATAATGAACGAGTTCTTATATGACGAGCCTACAATATGAATTTTTAATATGTGGATCATTTATTAATTTATTTTTGTAACATAATAGACCTGCTAAATGTAACTAAGGTGCTGGTTTTCAGTTTTGCTACCTAAATGTTTCATTTACTACTTACCTTTAACTACCTTGCATTACCTTTTATATTTGTAACATTCTATTATGTAAACACTTTTTAAATGGTATAGTTATATATTGATCAATAATCGTTTGTTAAAAGTTTAAAATCATCCTATCATTAATTTTACTTAGTGTTAAATTCTTCTAGTCTATTTCTTTATAACAGGAATAAGAAAAGTACTATGAGCATTCTTGTAAGTAGGGTGTCAGCACTGTAAAATGCATATTTATCAACTGCCTTAATTTAATAGAATATTAAGTCATATCTGTAAAATACGCTACAGCAGATAAGATGCTGTAAAATTTGTATTTCACTATTTAGATGTTATATTATATAATACCCTGGGTATTTACCCGGGTAAATACTTAAAATTCATAAATACCTGGGTATTTATGAGTTTTATTGAAACTTTTATGATCATGTTCTTTTGGGTGTTAAAAAATTATATGTATTTAAGGTACAATTAAGATTTACTTACATGGTCAGAAGTTAATTAGTTCTTAACTAAGAAGAAAAATTCCTTCATAAATGATTAAAATCATTGTATTTTAGTTTTTATTTGAGAATGGCTATGGTTTAATCATCCTGAAGTTCACAGTTTGATTCATAATTCCTAATATTTATTGGCTTCTCATCTTAGAAATTATTGGCTTCTCATCTTAGAAATATATTTTTAAAATGTAAAATATTTTTCAGATTTTAGGTAATTTATTTTAGAAAATTCATCATACAAAAATTTCTCTTTATATGAATACTATGCAATCTAACTCTGATCTATATTTAGTTGTAAAAAAAAGTAAAACAAAAAAAACTGTTTTTCAATAAACAGCTTGAAAGCTTTTTTGTATAACTCAAACAGAAAATTATTAGAAAATAAGCATTTAATGGTGTATTTTTTTAAATAAAGTATTTATTTAAAAAATAACTTTAAAATTGGTTAAAAAAAGTCATTAATATTCCCTTTTCGGAGAAAGAGATACTTATGCAAATTTTACCATATAAAAATAATTCTAACAAAGTAAATATTTGTAATAGTATTGAAAATTAAATCTATGAACACAGATAATTTTACCATTGTGTAATTATCATTTATTTTTCTTAAAAATGGAATATGAATAAATAGGCAGTGTTTCTAAGAGATGGTGGCTATTTTTACAGAAGGGGCAAAGAGGGTACATTTATAGGGATCAAAGGGTAGACAGGGCTTCTAAAGTTGTTTAAGGAAAACTCTGCATAAATCCTACGTAGTGATATAAATACATATTAACATAATACATAAATATATACATAAATATATACACATCACATGACACCGTCTATAAAGTGCCACCTGGCTTCCATAATTCTATAAACAAACATTAAAGAAAAAGTTATCTTTAAAAACTCATTTAATTTTTGATATTCTCCGTTATGTATCCACAATGCGTATTTTTATTCACCAAAGAGTTTAATTTAAAGAAATATTTAATTATAACTTAATGTTATAAATTTCATTGAAAATTCTTAGCAATATTAATAATCAATATTTCACATAAAACTGAAAATTAAATGAAAATGAAACTTATGAAACATTACCTCACTAGCCCAGACAGCAGTGTCAGATGCTTAAATATTTGTTAGTCTAAATTTGTAATTTTTTTTTGTTTTTTTTTGTTTCATTAAATCACATTAAGTTTTAAACTCTTAGTTCTATTTACATGTACAAATTCATCAGCGACAACACCTCCCTGTTTAGATATCAAAGTTCAAGTTTTGCACCACTCTGACCTCTTCTGTAAATTTAAGATAGCTGCAAAAACTCACTTTGAACTTAAAATATCGACATTTTGATTTAAACTGTAACTTCTAACCTTTTTAAACTATAACTTAAACAATTAACAGCTTTCCTCTAAATATTTTACTGTTCACTTATTTTGATAGAATGTTTCTATAATTTTTTTTAAAAATTCTAAGTAATAAAGGCTCATAGTTTTACTAGTTCCTTAGTTTTGTGATTAAAAGAGTAAATATGATGTAAGTACTAATTTTTCCAAACATAAAAGTTATTTTAAATTTGTTATTATACATATATATATAAATGAATGTCTTTGGGCTAAGTCTGTGTGCCAAATGCAATGAAATTTGGCATATATATAATTCAAAGCACTAAGAAGATCATTGTCAGTGTTATAGCATTCTATGACGAATTGTTCAAGTGGGATAGGCAAACAAGGAAATTCTGACTAGTTAAGCAGTACCCATTGTTTTGAATTTAACTTCTGACAGTTCAGTTTTTCAACTATTTTAAATATGACATCAGTAGTGATATTTGTTAGCTTACAGATCTATTTGTAAAATAGAGTAAGGAGTTTATTGCTAGTACATTGAATTATTTTTTAATTGCTATAGAATAATCATTCAGAATAAATTTATTCTGGCTAAATTTAATCATGACTAAAATTTCTGTGAATGATGCCCATCACTCAAACCTTTATATGCTATTAGTTTAAGTAAAAGTGAATATTAAATTTAGTTTATGTTTTTTATTCTTCATAACATGAACTACTCATTCCATTAGGGTATGTAAATGTTAAAATACTTGTCAGGATTTTAGTGATTAGGTTGAAAACTATAAGTATAAAATCTGTCTTCATACTGAACAGTTTATAATAAATTCTGTTATGTACTTGCAACCAACATCAACCCTATTTAGAAAATACAAAGCTTATTAAACATGAACTATTACTAGTTATGTTAATGCAAAAATTGAACAATCAAAAGTTTTTTTCATATTTCTTAGTTTACATGAATTAAGTACATTCCATTTACCTCTATTTCATTTGGTGATTCTCCTATTGCAGGTTTTATTAAAAAAAAACATGGGGTTTTCTTTTTATAAAAATGCTAAATTAGATGACTTCAGGTACTTGTATCAGAAACATTACCAACCATATCATCTATTTAGTTGCACTTGAAATTCATGTTTAAGACAGTATTTTTAAAAACACTTGGCGCATCTCTATTGGAATCACCCTACACTATTTGAAGTAAGTTTTGAAATAAATGTTTTTGTTTTTTTCACAAAATTAATATTGTAGTTAATTTTTGAAATATTTATCCCTATTCTTCAGTTAACAGAATAAAAATTTTACTATTGTATGTTTCAGTTATTGTTTCCACGTGAAGAGGATGAAATAATAGCCCATGCAAAACTTTTAGACAACTTAAAAACTGCACTAAGGATGCAACCAAATAGGTAAAAGTTAAAATCCTTTTTGCACGAGTATTGTACTGATATTTAATGGTATAATATATAATATAATACCACTAATTAAAATATAATAAGTATTTTAGTGATTAACTAGGGCATCTACAATAAATCCCAAAAGGGTGTTTGACCTCTTTAGTAATTCTGTTCTAAATTTGAAATTTTATGGGTTGTAGCACATTCTTAATTTGCTCCCACATAGATTTAAATTAATTTCATTAAATTTTTTCTGCTTACAATTTATAATTTGTTCTCAAATTAAAATGTCTTTTGTGAATACAATAAATACATAGTAAAAGCTTGATTAGCCAGAATGTGTGTGAATTCTGAAAATTATGATTACTTGAGATAAATTAAGGTAAGTAAGGCAAAGATCATGTATATAATATTAAACATATACATGGACTTTGCCTTACTATTGGACCCCTTTATTTAATTCATAATTTTTTTTAATGTAGCTTGAGATGGAAAAACAACAAAGGACTCAAGTTGAAAATTTGGCAAAAGCTGGATGTTTATCTGATGATGCTAAAGCTGGAATAACCCCAGCACCTGGAATAGTACCATGTCCTCCACCACCACCTCTATTTCGTATCGGTAAAACAGCTTTTATTTGACATAAATACAATATGTGTTAATGCATTCAATTTCAATATAATATTCTGTTATCACTGTTATCCAGTCAAGACACAAAATTCTGTTGCACTTTTTAGTAGTTATATGAAAATTTTAAAAGTATTTATTCTTTGAAATGGTTTTATATACAACCATCAGTACATTAGGGAAAATAGGATTGTTTGAAAATATTGAATTTTGTTAGAATGACATGTAAGAAAAAAGACAGTACAGTTTTGAGGTGAAACCTTTGCATATATTAACTAAAACTTTTTCAATTTTCAGGAACTTCCATTATAAAGCAGACAATTTTTAAAATTATGCTCTCTGTCAATCCTACACTTAAATAATAATCCAAGCCAAAATTTCTCTTGGTGATGATGCACATCGGTAACAATCTCTTAACCCCAAGTTGTTGACTATGATATAAAACCACAAATATATCGAGGCATATAAAATTGTTGATAAATATTGAATTTTCTGAAAATGTTAGGTAATAAAAAAAAAGAAACAGTTTTAAGGGAAAAATTATTCATTTATTAACTTAGTTTGCCATTCATACAAATAAAGAAAAACCCATTATAAATTTAACAAATCAAATGACATAAATTTTAAAACTGTAGTCTCTGGCAATTCTGCACATAAATGACAGTCTTTAGACTTAAAAATTGTTTCTTGGTTGGAAAAACATTCATGTAAAAAGAGATGATTTCAATGAAATCTAAGTCTCCTTCTTAGCTTCATGCAGTTTTATGTGCTTTTATGATTTCTTAGCTGCAAACTTTACTGCATCAAAAAATCAATCCCTGCCCCTTGTTATTCAATGTTAGTGTATAGCTAGGAAATTTTTGCACAATATTACCCAGGATCTCAATGCTTATAGGGTCAAGTGAATTCTGAACAAATATTTTAGTATGGTAATTTTTCAACTGTTTTTATTTGTAGACATTTTATTGAATATTATGTTTTTTTGTGTCTTCTTTGATTTATTATTGTGATTATTTTCTGTATGAATAATTTTTTAGGTTCATTAAATGACAAACCTTTAAATTTGTCAAGAGTGATGTCTAAAAATATTCCTCAGCCATCAAATCCTTTGAAAACCTTTAATTGGTGTAAACTACCAGAAGTAAGAAAAACAAACTTGCTTATTAATATACATTTCAAAAAAATAATTCATAAGTGTATAGCCAATGTTATTTGAACCGTTTGGGAAAACTGTACAAAGATATTGATTTACAAAAATTTGATAAGACATTTTGTGCTTATCAAAAACAGCAGGTGACATTTTCATAAAAATTAGTCAAATAATTTTTTTTCTCTGATTGCATTGGATTTAATGTATAAAATTAAACTTAGATTAAAATTAAAAATATATTCTGTGTTTTTTTCTCAATTTCTTTGTGTTTGTTCATAGGTAATATTCCTTTTAAGTTATGAAGTATTTCAGATTTTGATAAGTTTCTGCTGAAATTTATTTTCAGTGCATAACTCTTGAACGATCGTAAATATTGAGATTTTCTGTTTATTTCTAATTTGAAAACTGTGGTGAAATATACATACACATGTATATATAGTAAAGAAATAGGAATTACTCTACATTATTGTTAATTTTAAAAGATTATTACGTTTGGTTTGTGAAAATTAGTCATATCAGTTTTTCTTTGAAGCAGCTTTTCTATATTAGTTAGGTTTCAAAATTAAAAAAAAAAATTTAAACACACCCTAATTAACAAGTCTCAACCTTTTCTTAAAAAAATATCAGTCTTTTTGATCTATCCTTGCATTACAGAAAATTAAAAGCTATTATAAACGTATACATTTATATTATATAAGTGTACATTTTGGATATTTTAAATGAATGCCTATTATGCTTTTCTTAAGTACTTGTTATTAATTTGTAGTGCATTGGTTCAGTTATAGAAGATATACCAGCAGTGGTGACTAAAGCCAAATCAAGAGAACTCTCTGTCATTGATGGTAGGCATGTTCAAAATTGTACAATATTGTTATCAAAATTAAGACTCTCAAATGACGAAATTTGTAGAACAATTCTTAGTATGGATAATAAGGAACAGTTACCAAAAGATATGGTTGAGCAGATAATTGATCTTTATATATAAGTAGGTATATTAAGGGGGAAGAACAGTTTAAGTCAATTTTTCTCAAAAAAGGATATAGTTCGTTCACCAGGAGTTGAGACTTGGCTCCACCTCCTCGGACGCAGAGTTCATTTCAGCGCGGGGGAGTAAGAGGAAAAACATCTCCGTTGTTGAAATTAAGACAACCCTTAATTTGCGCCAAACACAGAAAGTGAATTCTTTTTCACTTACTTTGCTTTATCATCTGCTAATATACCTTTTGTTACACTAGCTAATTAAATATAGTTTACATTTAGAAACTGTTGTTCTCCCAGCGAAATGTCTCATAAAGGACAAACTATTCACTCAAAAGAAAGAAATATCATAAAAAAATAGTGTAAAATATCGTCAAATTTATGGAATATTCATTGTTAAAAAAATGCACATAAAGTTTGCGAAATAAATATTTTTGCCAAACGATCGCCAAATAGCAACATTGTTCAGGATTGCTCACAACCTTCTCCCAAAAATAGCGCAATAGTATCGTCGCATACCACGTGATGAAGGTGGAGCCAAGTGCCAACTCCTGGTGAACGAGCTATACTTGGATCTCCATCTGTTGCATTTTGAGCATTGCTAAGTTTTGACAAAGTAATCATGTGAAAAATAGTCTCTTTTTGGGTGTTATTACACAGTGAAGAAGGACGGTACTATACTAAAACCCTACCTTTCCCCACGCAAAATCATCTTTCTTTGTATCAGCTTTCTCATTTCGCTTAAACTGTTCTTCCCTTGTAGGTTTCATATGTCATAGGTCAGTCGAAAAATTCAATTATTTGCTATGGATTCTCTGATATTTTCTAATCAGTCTGACTGTTTTTAGGTTTATAACAATAAGCTTCTTTTCTTAAATGTTCTTTTTTTAATGTTTCTGCAAATTAAGTTTACTTGGAATTTGAATATTGTAATAATTTTTTGCATTGTAACTAAATAAATAATCAATTTAAATTAATTTCTAATGATTGAGGCCCCTGGTTACCCATCAGCTACTGGTTCTTTTGACCATTGATGCTGTCCTCTCTTTTTTTAAACACAACATTACCAAAGTAGCAACTAATATTAGATAACATCAGAAAATTAATAAAATCTAACGTTATCTTGCATAACTTCTAATATTAAAAAGATACAAAAAGTCATTGTTTGCATTAGTTTTGATGCTATATGATGTTAGATTTTGTATTTTGATATTATCTTGTTTTGCTTTTTATTTTTTGGAGTAAGCCAGAGGAAGATTTGGATGGTAGTAGAATTATTAGGTGATATGGTTTTAATTAATTTTCTGCATTGCTGTGAAGCAGTAAAACTTAGAACAATAGTTTTTATAATGTCATTCCATGTATTATTTACTTAGCAATACAGAAATACTAAATAAAATTATATTAGCGAATCCCATTACCATCCATTTTCCTCCTTCCTACTCCAAAGTATATCTTTTGTTCTTATGTTATATTATGATTTTTTTTTAATATTTTAAATTTATTTAAGAAATAATACTATATCTCAACTTTTATTTTTCATACATTTCTTCATACAACTTTTATTCTTCATACATAATCTTATTCTTCTTGCAATGTTTGTAAAACATGCTTTAAAAAAGTCGTAATTTAAGCCACTTGCTATTTGATAATTATCATTCATTATTTAGATTCTGAAACTACATAATAAAAAACCACCCTATATAATTACAAAGTTAAATTTACATTTGAATTAGTTGAAAATTTATCTTAATTTTTTTTTCTCATGAAATGTAACCATGTCAGTCATTTCCAAAAACATTAAAATAAAATTAGATCTAGAGTTTATAAATTGTTATTTTTGTAATAATTGAGACAATAGATTTTTTTTTAAAAAATTCAAATTATTTTATTGCATTGTTTTCTTGCTATAAACTGTTTTTTTAGTGATTGTTCTAGGGAATGTTTTCTTACACTGTGGTAAATTAAAACGGTTTTTTCATTCTAACTTAAAAATTCGCTGTGCTACTTGTCCAGCCATACACCCTTCAAGAAGTAAGTCTTCAGTACAAAAAAAAAAAAGCTGTATGGTGGCCATTTTGTATAATAACGCACCAGAAGAAATTTTTTTTTTTACAGTACATTGCTTGATGCCAAGGATCTTTTTCAGAATGTTGTTTAATTCAGCTATCTCCCTCAAAAAATTTCTCAAGCAATACTGATTTTTTTCATCACTTAAGTTCCCTCACTGTAATTTTACCTTACTGTAAATTTTAAGTTGCAACTCATATTGCATATATTTTTTTACTTCATTTTTGCAAGGATTTTAAAACTATTTATAAAGTACGGAAATTTGCGTAGCAACCTGTATGTTACTCTTTTTCTTGTAATTTTTTTATTTAATATCATTATTCTTGTTTTAAAGCTTTTGAAGTTTATGCCTAGTCATGAGGAAAAAGTCCTTTTGGAAGAACATAGCATAGAAATTGATAATATGGCTAGATCTGATAGATTTTTATTTGAAATAAGCAAGTATGCCTTATTTTTTTCTATTAAGTGATTTTGTTAAAAGCTAAATTTAAGGTATATCTTTTTCTACTGAAAATAAAAATTTAATTAAATTATTTCTGCAATATTTAAAATTGAATTGTAATACAATAAAGCTTGAAATATCATAAAAATCCAACTGTTCGCCAAAATGAAATTTTTTTACTGAAAATTACCAGTCTCATATTGAATTAATTTATCCCCCCATTCCCCAATTTAATATTAAATCCAAAGTGACTTAATATTAGAAAATAATTTCTTTTGGTAGTCTCAGTTAATGACCAAAGTTCCTTGTTAAGAAAAACTTTTTTAACTTTTTTGCTGCATTAAACCACCATTTTTTAAAAAGGGCAAAATAAAATAAAAATTATAGTACAGTAAAGCATATTCTTTATGTCTGTCAGGGGACTGATATATTATCAGTGTATAAACCAACGGATGTATAACTTAAAAGGAAACAAAATGCAAATTCACCATTGAAATAAAAATTTTAATAATGACTTGATGGGAGCATTAGTTTTCAACCTAATATTAATGATGTAGAAAACAATCAACATGGTTATTAATATAGTTAACAAAACACCTGTTACAATTATCTGTCAGTGAAATTGTTTTGTGCTTTTAAAAATTTCTTTGATTTGTAGGAATGTTTCTAAAAACCGTGCTCAGAGATATGAGATTTCAATAATGAAGTTTTTTTTAAAGTTTCTATACAAAGTTTTTTGTGAGTACTGATCTTTTATGCATATGTCATTCTTTTTCAGCAAATATTTTAATCCCTACTCCCTATTCTTAACTACTACTTTTTTATGGGACTTACTTAGTTGAAATTAGGGGGGAGGGAGGATTCCTTTTGTGAGCCTTGCTTAGAACTTTATGAATCCAGGCGAAAAAATTATATACTTCAAAAAAATGAGACATGTAACCAATTGTTTTTTTAACATAAAAAAGAATTAAGATGCATAGATTAAGAATAAACTGGAAATACTATGAAATGACAAATAAATGAAAGAGATAAATAAAAGTTATAATAAAATAACTGATGATAATGGTAATAATAAATGTTAATAAGGGAAAAGGATAAGTGAGGAACATAAAAATAATGCTTTACTGTATATAAAAATAAAGTTTGTAAGAAATACATATTAATCGCTTAAGACAAATGAAAATAATAGCTAAATTTAACTTTTACATCTAAGCAGCTTTTAAAAATAGATCAGAGCAGTTTGGATTTTATCAAAATTTTTTAATAATGAATTTAAAAATTAATTCAAATGAAAAATTTATAGTATCTTGTTTGTATTTTTCAACGAGCAGGAAATTTTTTTATTAAAAATATGTTATATAAATATTTTAAATGTACAGTTTATTTGAGGGTGATAAAGTATATAAATTGTTTTATTGTGGCTCCTTGCCAAATAAAGTTTTCATTTTGCCATCACAATAAAATTGTATATATTTTTAAAAAAGTGTGACCTTAGATTTTTAAATAGAAAATGCTATTTTTTAGTTTATTACAATTCACAAGTCCTGTATATATTTCAATCCGAAATCTTCTTTTTTTAACTTTTTTAATGTTATTATCGAAGTTATAGTTTATTTAAATTAAATGTACTTGAAATATTTGTAATTATTTAAATCAGTGTTTCCCAAACTTATGACTTTTGTGTACCTTTTTTAAATTTCTCGTAACGCTGTCTACCACTGATAAAAAAATGAATGGATTTTTTTACTATAAAAAAATGGCACTAAAGTTAAAAATCACATCTGGCTGTTGATACCACTGATTATTAACTGTTATCTCTGCAAATAATAGTCAACAGAAAAATACTTAATCATAAAGTTTCATGGCTAGTTTTATTTTTAAGTAAAATTTTTTGAAATTTTCATTTGTTGCAAGATATTTTGCATAAGAACGTGTACCCCAGGGGTGAAAGCGAGACGGAAAAGAGGAAAGGCTGGTAGAAAAACCAATTCAGTTATTGCTAGTTTTCGACAGGAGTTTACTTTAAAACTATTCAACAATTTCTTCTTTATCTTGGAAAGGAAGCAGTTTTACTATATCTTAAAACTATAGAAGAAATATTGATAGTTACAGATATTTTATTTTTCTCGAAAAAATGCTAAAGTAAAATGTATTTCGTGGCAGTTTTTGCTCTTTTCCGTCTTACTATATAAGGGCTTTCAGCCTTTGTGTACCCCCGCTGAACTGCTCCCGTACCCCTGGGGGTACGTATACCACACTTTGGGAAACACTGATTTAAATTGTCAATTAGTTGTCTTTATTTTAAAATATTTCCGTAGCTTTATGAAACAAAATTGAAAATTTAAAATCATGTTGAATTAATTAAAATAAAATACTTTTGATTGTTAACTTTGTCATCTGGCTGCAAAAAATTCATATCCTTGCTGACATTAGGGTGGAATTGAGCTAAATTTTCGCAATTACAATGACTCACTCAAGCCAATCAGAAACCTGTAATTTTGTAATTATATCGCATTTTGCTATACGCAAAAATACAGGCTTTTGATTGACCGAATTTTTCCATCGTATTTGCAAAAATTTAACTGAATTCCGCACTAGAAAGCCATGAATTTACAAAATATAGATTTTTTTTTGTGTTCATATGATAGATTTATGAAGGAGTTAACATAAAACTGACTGATTATACACTGTACACATACTTTGTTAAAAAAAAGCTCATTAATGAAGGAAACCTAAAGTAAAGTTTTAATTCGGTTTAGGGAGCCCCTCTGAGGTGGGGACCGGGGCAACTGCCCCTCATGCCCCTGCCTTTGTCAGTCTTTGAGTGTTTGACTGAGTAATGCTGTTATTTTTCTAATAAATAAATAGCAATAACTAATTTCATTCACTTTAAATATTTTTCTTTTTCAGAATTGTTCATTATGAACAAAGAATTAAAACTTTATTCTACAAAAAAATAAATTGCAAGAAAGAATGAGTGACTCAAAAGCAAAAATAGAGGTATTTTCTTATTATAATTTATTGTCAAAAAATTAAAAATTTGTATTTAAAATTATTCCCATCATTTTTACAATGGTTTTATTTTTTTTTAAAGAACGTTTTTCTAATTTTCGTGTTCAAAGTTATTTTTTTAATGATAAGGATATTTTTTTTCCATTTGAAGTTATAAAAAAAATTCTTCAACATTCAATATTTTATATTAGGTTATTAACAATACATCTTTTTTATAAAAATATACATAACTTTAATTTTTATACTTGTTGGTGGAATAAGTGAGCATCAGATATAATTCTAATTTTATTCTCAATACTCATTTTTTATGATGTTTAAATTTTCTCATTCAAACCCTGCTTTGGAATAGATATTTTTTAGAATGGAACTAAAGGAAAAATTAGATTCAGATTTTCATAGACATAATATGTCTATATATAAAGTTCAAGCATAAGGTTCATAAGAAGGAAACTAAGTACAGTAGAGAACCAATTATTTGGGATGCTCGGGAGGTCACGGAGGAAATGACGTTTCTCTGGGTAAACGGGGAAAAAATTCTCCCTTTCCTTACATTTTCCTCTACTCAACTTCAAGGATGAGTTCATTTCCGCTTTTTTTCATAATCGTTTTAGTTTAAAATGGAGGCAAAACCGATCAAAATTTTTCTCGGTTTTCTGGTTTCCCGGTTATCTGGATACCGGATAAATGGTTCTCTACTGTACTATAAAGTTTTTTCAACATTATATCTTATAAAGTTTCATCATTAGGTTCAAAAGGTTTTGATCAATAACAAATAGTCTATTATAAATTTTCAATTTATGTTTACCAAACTCAAAAATTTGTTATAAGTTAAGTGGAATATGGTAGTATTATATGTCACTTTGAGCTACCTTCTTAACTTTTATATGTCACTTTGAACATTAGAAAGCCAGAAAATCTTTTTCATGACTTTCAAAAAGGTCACTGTTTTCTCTGCATCATGTAATGTTAGGTTCTATACAAAATAATATTATTTAGAGTTTGCTGTAATATTTTGCATAAGTTTGATGCTATCTAATTTTATATTTTCTGTTATTATCTTGCATTAATTAATATTTTTGGAATAAACAAGAGGATGATTTGGATGGTAGTATAATATTTAAGCAATATAAATTTACTTAATTTTCTGTATTGTTGTGAAGAAGTAAAACATGGATCAGTAGCTTTGTCATTCACTAATTGTTTACTTAGCAGTACATAATAAATAATAATTAATTCTGCTATCATTCAGTTTTCTTCCTCTTCCCGCAAATTATACTTTGTGTCCAGCTGGTTTTTTTGTGAATGATGAGATGGCATTGCATATTTCTTAGGTTTTAAAATTTCTTTAATTTCTTAAATTTAATTTTTTTAATCATTTTTAATTCAATTTTAATTAAATTCAACCAATTATTTCATTTTTATTACATTTTATATAAAGCTAATATAAATATTTTATTCTCTTCTTAACAATCAATGTAACGGTTAACGTTTTAATTCAATACAAATGTATAACTCATTAATTCACTGTTGTGGCTGAATTGAATATCAAAATCTATTTTTAACTCTTTATTCCTTTAACTATTTTATTTCTCTTACCACAAAAATTTTTCAGTTACAGGGTTATATTAATTCTCATGGTCTTTTGGGTGATAAAGCGGTAACCAAATTATTTAAAATGGCTGGGGACTTTCGCCCTTCAGTCCGTCATTGACAAAAATTCTCATTATTTTTAATAATGTTTCTTCGTTCCTATAAAGCCTTTTATTTTGTCTTCCTTGCCATGGAAGTAAATTTTGAAATGCTCTCTAAGCAAAACAATAATTGATTTATATATGCAATAATTTAATTTATCGTTTTCTGTAATGATTATGTCGATAAAGAAAACTATTTTAAAATTTTTTAAGTTACTTTCTTCCAAAAATTTTCTTTCACTTTTTTCAATGATCATATTCTTTTAGTTTTTGAAATTCTACCTAATTTTCTACTGTGATTTCAATTTTTTTTTCTTCCTTTTACTATAATGTAGATGTTTTTCAGCTAAATTTTAAACATTAAATCAATCAAAGAATTTTTTGCTATTATCATTATTTTACCGTTATATTATTTTAAACATAATGAAAATAAAAAATTTACATACTTGTCTCAAATTTCAGTCAAATAATTCAAAATTAAAGTAATAAACACAATTCTGATAATATAAATGCTCGCAAACTTAAAATATTGTTTATTGTCAGTGCTAAAAGAAAATTGCTTCTAATATCATATCTTTACATTTTAATGCAATTAAAGGAATACAAAACATTTTGTAACAAATCTATTAATGCAATGAATGGTGACCTTTATATAAGAGAAGAAAACAAATGCCAAGAACAAATTAATAAATGAATCTTAGAGCACATTATTATTTACACAAAAGACTTATCATTTATTAAAGATAAAAGAAAATTCATGAAAAATTAAAAGAAACCAAATTTTAAATACATTCAACAGTTTCATAAGGAGGAAACTAAGTACTATGAAGTTTTTTCAACATTATATCTTATAAAGTTTCATCAATGCTCATATATCTGCCAACCCACTTTTTCTATTATTCTAAAAATTTATTGCAACGTTGCAGAATAAATACTTGACCTTATTTTTTTCTGAATTTTTAAATTCTTATTTGAGTTAACAATGAATAAGAATAAAAAAAATCATGATAAACATTACAACTATTTCAATAAATAACTATTTAATTTCAAAACTAAACATACTAAGAAATAAACTTCATCCAATTATAAAAGCAATATATTTTTACCATTATCCTTTTACATAAACAACTCTATAATCTTTTGGTGAAACACAATTTTAAAAAAATATTTGTTATTAAATACGTTTTTATTCTTTGTTCAAAACAGCAATAATGCTTATAATTTTTTTATTACTTTTATTTTTAAGAAATCTTTCTTTTAATTTAAAAAAAAAATCTTGTCTGTTTAATATATCTTTCCATGAATTTACCACCATTTAGAGTTTATTCTTTCAATTGGAAGTCTTTATTTTTGTTTTTAGTTTTCTATTTATTAAATTATAAAATCTTAAACAATTAGGTAGATTAAATTTAATGAAACCTTAGATATTCTTGTGTTTAAATCTAAAATTACTTGTGGGGTAGGTGTTTCTCTTTGTTTGAAAAGTGCATGAATGTCTTTGAAACAGTAATTTTAAATTCATGTAGTGCTCTCATTATAATTTGTTTTTGTAATTTTTTTGTACCATTTCATTAGTTTTTAAAAGAGCTTTAATTGTTTTAAAACTAATGGTTTTCTTACTGCTTTAAATTATTTTTATTTTTTTTATGTAATATTGTCTTTTTAAAATCTTTTCCATTAAAGGGAAATCAAATTTTTTTCAACTATTTCTGAGGCATCCAAAGAGCTTCAGAGGAGACTTTTTGAACTAATTCTGGAAATTCCATGAATCGTGGTGCTCGAGGAAATGCTTCTGGTTTCCACTTATCTAACTTAAACAGGATTGCTGATACAATATCAAATATAATACAGAATATGACTTTACTGCATTATATTATTGATACTTTAGAGAAAAAAGTAGGTATTTGTATTTACTTTAACATATAATCATGGTTGCTTTTGTTATAATTTTTTGCCTTTTGCAAAGCCACGTCCCCGCTAATTAAACTAAGAAAAATCCAAATCAAGCTCTATTTCACCTGAAAATTTATGTGCAACTTCTTACTGCATTGCAAGCAAAGGAAAGAACACTAAAGTTGCAAAAAGGATCACAGTTTTGCTTGAAAATATCGATTTACTATAATTTGAGGCATTGAATAATTTTTTTAAAAATAATTATTCAATTTAAAAAAAATATTATTGTATAGTATTTAGTATTTAAAAAATATAGTATATAATTTAGTACTGGTATTTAAAAAAATATTATAATTCAATTTTTTCAAGTTAGATAAATGATAATTGTTTACATTTTAGTCAATTTTGAAATAATAATCGCGTTAATCACTTCTGTAAATTTTAAGATAAATACACTAGTGCTCAAAACTGAGAGAGTTTTCATATTTGGTAGCCTATCTCCATTATGACAGACCAGATTTTAATAAACTATAAAGTTGATATCTGCCTGGAAAATCGATTCAACAAATATCCTCTCTTTTTAAAGTTTAAACTAGGTGAGCTTGATGGCTGCCTAATTTCCATTAAAATAAAATCGCCACACGATTCCATTCTGTAAAGGTTAACATTGAATTTTAAGACTTCTTCCATATACCTCACACCAGTCAAAGAACCTCTTTCAAAGACATAGATGGGTCAATGACCATTCAACATTTTGCCTATCAAGACAATCAAACCTCTTTTGCCTTAATGTCCAATTTTTCAGATATCTGGAGACATCAAATTCCTGGTTCTTTCCATACGTAATTAAGAATTATTCAAACCAGGCACTCACTATCTACCTACCAACTAAGTAAATCAACTGCTTTAGCAGAGGAAGTTTGATAATCTTGGCAGGCATCGTACTAAGTAATTAAAAATCTTTCTATGTTCTTTAGAGAGGTAAATTAGCTAGTGTGCAGCATATGGATAAATTCTAAAAGCTCTATGATTGCCTTGATCAACAATAGACACTCACTTAAAGCTGTTTGCTCTCGCAATTTTCTAGAAGATATTCGCCAGATGATTGGCCACTCAGATCTTCAGCTTTATGGAACATAATATAACTTTATAGTAGTACATGTTTGGAATGGAGAGCAATTAAAATAGAACTCACAATCTTTACTATTGTCCAGGGTTTGAAAACAGCTTTAATGAGATAGTGGTACCAGTTTCGACAGAAACTCTTAAACTGCTTTATTTCCATTATGAAATCAGAATATCAGCCTGTGTCTCCGTAAAAGTGAATCTTGAACTTTATTAACCTATTTTTCATTTCATACTATAATCACTGCTTCATACATATAGTGCTACACATAGTCACGGTGTATATTATAACCATCGAATGTTTTTTTTTTTTTTAAATATTATATCAACATATCCAAAACGAATTTCATTAAAATTTACCAATAAGTTCCAGAGGTTAATAACCAAATCTGTAAAGTTCTCCAAATTTTTAACAGTGTAGATTCTGACTTTGTCATGAATGCAGCTGAATCTGGCATTTCTTTCAAGTAAGCAATTTTTTTTTGTATGTCAGGTTTTTAACGATATCAGGTTTCTAACAATTGCACAGAGCTAAAAAAAAAAGAAAAAGAGAATACATTAATAACTTTTGATCTAATGATCGAATTTTCAGGCAGTAGGCAAAGATAAAAGTAGCAAATTTTTTCCGTGTCTGTTTAATAAGAATGTAAGGTACATTTTTTTGATAATAACGAATAGAACTCTATCGAAACTTTTGTTTCCAACTGATTGGTTTAATATCATAGTCAAATTAAAGTAAACTTTTTATTTAATTAATTTATTTATTAACCTTTTAAGTTTTAATCTGTAGTCTTCTTTGTGTTAGAAAGTTTTTTTCATGTAATTAGCAAAAGAAATAGTATTAAGGAAGAAATACTCCCCAAAAATTTGTGAAACCTTTTAACAATTAAAATAATTTTTTTTACAGTTTAAAGACGTTTTAAAACTTGAAGAAGATATTGATCATGTTCGACTGGCAGCAAAAGTCAAGTGCGTATTACTCATATATTTTGTTTTAGTCTGCGCGAAATTTCTTAATTTTATTAATTAAAGATGCTTTCTTTTAATTTTAAATTCTTTAAAACCTTTGTGTTTTCTTTAAGAGTTAAGTTAATACGAGTTTGCAAATTATATGCAACTTAATTTGTATGTTTACTATTGCTTGGGGTACACGCATCACACTTTGGGAAGCACTGCTCTAGTGATTTAAAACACAGAAGATGTACTAATTAAAATTAAATTCAGCTATAAATCTACCTCAGTAATAATTTTCACCATCTTGGTTGAAATGAGATTAGGATAAACATAATAAATGTATGAAATTGAAATTTGTTAGTTTCAAAACTAATTAATTTAGTTATTAATTAATTTTATGAACCAAAACTAGTATGTTATTTTGAAATGAAAATAATACCTATTTTATCTAATTGTCACAAATTTTATTTTATAATTTTTTTTTAACTACACGCTTTTTACTTTTTGTGAAATAAAAATAATAAATAAATAACTATCCTTTTTTCAAAAATTATTTTATTCTACATTTTCCATTATTGAAAAATAATTTCATTTTGATTTTATCATATAAAAACACTGTATACCAGGCAATATTTGAATTTTTAAAATTTTCTTTAATAATAACACTTTTTCTTTGATAAAGTTGCTTTTAATTTATAAAAATTGTAGGAAACATTTAAAGAAATTTATTATTTCTTAGTTTCAGACACTTGAGGAAAATAATCTCTGTTGAATAGTAAATAAAATAGAATAAAAAAGTAAATCATTCCTTAGTAATCCAGTTAAAAAAAAACTGAGTTATCAGTCTTATCATATAAATTATCTCAATCTTTATCATACATATTAATTTCTTTAAAATTATATTCCTCTAAATTCTTTTTGTATTAAAAATAACTAACTTTTCTTCAATAAATATAAATAACTTTTACTTCATATTGTAAAAAGTTTTTGGCATGCAGTAATTTTTAGTAATCTCAAAAATATTAAATATTGTAAAGTGACAAGAAATAAGAAAATGACAAAGAGAGGAAAGCCATTGGCAAATCCTAATCCCGGTAATGACTGGTTCAAAGCTGTTCACAGTACTGGTTTAAAATATTTTCAGTGATAGACAAATTATGATTTAGAGTTGCCCTCAAGCTAAGCTTTAGAATTTTTTGTGGATTCCCTTCCATATATTACACAAATTTAATTTAAAATGTCTTCTCTGAAGGCATATTTGTACCTATGTTTGATCCAGCAGTTAACTTATCACTTGTCTTCTGGCAATTGTTCAAATTTTCAATGTATAGTTAATTTATGATATATAAGGAAACCTTGGTTAAGTGAACACTCTTGGGACAAAATTGTCCAAAGGGAAAAAATTGTCTGCTTACAAGGGTTGTCCATTTATAGGAAGGGTACATTAATAACTCCATAAAATTTTTTTAGAATGACAATTGTTGAGAATGTTTTTAGAATAACTCCATAAATTGTTTTTAGAACAATCACATAGAAATAATTATGTAAACTTATTTACACATTTATTTGAACTTTGAAAATCAAAATATTTACAATGCAAAAAGAATAGATGAAGAAATTTTATACTAATAATACTTAATATTGAATAATGGATTAATAAAACCCACCCTAAAGTGGGTTTTTCTAAAATTGATTTCTTTTTTATCCTCTGCTATACTAAAGAGCTATTCTATTGAAATATATATGTAGTCTAGCCTAAGAAAATGAATCTATGGTAAAAAAACTAACAACAATCTGCAAAGAAAAATTATGTGTGGAATTCATGAAGAAAAATTTATTTAAGAAACGGAATAATTTGACTATAAATCATACAATAAAAGTTATTCCATAAGGGTTTTAATTACGCAGGCTGAGGAAATACATTAAAAATTCATCAGGTTATCAGTGTTATAATTCATCTATCTTAAATGTCTATGTATTTTAACGCCTTTTGTACACCCAGATTTTGTATCCAAGATTCTTATTAAAATTAATGAAATAGAATTTAGTAAATTGAATATTTAGAGCAAC
The DNA here is from genome assembly GCF_982258835.1 of Parasteatoda tepidariorum. Taxonomy (NCBI): domain Eukaryota; kingdom Metazoa; phylum Arthropoda; class Arachnida; order Araneae; family Theridiidae; genus Parasteatoda; species Parasteatoda tepidariorum. Next base: position 96,225,201 of record NC_141765.1, on the reverse strand, counting down.
TTCAGTTAGTGCAAAAAAAGATGGCATCTCTGAACAAGAATCTACTTTTGTTTGAATAAAATCTCTTTTCCTGCTTTGTTTAATGCTACTTCAAATTTCAGATCTTAAAGGTGGGAGATTTTTCTTCAATGTGGTCGAGGAAGGTAATAGCGGACTTTATGCCAGTGGCGATGAAAATGAGTGCCATCTATGGATCATGGCCATGTACAGGGCTACAGGACTATCTCATAAACCAATTCCCCTCATTTAACCTCAAACCAGCAAAAATTTCAAACCATATCTAGGTTACAAGGAGGTATGTAGCAATATTTGGCTTCAAAAATTAGCTCATATGATTGACACTGTAAAAAATGGATATTTTATCTCCTCTAACGTTTAGAGTAGAGATAGGACATAACTCCTTCCCAATTATTTTAAGATAGTTCTCATCTCACAAAAAATATTTTAATCTACTGATAAGATAGACTTTAAGCAAGTTTTTATACAAAATACATTTTTCTTCAACTGTGGTAGAAAAACCTTTTAAATATTTGTTTAGAAAATTAAAGAATGAATAAGAAAAAATCTGGATTTGATAATTTTTTCTTAAATATAAGAAAAAGCAGCTGTTTTTAATCAAAACTGTTTTTAGTAAAAACTACTGAATTACAGAAACAGGGGGAAAAGAGTAACTGGTTCAAAAAGATGTTAAATATTATTAAGTTTATATTGTATGATTAGGCATATATATGTGTTATTTTTCATTAAAAAGCATTGCTTCTTTTTCCTTTTTAGAACTAGTGCCCCCTTCAATATTTTTCAGTGAAATGAACTTATACAGGTTTAAAACATTAGATACAAAGAAACTTGTTTTAGATTGACACTTATTATTTAATATTTATATGTAAAAAAATCTTTAATTTCTTTCACATGGTAGAAAAATTATTTTATAGTATTATGTGATATTGTTTATCCTTTTACGTGTCTACACTCTGCCATCAAAGCTTTTTATATAGTCCAGTCACATGTCTGATCACGGTAAACTGAAACAAGTAGGTTTTAAAATCAGTTTTACTTGCAATTGATTACAATTTACTCTTTCTCGTTCCCGCAAAAATAACGAGACGAAATTTTGCCTTCTAAAGTTTTATTGTGATATTTCTAGACTGAAGTAATGTTCCAAAAGGATTGAAACAATATGTTGCTTATGCCCGTAAACATGTTGATTTCTCTATGTTTCAGATAGCAACACTAGACTATTTGTAATGCGTTTTGAGAAAGTTTATTTTAAACTAGATATCAGCATGCATCGAACATGTAGATTTGCGATTAAACCATAAATTAAGAATGAATACATATTATAAATGCAATTCGTTTTTTATATAATTTTCTTGAATAAAAAAAATTTGGCACTTTTATGATTGTTTTCAAAATTATGCAACCATTACAGGGTTAATAGATTAATAGCTATGTATATTGAAAAGATTTAATAAAATTTCTCCAAACTTAATTACTTTTCTAGTCTTTTAGTTACTGATAATCCCATAATTTCCATGTATGCCTCTAATTTTCCATCAGCTGTGTGAGCAACATCTAAATCGACTGTGCCAATAAGTACCTAAGCTATTATTGTTGCATAAGTGCTTGAAACAAATTTTCTCCTGAAATTTAGAATCACTGATTTATATTTAAAAATCAAATTTATAATAAGTTTTAGAGTTATTTCAAACTTAAATTTTGATTTAAAAATTAAACTTATCGAGAAAGCACTTTTTTTTAATAAATTAGTTTTTTAACTTTTTAGCACTTTTTTAAATAGGAACTGTGATAAGGAACATTAAAAAATAGTATTTATTGTAAGGAGGGCAAAAAAGCAAAACAAATTGGTAAAATTTTTCCTTCATTATATTTAATTTTCGGGGTAAAAACAAAAATACTTTTTTCCTTTATAATAATTTCATGTTATTATTTTCGTTTGAAATCTGATAAAATAATGTACTTAATTTAAATTTAGGAATTAAAGTTATACTACACAACATTTTCAAAATAATGTTTTTTTTTTTCTTTAAAAAAATTATCAGCACCAATAAATGTATTCCAAAATTATCATTGTTGATAATAATTTCACATTAGTTTTTTCATTTAACAGCTCAGTTTCTTTATATTGTATTCTTTTCTATTGTAGCTCATTAATCGATTATATGTGCTCAAAAAATAAACATTTTTTTCCATTATTCTGTTAAGTTCTAAGTACTTTTAAAGAAGAAAAATTCTTTTAGAAAAGTTTTAGTTGTACTGCGCCTTTTTTTTTTGTGGATACATCTTTAGTTTAAATATTAAGAGAAGAAAAAAAAACTATTTAGCCTATTAGAACCTTGATAATTTTGTAGTTCTTTAGATTTATACTTTATTAGTATTGTAAAGCTAACATGTTAAGTAAATTTTAGTAAGTACTTTGATTGCAAGATTGTTTTAAAAAATCTAAATTTATATAACAATTGATGCCATGCTTCAGTTAAACCTGAAACATTTATGGTATCACCCTGAAAAAAAAATTTTCTTTCTTACACAATCCATTTTTGTGATTTAGAAATCTTTGATAAATAATGATGGACATTATTTTAGCATTTTATGATCTAGATAAATAACAATAAACTTAATTAAAAGTATGATTTTTTTAAAATTTTATATTTAATTAATTTTTTTAATCTTATATTTAATTTATTTTGATCATCATTTTGTAAAAAGAAACATTTTAAACTTAATGAATTGCAGAAAAATTCTGGCAACTTTCTTATCAGTTCCACTCCCAGTTAAAATCCATTTACATTACATTTTTAGCCACTTATGTTTCATAAGTATTTCTTTTTCCTTAATAGAGTAATTTAGAATGTAGAAATATTATGCTTGCTCAAAAAACTTCAACTTGTATACAATTTATATTGCTGCTTTTTTTTTTTCAAACTTGTGGTTATATTGTTAGTTTTTAAAAATTTATGTGATTTATTTAAGAATAAAATATAAATTGCAATTAACTTGGTTTAGTTTTTAAATGTTTTACTCTGCATCATTGAGATTAAGTTTAACATTGCTTGGATTTCATGTGTAATATGTTTTCTTTGCAAAATGTAGCTAGGATTGGGGAATAAAATTATTTTTCTGTATGTAATAAAATTTGAAATTTCTCTTCTGATAATTTTTACATAGCAAAATTAACTTAAATAATATTATATTTGTTTGATATTAGAGCGTGGATCTGTTTAGAGTACTTAAAAAATGTTGACAATATAGAATAGTAGCGTATAATAAGTTGTTGAAGATCCTGCTATTTTTTTTTTAATCATTTTTGTACTAACTATTTTTTTAAAAACTTCTATAATACATAAATTGAATGTTATTATGGTCTTAAGAGATTTTCTTTCACAAATACAAAATTATCCTGAAGCTAATTAAAATTATTTCATGGATTATATTTATCTAAAAACGAATAATGAACTGAAATATCCACATTTTTCATTTTATTTTTTTCAACAATTATGGCTTTTAAAGTTACTGTGAGTTTTGTAAAATAAAATGTTTTATTTGCATAGGTTAGTAGTAGCGAACAATTGCAGTGTAAAGAATTTTTTACAAAAAGTTTTACTATTCTTTGAAAAGTTGTTCAACTAATTAAACTTCTTTTTGCAATGAAGTTTTATTGTGCATATTTATTAAATATTGAAAACTGATTTAGAAATCGGTGGTAAAAATAGAAAATCATCTCAAAAATATAAATTATTTACATTCATACTAGTATCGTTTTCAATTTAATTTAAAATTTGCATTATCATTCAATACTTTACATAAAAATAAATTGTTATACTATAAAAGTTAATTTTTCTACTTATGCATTACATTTGGATGGTTTGTTCAGTGTCTAAAATATTGTTGAAACATACCTAAGTTATTTTTAAAAGCTTAAATTGTATGAAACAGTGAGACATGAATGTATAAATTACATATTAAAAGAAATCTAAAGCTTTTTTATGTATCATTTACTTTATATGAATGATGCTTGATAAAAATTTATAAGAAACAATATTTTTTTAATTAATTTTTTAATTGTTAGCCATTTTTAAATACACTTCATAGCTTATTATGAAGATTGTATCAATGCTAAGAACAAGTTTATGTATATTATAAATAATTAAGTATACTAATTTTATTGTAATATTGTGTGTGCTTTACGAAAATAATATTCTAAAAAAGTAAAAGTTATTTTCTACCTAAGGCCGGACGGCATTGGAACTGTGACTGTTGAAGAGAAAGATTTTTTTGCCGATATTAATGAACAATAAAGAATACTTCTCGAAAACCAAATTACTCATTTTAGGTAAATATATTACTCTTTTCTTTAAAATTTACTCTAAATTAGCTTATTGTTTAAAATCCACTCTCAAATTTGTTTTTCAGTTATCCTCTTAGAGGTTGTCTCTAATATACTCACTTTTTTTTCTCGCTCTAGACTTAGTTAATAGCAAACTTTTATCAGTTTTCCCCGAAGCAGGTAATATTGTTTGCATTTCATTCAGTATAGCTAATTTTTGAAGCTCTTCTCATAACTCAACTTTTTTTTTAAATTTAAAATATTGTATTCACTGTATTCAGAAGTTATTTTATTCATCTATCGTAACTTTTGATTTAGTATCTGCTGTGGAGCTGCAGAACAAGAAACTTTGTGGATTTTTCCTTGAATTGAATTTCCCTTTTCTTTAGAGTTCATACGTACCTTAAATGTGCTTAATAGAGTATAATTTTGCATCATGGAAATTAAGCACTGTTAAAAGTTCTTACTTGTTCTTCAAAAGAAAAAACGTAAATAAAAGCTTAACTTTTAAGTTATATTTTGTATTATTATTTTTTTCCCTTTTCAAAAATTTGATTCTTTTTTAATAAGTTGTTATTATGTCATGCAAATTTCTGTAATGTATTTTTGACACGTATTTTCTAGCTTTATAATATAAAAAAATATTTTCTAGTTTTGGATTTGTTCAATCCAAGCTGTGCTGCTGACAGGCTAAACGTGGGTGGTATTCTAGGTTAACCCACGAAAAAAAATCTGCATAAATCAAAAATCATAAATCTGAAGGGGAAAAAAATTATGGCTTTTGAGAATATCTGTAATAATCTGCTTAAAACCAAATTTTCTAGAGCTATGAAATTTTATTGTTTGCAACTATCTACGATAATTTTTTCTACTTTTTGCGTAATTTTAGAAGGAATTAATAAAAAACCAAAACAATTTGATTGAAACGACCGTATTCTTGTATGGAAATACTGTATTGTTTTTATGGAAATTAAATCATCATCAAAATTAAATAAATGCTGAACATTTTGTTCTTTCATAAACAGCAAATCTTTCCAAAAAATAAACAAAGAGGAATTTCATTTTTTTCTAGCTTTCATGAAACTAACTTTCTCTCTTTATAATGTAAACTTAAATCTGTAATTTTGTGAGGGAAAGTTTTTAGTGCTTCAAGTATAGGATGCTAGAGAGACTAATTTAACTTTAAGTTGCAACATTGGAACAATTTTATATTGAACTATAAGTTTTAATTTTCAATATAGTACCGATATCTAAATGTTACTTTTTTTATTTAATTATAAATTCATGCATAATTTTATTAACATTACATACCTGTGAAGAATTAAGCTGCATGTGCATCTTAAAATTGTGCTGAATTAAGCTTCGTAAACGCTAACTAGTAGATATTTTTGTGTTTATTTATTTTTTAAACCCTGAGCATATTCATAATTACACAAATATACATTTAAAAATTAGAAGATAGTGTCTACTAGCATCGAATGATTGCTTCCCTATTTGATAAAAGTGGGCTTTTTCTAAATTAATACAGTTATAAGTACAAAAGAAAAAGTTTTAGTAAAACGATTCACTGTTTATTTTGTAAATACTTATTTTATATAAGTATTTAATTTATTTTGTGTAATTGGAAAATGTTAATTCAAAACATTTTGTTGTTAAGCTTTGTGTTTTTCTTGTTATTAATAATCTGTTTTTAAAATACTTTTTACTTTTTTTTTAGTTTTGATGCAATTGCCCCTACCATGATGATGAAAGTGCTTACAAAAATTAATAATTCACCAAAAGTAAGGGGTCTTTTATACTTCAGATCTCATTGAAGGGGACAAATGAATATGTTTCATTTCTTTTAAATTTTAGGTGCATTCCAGCTACAAAAAACTAAGCAAGTCTGAAATTGAAAATATTGTTGGATGTGTACAGAATGCCATAAATTCTATGCATGTCTTATACATTATTTAGATAATGATTCACATTTTAATAAACATGTGATTCTCATTTTGTGTGCAACAAAAACACTATGGAATTGATAGGGTTATCTTGGAGTTGACTTATATTTTTGTTGCAATTTTTAGAAATCACTTAGAAACATTAGTAAAGTCTATCATATCAAAATAAAGAAACTAAATTTATTCCCTTAAATGTTTTTATATTTCTAAGAGTTTTTTTTCAGTTAGCACAAAAACTTAGCTAGTGCAATACAAATGTAAGAGAGTATAGTGGGATATGAATATTGTTTGTTTGTAAAGTGCAAAAGATAACTTTTTAAACTTCGTGCCTATGCAGAAATGCTATGATACACTTATTACATAATGACTAAAACATTTCAGAAGCTCTTAGCGATATGTTATCTAAAACAAAAAGAAGAAGAAATATGTGAAAAATCTTAAGTTGAAATTAAATATATTTAAAGCATAAAAAATACTAGATAAAAGAAGAAAATTCTCTGAATTACTTAGTTTTTAAAATAAAAGAGAAAGAAAAAAATTCTCATTTAAAAGTGAGAAAGTAAAATTACCAAATTTATTCGATAACTTGTGTACTTGTACTTGTAAAAAAATATCCAGATGGGAAAAAAAAGAAAATATAAATAAAGTTAAAAGGAATGCAAAAATGGCTGAATAATATTACAGTTGACTTTTAATTAAAAAAAATTAAATGTTAACAGAAAAAGTGGATAGAGAATTTGTCTTTCTTCGTTCATTAAACTTTTGAAATTAAATTTAAATTTTTTACTGACATTTAAAAAGCCACATAATATTTTTTGGCAATTCTGTTTTAAATCAGATCCTTATTAAATTTTTTCTTTTTAATTTATTTTAATTTTATTCTTGTTTATTTTATTTTACTTCTAACACTTTTTTGATGTAGGAAGTAAGGGTACTTTTGTTCAGAGTCAAGTTGAATTCACTCGGTGTTGTGGGAAAGTACTGATTGTTTCGATTTACGTCTGTTTCTTTTGGGGTTTTTTTAATGCTAAAACTGTTCATGAAAAATTTTTGTTTTTCAATAATATCATTGACTCAATATGAATTTTTTGAGTGCTTGAAAATTTTTGTAAAGTGCTTGAAAAGTTTTTAAAAAGTGCTTATTTTTGATTCAAAGATTTGGCTACGCACCCTGTTCAAATTAAGAGATGCCACTGCCATGGGTTTACAGAGTTAGGATTTGGGTTATGGTTTAGGGTTTTGTAAAAACTGAATTGTGTAGTATAATTTTAAATAAAACAAGATAAAACAAGCAGAATAATTTAAATATCAAAGTCTGAAAATATTAGAATGCTTATAAAAACATACTGAAAAATTATTTTTGTTGTATGAAACTGAAGTATGAATTATTTGTTATATGAACTGAAGTTTATAGTTTAAACTGTAGTATGAAAATCGTTCACAACAAGAAATTCATTTCTCACAAACATCACTCATCAAATAAAATGAAACTCATGTGGAAGTAAATCTCTGTTTCAGAATACTTTTATTTGTTTTATACAGTTTTTGTAAGTTTTAAACAGTTTTATTAAATGTTTTATGATATCTAACAAACCAGTGGTCCAATTTATGAGAATTTTCTTCAGACTATTACAATTCATTGTGTGAATTATGCCTGATTTATGTATGAAAAATGTTAGAAAAACTGTTCATTTTTCATATATAAATCATTTGTAAGGAAATTTATAAGAATAAATTTCCTTACAAATAAATTTTTTGGATAAAATTGAGCAATTTTTTAAATAGTTATCCAAAGGAAAGCAAAATTTTACTTCGTAAATCCAAAAAAATTGCCATTGAAAAGTTAGAATAGAATTTTCACGTGTTACTAATTAAATAAAAATATTAAATTATAAGCTTATGCTTACAAAAAAGAGACCTTTGGAGTAGTCTTATGTATGAGATGAAAAATATCAAAATTAATTTTATTCTGGAATTCATTTGTAATGAATTTTGAATAATCACAAATATGACTCTCTTGCACGCAGGGACAGATGCCTCTCTAACTACGCAACTGCTCGAGATGATAGCTTAATATTTTTAAAATAGTAAATAATTAATTTCCTCACTATCAATTCAAATAGTTGATTCAACAATTTTATTCTCACTTAAATATATATTTTAAAAAAATTACCATGAATTGACTGTTTATTTACAAAATAAACCTGGTTTAGGTTTCTTTTCTAACCCCACACCTCTTTAGCTATTTTTGAAAAGTTTAGCTATTTTGAAAATACATATAATTATAAAACCATAATTCTCTTCTATCAATTCTAATATTTTTTTTCTTTTCTAATATTTAGGTTATATTCTTGGGAACCTTCCGCCTGAAAAGCATAACTTGATTCCAAAAGAAAGGGCCTGTTCTGGTATGCATTCTCACTATCATTATTGATTGATGTTTATTTGAAATTTAGTTTGTACTTCGCGGAATGATTGCGGAGAAGCTAACTCCCAATGTTTTTAGTTCTAATTATTGATTTATCTAAATTTCTTAAAAGCTATTTAGAGATCTAATCAAAAAATGAAACTAATTTACAAATTCAGAAAAAGACAAAATGAGTAAGTTACATTTTAAATAATAAATCAAAGTGGAAAAGCACTTAAAGTTATATTGTGATGAACCTTTTAATGATGAACAAGATTAATTCTATTCCTTTAAGTGTTGTTTTTTATTTTTAATCCCTTTGTGCCTTATTTGCAAAAAGTGGAGCAATCGGCATCAATGATTATGTTTTGTAATTTACACAAGGTATATTTTAGATATTTTTTTTCTCTTCAATTTTGGTACAAATCCTTAATAAAAAATAAGTTTGAATGAAATAGTCAGTGCCAACATTCAAGATTATTAATAAAAAGATTACAAGATGTGAGCCTCAAATTGCATTTAACTAATTAACCAGAGAGCGTTTGAATTGAATGTAAAGTCTTCTAAGAAAAAGAGTGCATCTCCGATTGCATATAAGTAACTCACCAGTTTGTGTTAGAGCAAAAATAAAGTTTTATACGAATGGCATGTTCTGTTAAGAATTAATTTTGGACTTGATACCATACAGTGTGCCACGCCACTTTCACAGGATACCATGGCAAACAGTTTGATGACCACTGCTACAAAAAATTTAAAAAAGTGGCTTAAAACTACTTAATTACTTAAAAGTGTAATCATTTTTTTATGTCTCTGTGTTGATTCAAACACTTTAAGTTACTAACCAATTTGTATTAGAGCAGAAATAAAGTTTCGTGCGAATGGCATGTTATGTTAAAAATTAATTTTAGACTTGAAATGGTGGATGCCACACTCACAGGATGCTATGGTGAACAGTATAACCACTTCTGTAATGTATCTACCACTACAAAAATGCAATTCCAATTTACTGGTATATAAAACATGTTAACTGGATTCTATGTTGGGGTACCTCTGCATAGATGAAGATTTACATTGTCGATAACTACTATTCCCACGTTTGTGACCCGGGCGTGATGTCAACCTGCCTACCTTGAGAGAAACTACCACTTCAATACAAACATGCCTACTTCGATGGATGATTCACATTGAACAGTTGACTTGCTACTTGTGACTGTGACATTCTCTTCCTCCTCGAGCTGTTGCTACTTAGTCTCGATCATACACGTCTTTGGCCTGACTGCTAATGGCAACACAGAAGGGACCACGACCGTGAACTTAATACAGCTCTTACGATCAGCACTCAAAAAGTACGATGATCTTAATACAGCTCTCCCGGCTTCTCACGTAATAGCGATGAATCAACCAGGGGTATCCGCTCATTGAATTCTATCACATATATAATTCTGGTGGGGGAGTACTGTAGTGTATCAACCACTACAAAAATACAATTCCAATTCACTAGTGTATAAGACTCAATTCTTTGTTGGGGTTCCTTTTTGATAGATGAAGGTTTACATTATCGATAAATATATCCCCACAACTGCTACAAAAAACTCAAAACTACTGAATTACTTGAAAGTGTAACCATTTTCCAATGTCTCTGTGTTGATTCAAGCACCTTAAATTTACATTTTGTTTATTTTCAGCTCTTCTAGTACTGTTGAAAGATCAATCCCCAGATGTGAGAATCAGAGTAGCTGAAGCATTGAGCTTATTACACCATTATTTAGTTTAGACGACTTCCTTTATTTGTTCTGCCTACAAGAACTGAAGAAAAAATGTGCTTGCAACCTTTTTTTTAAAAAAAGAAAACACAACAACACACATATATATATACATATTTATATACAGTTTTCAATGTGTTGTAAGATTATTGTTAGAACAGGGAATGCCAATGGATATTGAATTTTCCACGATCACAAGTTCCAATTTTTTGACTCTTGTAAAAAATTTAAATTACAGAATTTTTATTGTGTGATTTTTTAAATTTAATTGCCATTATTAAATGTTAAGTTTATTATTGTTGATTTTATTATTCTGTTGCCTATTCTGTTGGGACAAAATTGAAACCTGATCATTTTGTTCAGTTATCATTAGAACTTCATTTACAACTTTGTTTTTATAATTCCTAATACTGTTGGGATGAAATTGAAATCTGATAGTTTTGTTTGGTCACTGTTGAAACTTCATCGACAACCTTTTTTTTTAAAAAAAAAAATCCTGTTTCATGATTAGTTATTATAAAAACTTTTATTATCTGTTTATTACCCAAATATTTAACAACTATGTGAAAAGTTAATTTTTAATGTTTTACAATTTTGTATGAATTATTTTTATTGCATTTTTTGACTGGTATGGTTTAATGTAAAACATATTATGAAGGCGAATGTAAATTATTTGTTACTTTATAATTGCAAATGTAGTTACATAACGCTTTAAATATGTTTATTATTAAATGTTTTACACATCTAATTTTGCATAATAATCAATATCTATGTAATAATAGCAGAGAAGAGAAATAAAGTATAATAAATAAATATAGCTTTAAAAGGTTATAGGTTGTAAATACAATTAGATAAAAATACAGAAGAAATATTTTACAGGTACAAAATGCCTTCAAAGCTTTAATATTTTGCCAAAGGCAACTAAGAAAATCTAAGTCATTGTTAGGTAAGAATCATATTACAATCAATAGAACAAGGAGCATAAGTTTGATCATCAAGATTCTATGGTATTTCATTAAAATTGGTTGATTAAATGGAACACTGAGTTTTCAATTATACATAAATATTAGTTTATTAGACAACTGTATTTCCTTTTCTCTATGAATAATAATTATATATATATTGAAATACTTTTGATTTTTTTTCTTCATGAAACTGGGGTGCTTTATGCTTACCATAGAGTACCTTATACCCAAACTTTCCTGAGATAATGGGGTGCTTACCAAAATACCTAAGGGACCATTGTGGCCCCTCCTGTCATTCTAGGTATAAAGTTCTATATATACATACATTTCTATTAAAATAACTCATGAATGATTAAATGAGCTCTTAAATTGGATCAAATTATGAAAAGTCAGAAGTACTCAACGTTTTTAATAAGTTACTTTTTAAATTACAGAGCAACAAAATACCAGGGGAGTATTTATTAAACTTGCGAGTGTAAACAAGGAAAACTGCAGCTAAGAAATTTTTGAGAAAGCAAGAACTATTAACTTTTTATATTATTTCTTTTTGAGAGAGAGAGAGGTTGCAATGTCAGAAGCTAAGCAAACCAAAATTGATAAAAAAAAAAATTATTATTAGTTCTAATGCTCTATAAAATGTCTTTTTTTTTTACTACAAATAATAAATACTACATATTTTTGGGAGTTTAAGTGCTTGCTACTAAAAATTATTTTAAAACTTTTTAAGATTATTTTGCTCTAAGCAAATATTGGCTTGTCTAATTGGTAGATTTAAAAATATGTGGAATGATGCTAAGTCTCGCATTTCAATGATAGTGTTAAAGATTTTTCTGTATAAAGAAATAATTCCTTAGACACTCTTTTAGATGTAATTCCTTTACTTTGTCTACTAACTAACCCTCTTGATTTTTTTTTGGGGGGGGGGGAGTCATCTTTGTTTCTCGCTATCACAAAACAAATATTCTTCAAAGAAAAAATCATTCCATTAAATGTTCTTTAAATTTCTGTTGTTATGTTTAAAAAATAGTGCCAATCTGTACTTCAATGCTAATGTTTGCTTTTCTTGTGAATAACCAGTTGTGTTTTATTAGTTTGCTTCTTTTTGTCTAATTTTCTTTTAATGTAATTTTTGAAGAATTACAATAAAAACATATTATTTGTCTTACAGTATAAAGCATTTATTTTCTTGTACAAACATGAGGAGATGTTAATCGAATTTTTTTCCGTAATTTTACGACTAATGTTTTTCTTTGTGAATCATTTCTTTGTGAAAAAAAAACCTTTTTTTTGCTTCATATTCAATGACTGAATTTAAAGTGTTAATATATTCCATAAATTACCAAACGTTTTATCTTGATGCTCGCTTCTTTATCTCACTCTTTTTAATACAAGTTTTGCAAATTTATTTCTAAAAAAACTTTCAATTTCTGTTACAGTTACAAAACGTTTAACTTTTAGTCTATACCAATAAAATCTATAGCAGAAATGAAACTTTTTTTTTTCTTATTTAAAAATTTAATAAATATATAAACTTAGTTATTCCTGGTGGGAATTTTAACTCAATCAGTTTGTAAAATATTCCATTGCGCCAAACTCTATGACACGCATTACTGATGTCAAGCATTAACATAGCTGAAGTCTATTTTAAGTGTAAGCCTCTGCGAATGTTATTTTTGAGGTGTTAACCCACATTGTTCGTCTGGTAAACATGAAAGACAAGGTTTTAATTAATTGTAGACTATTCTCTTCAAGCGTGCGATGCAAACTTATAAGTTGATAGCTCAAAGGTAATAGTAAATCTTTGTTTGCTTTAGATCAGCGGTTCCCAATATTTTTCAACTACAGAACCCTAAATAATTAACCTGCTTTCAGCAGAACCCCCTACTTTATAATTAAAGTTAATAAAAATAACAGCTAACGTTTTACTCTATAAAGACTATTTTTAAAATATTTTATTATTTTTAAATATTTTAACATTTTTTTTTGCGATAACATCTAAAAATTGGGAGAGATAAAGGACTCCGACCTCAATATGAATAATATAAATACTGTGTTGTTGTTAACCAATATTAATAAATTAATATTGGTTAACAGCAATAATTATTATTTTTCAATTTGTTGGATTAGTTAATACTCTTGACAAACTTATAGTTTATATCTTATCATTTGACATTTTACAATGTTTGAATGACTTTCGATACTTAGTTCCAAAAAGTTCCACGAGGTAATTAGCAAAAACTTTTTGTTGTTGTCTTCTTTGATGTTTCTTCTTTCGAAAAAACCTACCCCATTTTGCCCGTATTACAAAGGTGGACTAAATATACCAAAAAACAAAAATTATGTTTTTTTTTTCATACTTTCGCGTTATTTTGTAATATTACTTCGAAAATATAATTTGCTTTTCATTTTTAATGTAAAATTACGAAAATTATATTTTCATTGCTATATTTAATTATTTAAACGTACTATATTATTTCTTTTATTTTTGCTCGACATATTTTAGCCGCCATTTTTTTTCTGGGTATTTTTAGTGTATTTCAACTATGAATTCAATTTACCTGCACATAAGAACCCCCAAATTTTTAAACAATCTTTTTCAAAATACTAAATTTGGCCACGAAACCTTGGATGCTGGTCCACTGTGCAGTGCATTGTAGCAGATATTGGCCATCGCTCCCTTCATTCTTTCGATAAAAATCCTTCCCTTATTGTCATCGAAATTGTACCTGCAGACATTTTGGTTCGGAACCGGAATTTTCCAATATAAATAAGATTCCGAGGCCTCGCTCCAAAAGGCATCCGGATCTTCCAAGGATTTCTTGTGCATTTTCCAGAACTCATCGAGGCTGCTCATCTGGGCATTTCGCTTCTGCTCCTCCGTAGCCTCGTATGCTTAGTTCGTGTCCTGGTAGTTATCGTGCAGTACAAGTCCATTCAACGATCTCTAGGTCCACCGTGGAGTAGTAGTCTTGCAAGACGAAACTCAAATAGATGTCCTTCAAAATCGATTCAGTCGACTGACTCGAGACACCTTCAGAAAATATATCCGACGAAATCATGATTTTTTCCCCTTAAACAATGCAGGAAACTATAAAAGTATATAATTTGGGGCGTTGCACACTTTAAGCCAGTGATTCTCAACCACTGTGCCGCGGCACTTTTGTGTGCCGCCAAATTCTTAAAATGTGCCGCCAAATATTAGAAATGATACAGTAAAAATTATAATGCTTTTTTAATTACGAGTAAAGTTTAAATTAAAGAAAAGTGTATATATATATATATCCACTCTTTAACCGCGGGAACATCTTTGTCAGCGATTGTCTTGTCTCTGACAATCTTAAAATAAGAAGGAAGTGTTTAAATTGTCGTTGACAATTTTAAAAAATGTTGAAATAAGTAGGAAATTTAATGATCATTGAAATTATTAATTATCAAAGGAAAGCAAGCTAAATATTAAATAAAAGCTAATCATTAAAGTAAGCTATGCAATTAAAAGTTACAAAAAAAACTAACAAAAAATAAACTAACAATTAATAATCAGCAAAAACACTAGTTTACAAGAATTAATAATCAGCAAAAAAACTAGCTATAGAAAACAAGCAAACAAAATAACTAGCAAAAAACATAAGTAACTGTTACTAACTAATAAAAAATTAGTCGAAAGAAATAATTAATCCCTTAATACATGTGCTTTTGTAGAACTTTATTTCACATTCAAAATTATTATCACAAACTATTTAACACAGTGTATTATAGTTAAGTAAATAACTTTTAAACTAATTTTTTTCATTGTGTGCCGTCAAATTTCGAAATCGTTAAAAGTGCGCCGTCACAAAAAAAAGGTTGAGAATCATTGCTTTCAGCGTTAATGAGGTAAAATGCAAAGAAACGTAATTCATAAACAACTCGGTAGATACATTTTCCTAAATATAAAGTACGGTTCTGAGATTTTTACTGAAATCAGATTCATTGATTGGAGTTTCATAACGAAGTATATTTGACCTTCGGAAGTTGCATCGGTAATTGTCTGCCAAAATACTATCTTTATGTCATAAATTAAAACGTAGTAAACTTAGCTATTTATTAGCTAACTTTATTCACTTAAAAATATTGAAAAAGAATTTTAAAAAAATAATACAAATTGAAATAAATAAGTAAATAAAAATTATCCGAAATATATCCGTTTATTAGCTATTATTCGCTATTTCCTAAGGAAAAAAGAGTAATTTTCATATATAGAACACTTTATTCACGTTAAAATTTTGAAAAATATATTAAAAAAATAATACGTAAAAATAGTAATTCGACCCTCGCAGGGTTTCGCACCCGGGCCACCAGGACTGCAAATCTAACTTCCCAACAGTGCTACCGACTGCGCCACGCTTCACATGCCAGCACCGCGAATATTTAGCTTAATTCACCAACTCCCGGTTAGTCTAACCGGGAGTGGATACTACAAGCTATGTAGTAGCACGATCCGCGTAGAAGCGTGGTCCAACGGCTAAGACCATGTGCTAGTGACTTACGCATGTAGCGAGGGAATAAGGGTTCGAACCCCGGTTGTGGTCAATTTTTAAAAAATTGTCTTTTTTTCTTCATTTGTTTATTTTACATTATATTATTTATTTAAAGTGTTCTTCGATATATTAAAGGATCCTATATAAAAGAAATAATTTTCTTTTATTCGGGAATCTTCAAATAACGCTTAAAGACTGGAAAAATCCCGGAAAATTAGTTTATTTACATTATATTATTTCTTTAAACTCGTTTTACAATATTTTCACGATAGTTTAGCATACGAAAGGTGTTCTATGTGTACAATCAATTGTCTTTCTCTGCGAAAGAACGCATAATGAAATGAAAAAAAAATTTAAATAAAATGTCGGTGAAAAGTTCAAATTTCAAGACCGCGTAACTCCCTTTATTATTAAGCTATAATTTTTAAATTCGGGCCGAAAGTTTGCCTCTATGAGCGGAATCAAACTACCAAAGGAACTTTTTTATAGATAAATTAGGGGTTCCGCAGAGGCCCCTTAAATCTTTTGTTTAGCTAATCGGGAGAGGGTACTTGAAGCTATGCAGTAGGACGATCGCCGTATAAGCGTGGTCCAACGGCTAAGACCATGTGCCTGAGAATTACGCCTGGAGCGAGAGGGGAAGGGATCGAGCCCCGCTGCTGTCAATTTTTAAAAAATTTACTTTTGTTTATTTTACGTTATATTGCTTATTCAATGTGTTTTTCGTGTTACGTTATATCGCTTATTTAATGTGTTAAATTAAAGGATCCTATATATAAAAAATAATTTTCTATTATTCGTGAAATTTCAAATAGCGCTTATAAACAGGAAAAATCCCGAAAAATTAGTTTACTTACCTCATATTATTTATTTAAACTTGTTTTAGAATATTTTCACGTTAGTTTAAAACACCAAAAGTTTCCTATGTATACAATTAATTGTCTTTCTTTGCGAAAGAACGCATAATGGAATAAAAAATATAATAAAATAAAATGGCGGGAAAAAGTTTCAAATTTCAAGACCGCGTAACTCCCTTTAATATTAAGCTATAATTTTTAAATTCGGGCCGAAAGTTAGCCACTATGAGCTGAACCAAACTACCAAAGGAACTTTTTTATAGATAAATTAGGGGGGTCGCTATGGTTCCTTAAATCTCTTGTTTAGCTAGCCGGGAAAGGGTACTTGAAACTATGCAGTAGCACGATCGCCGTATAAGCGTGGTCCAACGGCTAAGACCATGTGCTTGAGAATTACGCCTGGAGCGAGAGGGAAAGGGTTCGAACCCCGCCTCGGTCAATTTTTAAAAAAATCTCTATTGTTTATTTTACGTTATATTACTTATTTAATGTGTTTTTCAGTAAATTAAAGGATCCTATATATAAAAAATAATTTTCTATTATTCGTGAAATTTCAAATAGCGCTTATAAACAGGAAAAATCCCGAAAAATTAGTTTACTTATATCATATTATTTATTTAAACTTGTTTTAGAATATTTTCACGTTAGTTTAAAACACCAAAAGTTTCCTATGTATACAATTAATTGTCTTTCTTTGCGAAAGAACGCATAATGGAATAAAAAATATAATAAAATAAAATGGCGGGAAAAAGTTTCAAATTTCAAGACCGCGTAACTCCCTTTAATATTAAGCTATAATTTTTAAATTCGGGCCGAAAGTTGGCCACTATGAGCTGAACCAAACTACCAAAGGAACTTTTTTATAGATAAATTAGGGGGGTCGCTATGGTTCCTTAAATCTCTTGTTTAGCTAGCCGGGAAAGGGTACTTGAAACTATGCAGTAGCACGCTCGCCGTATAAGCGTTGTCCAACGGCTAAGACCATGTGCTTGAGAATTACGCCTGGAGCGAGAGGGAAAGGGTTCGAACCCCGCCTCGGTCAATTTTAAAAAAAATCTCTTTTGTTTATTTTACGTTATATTACTTATTTAATGTGTTTTTCAGTAAATTAAAGGATCCTATATATAAAAAATAATTTTCTATTATTCGTGAAATTTCAAATAGCGCTTATAAACAGGAAAAATCCCGAAAAATTAGTTTACTTACATCATATTATTTATTTAAACTTGTTTTAGAATATTTTCACGTTAGTTTAAAACACCAAAGGTTTCCTATGTATACAATTAATTGTCTTTCTTTGCGAAAGAACGCATAATGGAATAAAAAATATAATAAAATAAAATGGCGGGAAAAAGTTTCAAATTTCAAGACCGCGTAACTCCCTTTAATATTAGGTTATAATTTTAAAACTCGGACCGAAGGTGGGCCTCTACAAGCCGAAACACCCCTCCAAAGTATATTTTTATAGATAAATTAGGGGGGTCGCTATGGCTCCTTAAATCTCTTGTTTAGCTAGCCGGGAGAGGGTACTTGAAGCTATGTAGTAGCACAATCGCCGTATAAGCGTGGTCCAACGGCTAAGACTATGTGCTATTGACTTACGCATGTAGCGAGGGAATAAGGGTTCGAACCCCGTCTGTGGACAATTTTTAAAATTTTTTCTTTTCTTTATTTTTCATTATATTACTTATTTAAAGTGTTCTTCGATATATTAAAGGATCCTATATACAAAAAATAATTATCTTTTATTCGGGAATCTTCAAATAACGCTTAAATACAGGAAAAGTCCCGGAAAACTAGTTTATTTACATTATATAACTTTTTGAAACTCATTTTACAAGATTTTCACGATAGTTTAGCATACGAAAGGTGTTCTATGTGTACAATCAATTGTCTTTCTTTGCGAAAGAACGCATAATGGAATTAGAAAAAAATTTAAATAAAATGTCGGTGAAAAGTTCAAATTTCAAGACCGCGTAACTCCCTTTATTATTAAGCTATAATTTTTAAATTCGGGCCGAAAGTTTGCCTCTATGAGCGGAATCAAACTACCAAAGGAACTTTTTTATAGATAAATTAGGGGTTCCGCAGAGGCCCCTTAAATCTTTTGTTTAGCTAATCGGGAGAGGGTACTTGAAGCTATGCAGTAGGACGATCGCGTATAAGCGTGGTCCAACGGCTAAGACCATGTGCTTGAGAATTACGCCTGGAGCGAGAGGGGAAGGGATCGAGCCCCGCAGCTGTCAATTTTTAAAAAATTTACTTTTGTTTATTTTACGTTATATTGCTTATTTAATGTGTTTTTCGATAAATTAAAGGATCCTATATATAAAAAATAATTTTCTTTTATTTGTGAAATTTCAAATAACGCTTAAAAAGTGGAAAAATCCCGAAAAATTAGTTTACTTATATCATATTATTTATTTAAACTTGTTTTAAAATATTTTCACGATAGTTTAAAACACCAAAGGTTTCCTATGTATACAATTAATTGTCTTTCTTTGAGAAAGAACGCATAATGGAATAAAAAATAAAATAAAATAAAATGGCGGGAAAAAGTTTCAAATTTCAAGACCGCGTAACTCCCTTTAATATTAAGCTATAATTATTAAATTCGGGCCGAAAGTTGGCCTCCATGAGCTGAATCAAACTACCAAAGGAACTTTTTCATAGATAAATTAGGGGTTCCGCAGAGGCCCCTTAAATCTTTTGTTTAGCTAACCGGGAGAGGGTACTTGAAGCAATGCAGTAGCTCGATCCCCGTGTAAGCGTGGTCCAACGGCTGAGACCATGTGCTAGTGACATACGCATGTAGCGAGGGGGTAACGGATCGAACCCCGGCTGTGGTCAATTTTTAAAAATTTTTCTTTTTTTTTCCTTTTCTTTATTTTACGTTATATTATTTATTTATTGTGATTTTCGATAAATTAAAGGATCCTATATAAAAAAATAGTCTTCTTTTTTTCGGAAATCTTCAAATAACGCTTAAAAGCTGGAAAAATCCTGGAAAATTAGTTTATTTACATTATATAAATTTTTTTAAACACGTTTTACAATATTTTCACGATAGTTTAGCATACGAAAGGTGTTCTATGTATAAAATCCATTGTATTTCTTTGTGAAAGAAATCATAATGGAATAAAAAATAAAATAAAATAAAATGGCGGGAAAAAGTTTCAAATTTCAAGACCGCTTAACTTCCTTTATTATTAAGTTATAATTTTAAAACTCGGACCGAAGGTGTGCGTCTACAAGCCGAAACACCCCTCCAAAGTATATTTTTATAGATAATTTAGGGGGGTCGTTATGGCTCCTTAAATCTTTTGTTTTGCTTTTCGGGAGAGAGTACTTGAAGCTATGTAGTAGCTCGATCAACGTATAAGCGTGTTCCAACGGCTAAGGCCATGTGCTAGTGACAAAAGCATGTAGCGAGGGGGTAACGGTTCGAACCCCGGCTGTGGTCAATTTCTAAAAATTTTTCTTTTTTTTCTTCTTTTGTTTATTTTATGTTATATTATTTATTTATTCAGATTTTCGATAAATTGAAGGATCCTATATAAAAAAAATAGTTTTCTTTTATTCGGAAATCTTCAAATAACGCTAAAAACTCGAAAAATCCAGGAAAATTAGTTTACTTATATCATATTATTTATTTAAACTTGTTTTCGAATATTTTCACGTTAGTTTAAAATACCAAAGGTTTCCTATGTATACAATTAATTGTCTTTCTTTGCGAAAGAACGCATAATGGAATAAAAAATAAAATAAAATAAAATTTCGGGAAAAAGTTTCAAATTTCAAGACCGCGTAACTCCCTTTAATATTAAGATATAATTTTTAAATTCGGGCCGAAAGTTGGCCACTATGAGCTGAACCAAACTACCAAAGGAACTTTTTTATAGATAAATTAGGGGGGTCGCTATGGATCATTAAATCTCTTGTTTAGCTAGCCGGGAGAGGGTACTTGAAGCTATGCAGTAGCACGATCGCCGTATAAGCGTGGTCCAACGGCTAAGACCATGTGCTTGAGAATTACGCCTGGAGCGAGAGGGGAAGGGATCGAGCCCCGCTGCTGTCAATTTTTAAAAAAATTCCTTTTGTTTATTTTACGTTATATTGCTTATTTATTGTGTTTTTCAGTAAATTAAAGGATCCTATAAATAAAAAATAATTTTCTTTTATTCGTGAAATTTCAAATAACGCATAAAAACTGGAAAAATCCCGGAAAATTAGTTTATTTACATTATATTAATTTTTTTAAACACGTTTTACAATATTTTCACGATAGTTTAGCATACGAAAGGTGTTCTATGTATAAAATCCATTGTCTTTCTTTGTGAAAGAACTCTTAATGGAATAAAGAATAAAATAAAATAAAATGGCACGAAAAAGTTTTAAATTTCAAGACCGCTTAACTTCTTTTAATATTAAGTTATAATTTTAAAACTCGGACCGAAGGTGGACCTCTACAAGCCGAAACACCCCTCCAAAGTATATTTTTATAGATAAATTAGGGGGGTCATTATGGCTCCTTAAATCTTTTGTTTTGCTTCTCGGGAGAGTTTACTTGAAGCAATGTAAACGCACAATCGCCGTATAAGCGTGGTCCAACGGCTAAGACCATGTGCTTGAGAATTACGCCTGGAGCGAGAGGGGAAGGGTTCAAACCCTGCTGTGGTCAATTTTTTAATTTTTTTTTTCTTCTTTTGTTTATTTTACGTTATATTATTTACTTAATGTGTTTTTCGATATATTAAAGGATCCTATATATATAAAAAATTATTTTCTTTTATTCGTGAAATTTCAAATAACGCTTAAAACTGAAAAAATCCCGGAAAATTAGTTTATTTACATTATATTATTTTTTTAAACTCGTTTTACAATGTTTTCACGATAGTTTAGCATACGAAAGGTGTTCTATGTGTACAATCAATTGTCTTTCTTTGCGAAAGAACGCATAACGGAAAAAAATTTAAACAAAATGGCGGGAAAAAGTTTCAAATTTCAAGACCGCTTAACTTCCTTTAATATTAAGTTATAATTTTAAAACTCGGACCGAAGGTGTGCCTCTACAATCCGAAACACCCCTACAAAGTATATTTTTATACATAAATTAGGGGGGTCGCTATAGCTCCTTCAATCTTTTGTCTTGCTTTTCGGGAAAGGGTACTTGAAGCTATGCAGTAGCGCTATCGCCGTATAAGCGTGGTCCAACGGCTAAGACCATGTACTAGTGTGTTGCGCATGTAGCGAGGGGGTAAGGGTTCGAACCCCGACTGTGGTCAATTTTCAAAATTTTTTCTTTCTTTTCCTTTTGTTTATTTTACATTATATTATCTATTTAATGTGTTCTTCGATATATTAAAGGATCCTGAATAAAGAAAATTTCTTTTATTCCGGAATCTTCAAATAACGCTTAAAAACTGGAAAAATCCCGGAAAGTTAGTTTATTTACATTATATTTTTTTTTAAACTCGTTTTACAATATTTTCACGATAGTTTAGGATACGAAAGGTGTTCTAAGTGTACAATCAATAGTCTTTCTTTGCGGAAGACCGCGTAACGGAATAAAAAATAAAACAAAATGGCGGAAAAAAGTTTCAAATTTCAAGACCGCTTAACCCCCTTTAATATTAAGTTATAAATTTAAAACTCGGACCGAAGGTGGGCCTCTACAAGCCGAAACACCCTTCCAAAGTATATTTTCATAGAAAAATTAGGGGGGTCGCTATGGCTCCTTAAATCTCTTGTTTAGCTAGCCGGGAGAGGATACTTGAAGCTATATAGTAGCACGATTAACGTATAAGCGGGGTCTAACGGCTAAGACCATGTGCTTGAGAATTACGCCTGGAGCGAGAGGGAAAGGGTTCAAACCCCGCCTCGGTCAATTTTTAAAAAAATCTCTATTGTTTATTTTACGTTATATTACTTATTTAATGTGTTTTCCGATAAATTTAAGAATCCTATATGTAAAAAATAATTTTCTTTTATTCGTGAAATTTCAAATAACGCTTGAAACTGGAAAAATTTCGGAAAATTAGTTTACTTATATCATATTATTTATTTACCCTTGTTTTAAAATATTTTCGCGATAGTTTAGCATGCCAAAGGTGTCCTATGTATACAATCAATTGTGTGTCTTTGCGAAAGAACGCATAATGGAATAAAAAGTAAAATAAAATAAAATGTCGGATAAAAGTTTCAAATTTCAAGACCGCGTAACTCCCTTTAATAATAAGCTATAATTTTTAAATTCGGGCCGAAATTTAGCCACTATGAGCTGAAACAAACTACCAATGGAACTTCTTTATTGATAAATTAGGGGTTCCGCAATGCCCCCTTAAATCTTTTGTTTAGCTTGGCGGGAGAGGGTACTTGAAGCTATGTAGTAGCACACTCCCCGTAAAAGCGTGGTCCAACGGCTTAGACCATGTGCTTGTGACTTACGCCTGCAGCGATTTGGCGGGTTCGAAACCCGGCTGTGGTGATTTTTTAAAGGTTTTTTTTTTTTTTGCTTTTGCTTATTTTACGTTATATTGTTTATTTAATGTGTTCTTCGATAAATTAAAGGGTCCTATGTATAAAAAATATTTTTTTTTTTCGAGAAATTTCAAATAACGCTTGAAAACTGGAAAATCCCGGAAAATTGATTTATTTGTATTACATTATTTTTTAAAACTTTTTTTACTATATTTTCACGATAGTTTTGCATACCAAAGGTGTTCTATGTATAAAAGCAATTGTCTGTCTTTGTGAAAGAAGGTTCGAACCCCGGCTGTGGTCAATTTTTTAAAATTTTTCTTTTTTTTTCTTTTGTTAATTTTACGTTATATTACAATATTTTCACGATAGTTTAGCTTACCAAAGTTGTTCTATGTTGAAAATCTATTGTCTCTCTCTGCGAATGAACGCATAATGGAATAAAAAATAAAATAAAATAAAATGGCGGGGAAAAGTTTGAAATTTCAAGACCGACTAACTCCCTTTAATATTAAACTATAATTTTCAATCTCGGACAGAAAGTAGGCCTCTATGAGCCGAACCACCCTACGAAGGAAAATTTTTATACATAAATTAGGGTGTCGTAGTGGGCCCTTTAGCTAACCGATAGAGGGTACTTGAAGCAATTTAGTTGCACGATCCCAATGTAAGCTTGCTCTAACGGCTAAGACTATGTGCTAGTGACATACGCCTGGCAGGTTCATACATAGGGGCAGGTTCGAATCCCGTCTGTGGTCAATTTTTAATAGCTTTTCTTTTTTTCTTTTGCTTATTTTACATTATATTATTTATTTAATGTGTTTTTCGATATATTAAAGGATCCTATATATAAAAAAAAATTTTTTTGTTCGGGAAATTTCGAATAATGCTTAAAAACTGTTGAAATCCCGGAAAATTAGATTTTGTATATTATATAATTTTTTTAAACTTGTTTTACTATGTTTTTATGATATTTTATCATAGCAAAGGTGTTCTATGTTTAAAATCAATTGTCTCTCTTTGCAAAAGAGAGCTGAATGGAATAAAAAGTGAAATAAAATAAAATGGTGGGTAAAAGTTTCAAATTTCAAGACAGCCTTACTCCCTTTAATATTAAACTATAATTTTCAAACTCGGGCAGAAAGTTGGCCTCTATGAGCTGAACCACCCTTTCAAAGCAAATTTGTATAGTTAAATTAGGGGGGCCGCAGTGGCCCCTTAATTTATATTATTCTCTTAATGTGTTTTTTCGGTATTTCAAAGGCTTCTATAGATAAAAAATATTTATTTTCCTGCGTGAAATAGCGAATAATGCGCTTAAAAATTAAAAAGCGGGATCCTAGTTTCTATTTAATCCCCATTGACTCAAATAATAAATTCTTTTTTTGGTTGCGTTAATAAATGCTGTATGTTATCATTGATGAAGAGGTGATAGCAGAGAAGAATGTTGATGTGAGAACCGTGAAAACATAACTATTGCTGATTGTTGGGGTTTATTTAATCGAATTTATCATTTAGTCTAACAATTTTAAAAAAATAATTACGAATGATTTGCTTAACTTGAAAATAAAAGATACATATATCTCACAAGCTGGCACTAACATGGCCGGGCAAAATTTGCATGATAGACTTGTGGCTTCAAAGCATGCTATTTATGGACAAAATGTAGAAAAAGTTGTTTGTAAAGCTACTACTGACGAAATTATAGGACCAAAAAAAAAACACTTAGATTGTAAGTGACTGAGTACTGTATATAAAAGTTATATCTATTGAGAGTTAAAATTATTAAATTGTGTACGCACTGCTGTCAATATGTTATTAATATGTTTAGTTTTTGTATTTGTTGGGATCTTCCATGTAATTCCACTGGCGCTAGTATCGCGGTTGTGATGTAACTGCAACTGTGTTTGCATTGTATGTTTCAGTTTCGATTTCCAGTATGTTCTGTTGTTGATGTGTTTTGAATAAAGTTATTGTTATGTTATAAGTTATCAATATTAGTGCTATCATTGTCAATCATCCTAAATACATATCCCATGCCTTATAATAAATGGTCACAACAGTAATTTTCTTTCATTGTGAACTGTATTTATCGTGATTATTTCTATGAGAATTACGCTGATAATTTCTTGTTTTTATTTCCCTATTTGCATGTCTAATACAGTATTATAACAATTAAACAGTAGTTACAGGGTTCCAAATGGTCCGTTGGTTCTAGACCGCTAAAATTGTACTCGAACTAACCTAACATAATTATTAGTTGTGCCACTGATGAGGTTTTTCTGTTTTGGATTTCGTTTTTATGTTTTAGTCTGTGTTTTCGTCACAATATAGGACATTTCATAATTTTGACAATACATTCTTTTAGTTGAAATTTTTCCTTAAAATTGATTTAAAAATTTTTTTTTATTAAAGACATGTAAATGAACTAGTGGAAATATCTATGGACTAGTAATATCGGGGATATTTCCGTGTCTTGATCTGTGGCAATTTCTGGGCAATGGCCTGCTAGAAGACAAAAAAAAAAAAACATAGCAGAAAGGGACCAACTCGAAAAGTATGACTTGTAGTCACTCCTGAGTAAACATGTACAGGTGTTTTTTTTTATTTTTAATTGCAAGTTTAAAATCTATTTGGCACCTTGGCCATTGTTGTCGTCGCGACAGGCAACGATGTGGAAATATTCCTGTAATATCTTTGCTGTTTCCTCTCAGCAATAACTAAATTTTCTTGATTTTTACCTCTGTAAGCATTTAAACTATGTTAGCAAGCTTTTGTTTAGTATTAAGACAATCAAACTACTGAATTAGATATAAAAGTATTTTGATTACTTTTTGTGTACAGTGTAATAAAAGAATTCAATTTCAAGATAATTATTCATGTTTAGATTTATGCAGTGTTTCATTTGATGCTGCAATTCTCCTGTTAAAGTACAACTAATTGTCACAATCTAGTTGTGCCAAGGTTATATTTCCATACTTAAACCTGTTCGCCCAAACTACAATTGCCGAGACAGTAAAGGGGTTTTGAAATAAAATTAGTCATCTATTTGGTTTCCTATTGTGATAACATTTTTGTTTCTTACATGCCTTGTCCTGGAAGTCTCCAAAACCTGATGATTATTTTAGTCTTGTGTTGTGATGTTTGTTTTTATTCGGACAACAGGACTATTAAATCAAAGGTCGACTGTATAAGTAGAAACAGATGCAGGGTTGCCACAGGCTCTTAAAATGAGACTATTTGCAACTATTTTTGTGGAATTTTGTTGTAGTCATTGTGGAATTTTTTTTAATTCCAAAATGAGAACAGAAAAATCAGGAGTATTCCTTTCAGATAAATGAGAAAAGTATCTCTAGAATCTAATTTAATTCTATAAGAAAAAAGAATTTTTTTTTTTGCTTTTGTATTTTTTTTTTTTAGCTATACTTTATTGATTCAACTCTTTTATTACTGTTTTTTAAATATGAAATCTATAAATATGAAGATACAGAGTATAACAGTTTTGGTTATACCTATCATTTCAATTAATGTTATTATAATGCTTTTTTAAATTTATTGTTGTGTTTTTGTTGGAGAAAATAGAAACTTTGTTAAATCAGGAAAAATTCTTTTAATTAGTCATGGAAAGTCATGAATTTGAAAATCTAAAATGTAGGAAATGACCTGTATTTTTTTCATCACAGTCTTTCAATATTGAGTTTTTTTTCCTACAAATTCCTCTCAGACTTTGTCATACGCACTGGTACTTTGGCCAGACATTTTAAAAAATTTAATGTTATATTTTTCGAAATTTTCCAACTAACAATTATTCTTTAAGGATATTTTGAGCTCTAGAATTTAGGCGTAACGAAATACATCTTATTTCTTGAATTTGTATTTACTGTCAAGATGCATTTGTGATTATATTGATAGTGAAATTATAGCCTTTTTCCTAGGCAGTATAGTATATAAAAATTACATATTTTAGAACTTATTAATACTAAGAATTAAAGAAGATATATTTTGTTCTAATGTTGCTAATTTATATCTTATGATTTTTTATGTGCAATGAATATACTGAATTGAAGTGGATTAAGTATTCAACCTTTTCAGAAATCATTCGAACGCAATGCATTTCGGCGTGTCGTAGTATATGAAAGCACCAATCATTTTGCATGTTTGATGCAATGCTTACGGGTCCGCATGTGCATATACTGAGCTGCATTCAGTGGGAATTATTCTTGCACTATCATGAGTAACTCCGTTGCATTTTACAACAGATCTCAATTTCTAACTTCATTTTCCTAACTCTGAAATCCAACTGAATATTTCTCTTATTTTTTTATTGTGGCTAATGTAATCAAGAAAAATAGATCTTTGTCACAAACTAGTTATTTTGTCATGATCATGTAAAGTCTTTGAAAATTATTTTGCATTTTGTTAATGTATATAGTGCTTAAAAATATTTTTTAAGTGCTTAAAAGGTGCTTATTTTTTGTTGAAAAATTTGGCTATGCATCTTGTTTGAGCTTTATATTGTTATATACGGTCTATTATCTGATTTAAAATTAAAGCTCTTAATTTCATAGCCTTTTATAGCATCATTCCTGATTTCTTAAATTTGTATGTTTGGAGTATATTATTTTGATATTTTTCTTATTTTCAGCTCCTAAAAACACTTCCTGTGCTTCATGAGCAGTTAGATGCCTTGCTTGATTTTGATGTAAGTAGTAACTTAATTTTTATATATTTCGTTAACTTTCTTTGTTTGATAATTGTCAAGTGCAGTAATTTTTATTTTTCAAAGAGGCATGAATTTTTCCATTTCTAAGCAATGTGTATACTATTTTCATTTAACGGTTGCAATGGCAACTGTGAACCTGAATGGGGTACATTTTTTCTGGAAAATCTAAATCTGCAACAACAACAAAAATGGGTTTTTTCATTTAAAATATTGAAGTTACTATTCCCCAGTCCTAGGAGATCAAGTTGATTTTCATTGAATGCGTCTTTTATAACTATTTCTCTACTGTATTTTTAAATTTTTGATTTGATGGTATTCATACTTTTTTGACACCCTATATTTACATATAATAATCTTATATTTGTATAAAATGTTATTTACTTGTTAATAAGTGTAAGTTGACCTTTTTTTAATTCCTATTATTAATTCACACTCTCCCTATTATCTTCTTCAATCGTTAATAAAATACTTATTATTCATCCACTCAAGTTCAAATACACTTGTAGTGGATGAAACTTGACATTAATACAGTTTAATTCATTAGTTTATTAAATTCATTAAATTTAATTCATTAGTTTTAGTTTCATATGGGTGAAAAAATTTTAATTATTTAATAAAAAGTAACTAAAATAACTAAGGTAACTTTGTTGACCTTAGCAGGACTTTATTTTTAATATTACTTGTTTTTTACTTCAAAAGTGGCTACTTTTGTGTATAAACTTTTAAAAACTAGTCTAACCCTTAGCTAATACTTATTGAAAGTAAAATTTTCGTTTTAAAAGGATAAAAAATTGAAGTGTGGGACCATATATCAAGCTTGGGTAGGTACTTCAAAGATTGTGGTTATGGCAAAACAAGGGGGATACTAAGATGAAATATTTTTATTAGACATACAGTTGAACTTCTATTTAACAAACTCCCAGTTTGTGAATTTCTCTGTTTTGCTATTATTATTATTCTTTTGAGGAACCAAGAATATTTTGGAAATTTCTTTGTAAAATAACTTCCAAATTGCCAAGTGAATTTTCTGTTTAACGAACTCTTCTTTGAGATCCACTATCCCTATTTCCCAGAATATTTCAAACTTGTTAATGTGTTTTATGAGGGAAATGACCTTGAATTGATTTTTACAGTACATTGACTTTTAGAGAAGGCAGTGATATCCTTTTTTATTTGAATTTCACTCAGGAATTCATGCCAAATTTCACTTAACAAAAGCATAACATAAATTTCTAAAGCATGGGAACTCTGTTACAGATCGTACTATTCTAATCAAAGAATGAAACTAATTTACGAATTCACAAGAAAAAAAAAGTAAGTAACATTTAAAATAATAAATCAAAATAGCAAAGTGCTTACAACAGCTATAAATCTAAATTTGTTTCATTTTAGTCAGAAAAACAATTCTAGCAGAAAACAGCAAAAATTATAAAAATTTCAGATATGTGTGTTAGCAGTACAGCACTTCATTAGGGCCTGCTAACACGCAGGAGCCTTTCTGTTGCTAGTGGTGGAACCAAAAACTAATGGTGTCCCGAGGCCCATATAATGGAAAATCAAGTAAGAAAATGCAATTAGAAAAATTTAAATGTAAATGCAAAGAAAAATAAATGGCAAACAATCACAAAGTAAGTCTTAATAATGACTTAAAAGTACACGAACTGAGACATAATAAAGAGACGTCCACAAATAAGAAAAATAAATGAAGATAAAGTTACAGTTAGAATAGCCAAATCAAAATAAAATATAAATTGTACAAAAGTTATGAAGTAAATAAAATAAAAATAGAATAGTAAATGAAGTTTTTTAATGTATAATTTGTGGCTGTCTTCTCCCTTTTGTTACAGGTTTAAAAATTGTTTTATCTAGTTGCTTCTGTAACAAAGCCTAAGGCTCACATTGGAATTTATTTATATTTCTATATGTATTCAGCTTTAACATTCTTATTTATTCCAAATTCACAAAAAAATCATTTTTTTTAAAAAATTACTTTTTTTTAACAGTGTAACCCAGATGATTTAAGCAATGGGGTTATGAATTTCTGTTTTATGCTGCTTTACAGAGATCTGATTCAGTTGTTTGCAGCATACAATGATGGAATTATCAATTTGTTTAGTATGTATTGATTACAATTTTTTCCATCTTTAATTTAGAAATGAGAACTTTTAATTTTCATGCTACATTTAAGAAATTTTTGAGCTCTCAAAACATTACAAACTATTAAATGTTTTTCATTTTCTTGGACCATAAGGAAAGTCTGAATAGTTTATCTTAAATCAAATGTAAGTTTTCCAAATAAAACAATTTGTTAAGAAAAGCAATTTGAATAATTCATGTGATATGGCAACTCCCAAATTTTTTAATGTATACAGATAAGAATATTTCAATTTTAATGAATCCTGCAACCTTGAGCTATATTAGTTAAGCTTTTTTCCTAAAAAAATGAGCAAATAATATGTAATTTATGTATAATTTGAAATTAAATAGATTGCATTATTAAAAAAAAAATTGTGTGTAATTTTTCAAATGAGTGCATTAAGATTTGTTATAAATTATGTTACAAGTAATACTTTGTATTCTTTCCTTAGAAAAGTACTTCACCATGAATAAAAAGCATTGTAAAGAGGCCTTAGACATATACAAGAAATTTATTATAGCCATGGACAAGGTATCAGACTTTTTGAAAGTAGCTGAAGTAATAAAATTTTCGTAATAAAATATTTTACTACATTATTATTATTAAGTTGCCATCTGTAACACACAATTTGTTTTCAACTTTAAGTGTAAAATCATTCTACAGCATTACCTTGAATGCATCAACCCTGGTTCATTTCTGTCTATTAGTTGATTTGCCTTTAAAATGTACCTGCTAATATTTCGTTTGTACTGATTTGATTATTGTACTCATATGCAACAAATTTACTTTTAAATATACCTAATATTCTAAGCCCTGCCATCTTCAACTGTGTGTTGCGCACTCATAGGTTCACAATTGAGGGGTTTATTGCACACTTTTTGAAAAGGGGATATTTTTACTTCAAGCTTACCCTTAATATTTTTTCCAGATAAGTGTTTCATAAACTTTCTAGTTGAATAACAGTTCAAAGTACATGTAAATTGTGCTGTTTTACATGAAAAATGCTTTTAAAAACTGCCCACCTGAACAGATTGAAAATGTGGCTTATTATTATCGGAGCCCGCACTAAGCATTTGCAACCTCTCCAAATTCGATAAAATCATTAATTCGACGGAAAAAAATCGTGTTTTGGCGAAAGTATTCACGAACGATTTTTTCTGTCAGAAAGAAAAATTAATATTCGCCTTGATCTTTAAAATTATATCAATATGAATTTTTCTACAACAGATCATGTTTATTTTAATTGATAATAGTAATTTACCTTAATTATGTAAAATATCTAATTATAACTAAGTCCAGATAACATAAACAATAAGAAGGAGGAAAAAATTAAAATACAGATTACGTTCATTGCTGGATCATGCAATATAGTGAGGTAAAACTTGCTCCTTTGATGGAGACTTTTAAAATTTGGCTTAGACTTTTTATATTTGGTTAATTTGCTAGCTAGTAATTTTATGTCCTTAGCTCGGGCCCTGAATTCCTAAAAGTCCTAAAGCCCTTGAGTTGTATTTTCAATGCATATCTGTATGAAAGCCCTGCTGCAGTGCTTTCTTTCAGTGTTTTGTTCTTTATGCACTAAAAGTACCTTCTCAATGTATGTACTGGTGAAAGTCCTGCTGTCTTTGTCAGCATTATTTTGAGTACTTTACTATTGCATGCTTACTTTCGCCTTTTAGATATACCTATGTGCTACTCTTGTCTTTGAACCATTATAAACTTTCAGTCATTGTATTTGTGGCTCTTTTGTGTCATGCTCATCCTATCATTCTTTCTTTGATTGGACGTAACCTTGGGTGCTTGGGGATATAACAGTGCAGTTAAATTGCAATCATTCTTGATGTTACTCCCTTCATACGCTGAAGATTGTTAATGGGTTTTTTTTTTCAATTTCATTGATATCTTTAAGAAGCAAACAACTTTTGTTCAAGTATCGTAGTATGAGAGGATATTTTATACCTTAAATTGCAATGGTTTCATAAATTGCACCATTTTTATTTAAATGTTTATATACTATTTTAAATATTATTCCTTGTAAAGTTTGCAAATTTTGGAAAAAGTAATGTTTTTACACATTTGTAATGTTTTAAAAGTTATGTTTTTACGCGATTCAGTAGTTTCCAGAAGTCCAGGGTCCTGAAGTTTCTAAAAATCGTCAATCACATTTATGTATAAAATTTCTTGTATATTTTATTTAGAAATATTAGAACTATAATTTATACTTGGCATCGCTTTCATTTGTAAATATTTTTTCTGTTAGAATAATAAATATGGTTAAGGATAAAAGTAAACTTATACATAATTATTCATTTAAATTATGTGTATATAATTTATTGAGAATTTCATGTTTTGAAAATATGAATGATTTAAATTTATAAAGACATAAATTTTTAGAAATGAGTCAGTAATGATTTTACTCAAAAAAATTTCAGGATTTTAGAGTTGGACTCATGTTTAGAGTTGGAATATTTATAAACTTCGACAAGTTTATAAATATTTTCCCTATTAGCTTCCCCTACTAACTAACTTTGTAAATAATATATTAAGTATGTAAATAAATAAATTTGTAAACATTATACATTTAAATGTAAGGGACAAATCAATATGATCCATTTTGCCTATGGAAAGAATGAAGTTAATATCATAGGTACAAAAACTGAAATAATTGCTACTCCTAAAAACTGAGATATTTTTCCCTATAAAAGGTTATGCCAATTCAGTCCTATGCATGTTGTGATAATTTAGTAATTTTTATTGTGAATGTCCTTCTTTTAGCATCCCTGTTTCATTCTCTTTTTGCATGCTTTGTAGAAATAATCTCTTCTTCCTTCTGTAGTCGCATGAAAATGCTCATATTTTATGTGTAGATTGGAAAACTCTCCTGGTTAGTACATTTTATTTTTGAAGAGCCTTCCAAATTGTCAGAACTGAACAAAAGAACAATTGCAAGATTTTTACTATTTATTGATCTATCCATAACATCAGCAGACTCACAAAAACTTAAGAGTATTTGCCAAATGAACTTCAATTTAAATGTTAGTTGGTCATCACTGTCCATGCTTCAAAAATGCTGCTCTGAAGAAAAAAAAGGAACTCTGATTCTATCCCACACGGCGGTAATAATAGAAGTTGGTGACGTTCCCGGTCACAAAAATTATCTCACTTCATTTATAATATTAGTGTGTCAAAAATAAAATTCTCCCTCAGTGATCGTAAAGACACGAATCCCAGCAGAACACTGAAGTTAAGCATCACCGTCTGCGGTCAGTAAGAGGGTGGGTGACCACTTTGATCAACCTGTGTAGGGACCGAGGGTGTGCGGTATCAGTCCTTGTTAGACTGTTCTACTGTAAAGTAAACTTTGCATTTAAATAGTTAAATAAAAATAAATAAAAGGATATTAAATATTTAAAAAAAAATAGAAACAATCCTAGTATGTAAAATAGATTTTAATAATTTTCTAAGTAAAATTAAGCATTTTCTAATTTTAAAGTGAAGTAACCATTAAAATATAAATAAAATAATATATCATAAACCATTAAAATAAGTATGAAATTTTTTAAAAATAAAAGGATTTTACTTTTAAATTAACAATCCAAAATCCTGTTTCAGAAATAAACGATAAATCCAAACAAATTTTGTTCAAAGAAAAACTTAAGAATGATTTATTTAGATATCACTTATCACTATATATTCATATCACTGCACTTAAAAATTCCTCAAAATCAGAACTCTCTGTATCAGAGCAAATTAGGTTTACTATTTAATTGTTTATTTCGGGTTAATCTCCGTCACTTTCAGTTTCGTTTGTCCCGGGATGATTTCCGCTTTTTTTGAAGCCATTTATCACAGTTTCTTTTTCTCTTTTAATTGCTGACAGCTTAAACGCAGTGGTATATTTTTTCCTCTTAATGGGAGGCATTTAAAATGGATAACTTAAATACAAGTTATGTTAAAACAAAACGAAAATAGTATAAACGAAACAAAAATATTAAGGAAAGAAAAATATTAATAGAACAAAACCGCTTCAGAACTGAAAAAACGTAATAATAATAAGCTGAGAAAGATGATCGAAATCAGACAGAAATATGAGCAATGAAAAAAAATAATAAACAATAAAAAGCTCTCTCCCAAGCATTTAAAACAAGTTTCTATTTTTAGCAATTCCTTCCCCTATTTTCGCTTCTCAAATCAGGTTTCTTTTTTCAACTGACTCCGCCTAGGCCGGTCTTTCTTTTATCCTTGTCTAAAATTCTCACACACTTTGCTTTTTCCCCTCTGTGGAAAGTTTGAAATTCTTTTTGAACATTCTAATTGTAAGATTATTGAAGGTCATTCCAAGCTCATCAGCATGCTTTATTTACCAAACATTCACATGTTTTTAACAACCAGCTGAAGAAAAAAGGGGAGTGAAGAGAGGCATCCATGACAAGTGGAGGAGACATATTTCCTGGAAAGAACGGGGGTGGGGGAGCGTTTGTTTTACAGTTACTTTATCACTGGCCCCACCCTGATTTTCTTCATTTATTCCTTTCTGATTTATAATCATCCACTCTGCGCCCATTTCCTATACTCAACAGCTGTTCATATGGCAGAAGGGACGGAGAGACTTTGTTCTCTTGTGGTCTTGTGGATAGCGGTCTCCAGAAAATGATTCCAAGAAAGGATTAGGGAGGGGAAAATTCCAGGTGCGCTGACCATTCCTTGGAGTGACATTAAGCATGAAAAAATAAATAAAAAGTACAGTAACAGTTGGAAAAAATGAAGATGAAATTTCCAGTGCGGTTTCTAAGAAGCAAAATTTTTTGAAGAAAAAAAAAAGTAATACTATATAGGCCGCCCCATTAGATACGCCTTCCTACTAAATTTTCAAGTTTTAAATCAATAACGCTGCGGCCTATCGCCGCAAAATTACGGTAGTTTATAAATTAAGAGCTTTAAACAATAGAAAAAAATCATTTTTATTACTGCACAGATCCTAATTATGATTTTTTTCTTTTTTTGGAAAGTGATTAAAAAAATTTTTTTTGAGTGCTTAAAAGGTGCTTATTTTTTGTTGAAAAATCTGACTACTGGTCTTATCATTTATGTAGTTTCTCCCCCTACATCATTTTTTTTTATTATTTATGATTTTAAAAAAAATGTACTCTTTAAATTATAAATATTATACTATTAGTTCATAAGCTTTGATTATTTACACAAAGGAAAGATATTACATAGTTTAAGAAATTTCATTAACCTTTTAGGACAAATTTAGTTCAGTGTGCAGTGTCTGCTCTGAGCTCTACTAGTTCTGCTTTAGCAAGCAGTGCACATGAAATCTCTCACGAGCTGAATGGCCTGAATGTGGATGAGAGTATGAGGAGGGCTGTTGAAGAAGAAGCTGCCATCATGAATCAATTGAAGGTTGTATAATCACTTGTAAAAGTTGCATGAATCTCACTGCATTTCATGTTTTGAGCATTCGGGAATGCCTATTAATAATCATTAAAATCGTCTCAAAGGACTGCAGACTTATTTATGCATCTTGCATGACTCTTGCTTCACTTCATTGCCAGGATTCTCACTCCACAGAGAAAATCGGGAAAATGCAGGGAATTTAAAAATCACCTAAAATAACAGGGAATTTTGTTTCTTATTTTCGTCTTTTAAAAAATGGTGACCACTCTTAAGGATATTTCAACTATACTAAACTGTTTAATTTACTGCAGCATTATTGAAGTATCTTCAGCTGTTCCTTTTTGTCAATTCATACATTTCATACATTTTTGTCAATTCATACAGTTCAAATACATTTTTTTACCTATTTTAAAAATAAAATCAGTGATAATTTCTAACTTATAGCTCTATTTGAACAAAAAAAAATAGTTTATTGAGTACATTTAAATGCTTAATTATTTTATATTCACTGTGTACGATCAATTCAATAAATAACATTACCTGGTAACAAGTGTGGTCCACATCACCAAATTTGTACTTTAATAGTTGTCCGATACCATGCGCCTTTTTTTCTCTTCCAATTCCTACTTATTAGTTCATACTCTCCCAATATATCTTGTTCAATCGTTAATAAAATACTTTTTATTCATCCACTCAAATTCAAATACATTTTTTAAAACTTGTAGTGAAAAGACACTTGATGTGAATGCAGTTTTTTCAAATATTAATTTATTAAATAAATTTAATTAATTAATTTTAGTTTTCGTGGGAGAAAAAATTGTAATTATATAATAAAAAGTAACTAAAATAAAATTTTTCTTCTTCTGATCTAAATAGGAATTGACTTTAAAAATTTTTTTTTTTTAGATTACTTGTTTAAGTATGTTCCTTTTTATTTCTCTAAGTTTTCCCAGCAATTAAAACTGGTATAGTTAGTCCAATATAGCTTGCACAAGAGCACAGTAATTATGTTTCCTCTTTCTATCTTGCATATAATATGTTCAGAGAAAATACAAA
This sequence comes from Parasteatoda tepidariorum, assembly GCF_982258835.1. Taxonomy (NCBI): domain Eukaryota; kingdom Metazoa; phylum Arthropoda; class Arachnida; order Araneae; family Theridiidae; genus Parasteatoda; species Parasteatoda tepidariorum. The sequence continues at coordinate 96,188,608 of NC_141765.1, read as the reverse complement.
GAATTTTTTTTCCTGATTTGAGAGGCAACTCTAACTGTATTTACATCATTTCGGAACACCAATTAGAATCATTAAAATTGTCTCCTTGAATAACTGATAATAAAACGCTACTGATAACTTTCTCCTAGAACGATGAATACTGGATCATTTAAGTCTTTTGCGTGAATTCCGCTGCACATTATTGTTTTTTATAGCTTTCATGGTTTCATAGTTATTTTATGACTATTTTTACAAACTTTGTATCCATTAATTATTTTTTCTAACCAGTGTTGGTGTAAATTATCAGGCATTTCTTATTACCATATTTCAGATTGGTTAAAAAAAAAAGTTATTGAAAATGGGATTCAAATGAAAAATCCAATTGACTTTGAGTAAATAATTAGAGATACTTACATTGCGTGTGCTTAGGACTTTGCTCTATGAGCCTATTTTTATGGATTTAAACAGTTATAACAATTTAGGGCCTGGTAAAAAGTATGTTCAATATTTTTAAAAAAATATGTTTGATATTTAAATTATTCTTCATGTTGTACACAATACGAAGAGCCTAATTCAGAGGGGACCTTTGGATCGACATCCTGCTAGTATGAAAGCGGAAGCAAAAGATTTTTTGAATTACATTCAATACCCGAAATTTTTCTGTCTTATAAAGAGTATGGTGATAAAAGATGCAAAACTTGTCCTAATATTGACCACAAACATACAATTCTTAATAACAAAGGCTCCAAATCGTTTTGTGAAACTAAAACTGTTATTTATATTTTAACCTATGGTTTTTATAATATTAAATATGTTGGACAAACCAGTAACTCTCTTAACATTCGAATTAATCAACACCGTTCTGATATAAACAGTAATAAAATTATCAATAACCTGGAATTGAATAATTTTAGAGAACATAATTTTAGCAGTGTCAAAATTAATGTTTTAGATATAGTAGAAGATTTAGATTTAAGACTACAAAAAGAAAATTAATATTTACTTTTATACAAAACAATTTTGCTGTATTGGCTAAACAATACTTTCCAACATACACAGATTAACTTAAATAACTCCAACTTATTCACTTTTTCATATTGAAGATAAGCTTACAAATTGAGGTAAACGGGGATCAATAAGTAATAGAAACTCTCTTAATAGTGACAAATTAAATAAAAATTTTGTTTCTAATTTGGAAAAAGATTTTAATAATCATTATAATATTAAACCAATCTAATATTTTGTTTTCTCCGTTAAGAGTAATAATGTATATAAGCTTCAATATCTTATTATTAGCTTTTCTTTTATTAATTCAAAATTCTTTGTTTCGATCTTGTAAAAGCTAAAATGAATAAAATCCCACCCCCTAAAAAAAGAAAAATTTAGATAATTTATATTTCATTTTTGACTTTCAAAGCCCTATTTTCAATAAGATCAAATTTCATAATATTTTTGAAAATCTTAAAAATTTGTATCCACTAACATAGTTTAAAGCTTTAACTGTAATAAATCTCTTGATAGAATTATAGTTAATTATAATGATATAAGCAATTATTTAGGGAAGATAAATATATTCGATTATGAAAGTCACTGTGAAAAAGAGAAATATTTTAATTTTGTTGATATATATCTTAAACATATTATTACTGGTAATTTAAATATTATAGAAAATTTCGAACTTAGGAATTTAATGATAAAAGGCACAAACTTTAGACCATTTACCATACATCAGTTAATAAAATTCCAAGATACTTTCTTAATGATCTCAATTGTTTTTGTTTAAAGATATCGAATAGATTCTCTTAATCTTTAGGTTTGTTAACAGAATGTAAATAGGGTGTTTATTATTACTTTAAAAACTTTGTTTTCAATAATGAGGATAATTTAAATAACAATTCAACAAATTTTTCTAAAATTGTTAAATCAATTAAGCAACTACAGAAAAAATTTGTAATTACCCCTATAGACAAAGCTAGCAATAATTATGTAATCTTCTGTAAAAAATTCTATGTTGAACTTTTAAATACCGAGTTAAAAAATAGTAAAAATTTTCAACTTAGTAATTTAAATAATAATATTGACATCAAAAAATTTTGGCTTTACATAAGAGGTTAAAAATTAAAATTAGCAATATACAATCTCCTTACTTAATTATCAGTCCTAAATTTCATAAAATTCCTATAAAATTTAAAACAATCGCATGTGGGTCTAACATAATTACCTAACTAAACCTGGCACAATTTTCTTTAAATACTTAAATAAAATTATTAACAATATTATTAAAGAAGGTTTTTCTTGGATTATCACTAATAATCATACGATTTTAGAATTTATTTAACAGAATAAAATTAATTCTATTGCGACTTTCATTTCCAGGATCTTTTCAATAGCATTCCCCTTTCTAAACTAAAAGATTTCCTTTTGAATTATTACTATCATTCTAAAAATGTCCTTAGTTGCGTTTTTGATTATTTTTATCTTTTTAATAATTATCTTTACAATGGAAAAGATTTTTTTCTTCTAATTGATGAAATACCACTAGGATTAAATTTTTCATTTCTCTTAGCTAACTTATTTTTGCACTATTATGAAAGAAATTATACTATTAATGTTAAATTTGTTTTTAGATTTATTGATGATTTAATTATCCTTAATTTTCAAGATTGTACTATTTTATTAAATAATATTTACCGTGAGAAATTAATCTTGCTTCATAATCATGAGGATGATATTAATTTTTTAGAATTGGGTATTATAAAAGAAGAAAATATCTGTTTTGTTGATTTATACGATAAAAGAAATTATTTTACTTTTAATATAAATAAACTAATTACTTGGAATTCTAATGTTTCTAAAAACATCTATTTAAATACCATTTTTAATCAAATGAATAGAATTAAAAGAATTTGTAGTGATGTTTATTTATCCAAAAAACAAATAGACAAATTTTTCAAAATTCGATAATAAACAATGGATACTTAAGTAATTAAATTCTATATAAAATCATTTAGTTAATTGTATATTATTGTAAATAAATTTACTAAAAAACTTCGTTGTTAAATTATATAATTTTTACCATGTGCAAATCCATTGCGGGCAAATCCGTAGCTAAAATTATTTACATAACAGGCAATTCATGTTTCTTTCTCTTTTCTATTTTATTTTATTTTTTTCTAAATAAAATTGAATTTTCTAAAACTTCTCAACTTGTCAACTTCTTTAAATTATCCAGTATAATATTACCTTGCGCACATCCATTTTCATGCCCATCCTTGGTAACAAACAAATCAAATGCACTTCAGTACTGCAGTAAGAAAGCACTATCGAACAAAAACCCTCTATTTATGCTTTTACCTCAATTTGCACTTCTGTTTTCATATTTTGTAATCTGGCAATCTTGTTACGAAAATATTTTAAATCATTCTTGAAAAATTACTGGTTTATGTAAGTTCATTCGTTACTCGCTTTATAGATTTCATTTATGTTTTATTCTGTTTTTTTATTTTAATTTCTGTCTTTACATTATATTTTTACTTAATGTGTTCTATATTATTTGTTGTAAATTTTTGTAATTTTTTTAATTTCTTCTCACACTATTGTATTGATATATTTTGCTTGGCTATATTGATAAAATATTGGCAAGCACTCTTTTTTTTTTGAAGATGTAATCGTGTGAGCATTTAAAAAGATTATGTCTTTTATTTTTTGGTATATTATTAATTCCCCCCTTTTTTTCTGATTCTTTTCTTCCGGATATATTTGCCATCTGAAAAATATTTTTTTCTTGAAGATGTTAAAGTTTACATAATTTTTGTGTATTAAATTAATTATTAAACATTTGTAGGATACTTTCCAAGTTGAAAAATATAAAATTATAAGAATAAAGAAGAAAAGTAGTATTCACAATAATATTTATTGATAAGTTTTGACAGTATTTTAGAAAAATAGTATTTAAAGTGTTAAGTTTGAGGGAACTTAACGCATAGTGGTTCTTTAAATAAACCCTAAAATGTTTCTCTTCTGTCATGTATCTTAAGTGTTAAATACTCTGAAAGTGTACTTAAGTGTTAAATACTCTAAAAAGATTCTATAAAGATTATAAAAATCAACTAATAAAATTGTAAACTTTTTTTTAACTAAGTATAGCTGTCCTTAAATTCATGCCGTATTTGTCATCACTTATTTACGTTTTTTAAGTAACACAATTGGAATTCATGGATGGAGACTTTTCAAAAGGAAATAATCTACTTTGAATGCTCTCTTTGGTTGATGAAGCTTTTAAGAGTTTTTTTTTACTATGCCTTGTCTGTTATCATAATTACAGTAGAGAACCAATTATCCGGGATGCTCGGGACCATCGCTATCCCGGATATCTGAATTTCCCGGTTTTCTGGATCGACCAAAAAGTGTCGATAATCGATGTTTTATTGAACCCGAAGTACAAGGAAAAAGTGTAATGTATAAAGTAAGAGAAAAAAGAAAGGTACTCCTAACTTTAAAAAGAAAAAAAAATGGTAGAAATATAACATTTAAAAGAATAAAAAAATTTGCAAGTTTAGACAAGAAATAAAGTTTAAAAAATACAAAAGTCTCATATTTATTTTTTAAAAATAATTACAATTCCTAAATTAAATAATATAAACAAAACCAATGATTAAATAACGCAACATATTTCATACCTAATTATACGGGGGGAAACGATAAAATAAAAGGAAAACTTATTAGTCTAAATAAAAACACTTGAAAATTATCGAACCGAAACGATAGTTAAAAAAAGCACTAGCATAAATATTAAAACCAGGAACAAAGCAAGATCAACGGAATTAAAAAAAAAAAAACCTAATGACAAAATTTATGAATAAAAAGAATTAATTTATTGAGTGCGAAATTTATCGCGAAAAGAAAAAAAATCAAACGTAGTGGAATCAGAAAAACAAAACTGCAATCTGCTTCATAAGATAATCCTATGTTTAAATTAATAAACAATTCTCCTTTTATTTTATTTTTTTTGTTGATAAAACAAGATTTTTAATTACAGCAGATGTGATTCCACACCAAGAAAAACTTGCAATTGATACCGCTCTTCCAAAGAATGAGAATTTATTCAAAAGAAAAAGATTTTATTTTTATTAGTCGATGTCAAATAAATATATTTTTCTCTTTTCTTTTTCTGTTCACTGATATGCATGCAATGCATTTTCCCCACCCCCCTCGTAAATCAAGCAGAAAACGAAATCAGCATGCCACACCCTTGAGTTTGATTGACGGCCTAAAGGAAAAAATAAAACATTCCTCCCTTCAAGGTCACAGAGGAAATGACGTTTCTCTGGGTTAAAGGGGAAAATTTTTTTCCCCTTCCTTACATTTTCCTCTACTTAACTTCAAGGATGAGTCCAATTTGCGCTTTTTTCGTTCTTGTTTAAAATGGCGGGAAAATCGAGCAAAATTTTTCCCGGTTTTCTGGTTTCCCGGTTATCTGGATACCGGATAAATGGTTCTCTACTGTATTAGTATAAAAAATATTTATTTATTCAACTGAATAATTTAGCTTAGTAATTTTAGCCTAAATTAAATAGAATTTATTGTTTTTGTTTTTTGATTTTTTTTAAGAATTAAAATACTGTTTTCTGAATTTTCATTCTTTTACAGACATGACTCTTTTGGTGAAGTTTTTTTTAAAAAAAATTTAACTTTGCTTGCATTCAATATTATTAAAATTATGCATGAAATATCTTTGTCTAGAACAGTGGTTCTCAACCGTTGTTTGCGGCACTTTTGTGTGTTGCCAAATTCTGAAAATCTGCAGCCAAATATTAGAAATGATACAATAAAAATTACAATGTTTTTTCTTATTACAAGTAAACTTTAAATAAAAGAGAAGTGTATATATATATATACCGTAATTTTGCGGAGATAGGCCGCGGCGTTATTGATTTGAAACTTGAAAATTTAGTAGGAAGGCGTATCTAACGGGGCGGCCTATATAGTATTACTTTTGTTTTCCTTCAAAAAATTTTGCTTTTTAGAAACCCCACTGGAAATTTCATCATCATTTTTTCCACCTGTTACTGTGCTTTTTATTTTTTCATGCTTAATGTTACTCCAAGGAATGGTCAGCATACCTGGAATTTTCCCCTCCCTAATCCTTTTTTTGACTCACTTCCTGGAGACCACTATCTACAAGAGAAGGAAGTCTCTCTTTCCCTTCTGCCATATGAACAGCTGTAGAGTGTAAGAAATGGGCGTGGAGTGGAGAAGCATAAATCAGAAAGGAATAAATGAAGAAAATCAGGGTGGGGCCAGTGATAACATCAACTGTAAAACAAACGCTCCCTTGTTTCCAGGAAATATGTCTCTTCCACTTGTTGTGAATGCCTCTCCACTCCCCTTTTTTCTTCAACTGGTTGTTAAAAACATGTGAATGTTTGATGAATAAAGGATGCTGATGAGCTTGGAATGACCTTGAATAATCTTACAATTAGAAAGTTCAAAAAGAATTTCAAACTTTATCTGAGGATCTGTGAAGAGGGAAAAGATTGAAGTGAGAGAATTTTAGACAGGGATAAAAGAAAGACCGTCCTAGGCGGAGTCAATTGAAAAAAGAAACTGGATTTGAGAAGGGAAAATAGGGGGAGGAATTGTTAAAAATAGAAACTTGTTTTAAATGCTTGGGAGAGCGCTTTTTATTGTTTTTTTTTCATTGCTCATATTTCTGTGTGATTTTGATCATCTTCCTCAGCTTATTATGAATTTTTTTTAAACGTTTTATCTTCAATTCTGATGCGTTTTTGTTTTATTAATATTTTTCTTTAATTAATATTTTTCTTTCGTTTATGCTATTTTCGTTTTTTTTAAACATAACTTTATTTAAGTTATCCATTTTAAATGCCTCCCATTAAGAGGAAGAATTATAACGCTGCGTTTAAGCTGTCAGCAATTAAAAGAGAAAAAAAACTGATAAATGGCTTCAAAAAAGCAGAAATCCCGGGACAAAACAAAACCGAAAGTTAGTCTGAAAGTGTGAGTGACGGAGATTAATCCGAAATAAACAATTAACTAGTAAACTTAATTTGCTCTGATACAGAGAGCTCTGATTTTGAGGGATTTTTACGTGCAGTGATATGAATATATAGTGATAAGTGATATCTAAATAAATCATTCTTAAGTTTTTCTTTGAACAAATTTTGTTTGGATTTATCGTTTATTTCTAAAACAGGATTTTGGATTGTTGATTCGTTTTATTTTTAAACAATTTCATACTTATTTTAATGGTTTTTGATATATTAATTATTTTATTTATATTTTAATGGTTACTTCTCTTTAAAATTAGAAAATGCTTAATTTTACCTAGAAAGTTATTGAAATCTATTTTATATACTAGGATTGTCTTTATTTTTTTGTATGTTCAATATCCTTTTATTGATTTTTATTTAACTATTAAAATTATATACACATGTGTCAAGTCTTTAATCAATACCTGCGTTAAGCTCAAAATTCGTTAATTGTAAAAAAATTCGTTGCGGCGTGTCCGGTGAAAAAGTTTTTTCTTTCGGTCGATTTTTGAGGGTGCGGTGTATATACCAGGGCAGCTTTTCTCCTCGAAATTACAGTCCTTTTTATAATTTTTCCACGCTTTAACCGTGTGAACATCTTTGTCGGCAATTGTCTTGTCTCTGACAATCTTAAAATAAATTTAAATTAGAAGGAAGTGTTTAAACTGTCTATGGCTCACAATTTTAAAAAATGTTGAAAAAAGTAGGAAATTTAATGACCATTTAAATTATAAATTAACAAAGGAAAGCAAGCTAAATATTAACTTTCAAACAGAAATAAAAGCTAATCATTAAAGTAAGCTATGCAATTAATAGTTATAAAAACTGATTAACAAAGGATAACTAACAGAAAAATAAGCTAACAATTAATAATTAGCAAAAAAACTAATTAATAAGAAATCGCAAAAAAATAACAATTTAAAAAACAGAACAGTTAATAACTATAGAAAACAAGCTAACAATTAAAATCTAGCAAAAAAAATAAATAACTGTTACTAACTAATGAAAAATTAGTCGGAAGAAATAATTAATCCCTTAATAAACATGCTTTTGTAGTACATATTATTTTATTTCGCATTCAAAATTATTATCACAAACTATTTAACACAGTGTATTATAGGTACTTTTAAACTAATTTTTTTCATTGTGTGCCGTCAAATTTTGAAATTGTTAAAAGTGTACCGCCACAAAAAAAAAGGTTGAGAATCACTGATCTAGAATATGCAAAAATAATAGGTATTATGGCAACAGACATGTCAATCTTTAGGGTATTTAACCAAAAATGTATTAACTAATAATGCTAAAAAAATATGAAAAACATTTATCTAAGAAAGAAGTTTATTTGCTTTTGTATTTATAAAAATTATACTCTCTCATGTAATGAAAAGGTGTTTCTCTTTCCAGTTTTCAAGTGACACCAAATTTTAAAAATGATCCTGTTTTGATTGAATGACAGGAGTTTTTTTTTTTTTTTTAAAATTCTAGCAATTGTTTTTTCAGTTATTTGTATGCCTCTTTTTATGCTAGGAAGGAAAAACTATTAGAATTAAAGCACTGGAATATTGTATATAATTTGCAAATATGTGTGAACTCTGTGAACTTGTTTGCTTTAGTTTAAGTCTTAAATCGAGAAATCCATTTTTAAATTTTAATTATAAAATATATTTTTTATAAAAGTGTGTTCTATATGCTTATAAATTTTTCTTTTGTATCGTTTTCCAGCTTATGTTGAACATTGTCTTTACGAACTATTTTAGAATTTAGCAGCCGTGCCCTTCACGATTGGAAAACTTATGTGGGAAAAGAGGAGCTTAGCTTCACATAAGTATCGCTTAGAAACTGTCGAAGACCATCTTCCTAGTCAAAATTTAGAACTGGTTTGTTTTAAAGTTTCTACATTTTTTCTGCTTAAATCATTATTTTAAGCTTAATGTTTCTCCATTTTTTAATAATTCTAATTTTAGGGTTTAAATGCTCTTGGAATTATGAAGAATATTAATTTATTTGTATCAATATATATATATATATATATATATATATATATATATATATATATACTTCTACAATCTCAATAATCAGATAAAGCTTCTTCACTATTTCACTGCACACATTCATTTGTTTATTCATCTTAATCTATAGATTAATTTAACATTTTCTTAAGAGTTATTAAAAAGCTATAGCCATCATTATAACTCAATTTTACAAACATTTTTCTTATTGTTGTATTTTACTCATTCTTAATACTTTTCTCAATGGTTATATGGTGTTAGTTTTTTCTTTTGTTAAAACACTTGGTAATTTATTACTGCAGGATCTGCTTATAAAGTTCTAATATTTAACAAGTTTCTGGATTTAATGTATAATTATCTTAAAATGTAGCATTTAAAGGTCAGCTACTTATCTGGGAATTATAAAAATCTGGCTGACGTCTAAAATTATGATAGTTAAAAAGGAACAGGAAGAGGCTGGGAATGGTTAACATGCTTGATATTTTTTTTAACATTCTTAGCACAGTATACAAATAAGTTTTGTAAAGTACAGATCATAAATAAAAACAAAAAATTAGAAATTGAGAACAAAATAAAGCTGTTGGAAGTTGCTGGTAAAAATTTATTTTATGTCATTTGTTTATATTTTGGTGGCATAAAATTTTTTGTTATATATTTTGTTATCAAGATTATGTTTGTTTATTTCAAAGTCTCATTACCATTTAATTGAATTAACTATAATGTGATTAGATTTTATATTCTATGTTTATTATATTTCTTATTTTTTACGGATATTTATTGAGCGCTCAAGTAATAATAAGCATTTGAGTATTATAAATATTTGCCACATAGCCAATTCTGTATGTACTCATGGAATAGGTGTTATGAATACAACAGTAAGCGATTTAAATATTTTTTTGATATGATATATTTTTTTTAAATTAAAGTTGCATGGTGTTATTGTTTAATTTTAGGTAAATTTTGTTTACGAATTTCTGTGGAAAAAGTTTAAAATATTTTCCCAATTTCTTTATTTCTTATCAAACCAAGATTAATAAAGGGGAATTTTTTTACTATTTTGCAATTACTATAAGAATGATCTAAAAAAATTGTACACAGGTAATAAATTAAATAATTAATTTTTTTTATTTCAGTATTAGTGTGTAGTTTAATTAATGATATAATTTTTGTTTACATTTATTCTCCTTTGACAAGATTTAAGATATTTCAAAGAAAACAAGAGTCAAAGTGGTCAAGAAGTAACAGTTAGTGAAATTTTAAAAATTATCCTATCCATTTATTTTTATTATTGTTTAAGTTTTTGGGTGTTCCTAGATAAAATTTTAATTTGCTATCAATATTTCATTCAAAGTTCACCTTGTTATTCAATTTTTGTGCAATTTAATTCGTGTTGAAATTTAATTATGAGAAAAAGAGTCTTTCAATTCCTCACTTAATAATTTTTTTTTCTAGTCCCCTTTTGATGGAGCTGAGAAATTTCACAAAGGTATTCATAAGTTATGCTTGACTGAAGATGGTTAAAGTTATTTGGACCAGTTTCGACTTGATCTGTGAAATAGGTATGTTCTTTACATTGTATAAAATGACTTAACTCTTTTGCATATATTTTTTAGAAATTAAAATTTTTTGTTTCAAAAATGTAAATAAATTCATTTTTTTGAAATGCCAAAATAAAAATAAATGATTTATAAAAATGAAGAAAAAAAAGGCGTCTTTATATCACATGCTATACTTTTTCTTCTGGCAGACAGTATCTGTAAATTGTTCTTACGCTAATATTTTTAAAACTGACATAATTGTTCATAGAACTATTTACCCAATAAAAATATGTCAAACAAATGGCTATATCACAGGAAAGAAAAATAAGATCAACCCTAAGCAGAACCTCCACTCTATCCGCTACTCTGTAGGCAAATTCTCAGTTCAGAGTTGCCCAAAGGGTTGCTCGTAATTGGGCTACCATTTTTGGCTATTTGTCCTAACTTTTGACTAACATTTTATTTTTTCATGTGACGCTATTGTCTCATAGTTTCTAAAAGATGTTTGTAAAGGGAGGGAAAGAAAATCGCAGACGCTGTACAATATTGATTGATTTTCATTTAATTTTGTACATTTTTAAGCCTTTAGTTAGCTGAAAATTAAAATTCTGAACTCTTCAATTTCACATTAGTGGAGCAGCATAGTATAAAAAGGATTATGATTTCTAGCTCATAACATAAAAATATTATGATATCCATGAATTTCATGTTGCTTCTCTAAAAGGAGAATAAACTTAAAATACCATCTAGAATTTTTATGATTTTTTTTGTTGCTTTGAATCGTTGAGTGACTAATGTTATAGAAGTTTTTTATGTATAAAAGTACAGTTTATTTGTTCACATTTACATATCTAACATTGCTAACTAGGCAAGTGAAGTATTGTTACCTTTGTATACGGTAAATTGAATGAGAATAAAACCAAGATGTCTGATTTAATAGTGTAACAATTCGAAAATTTATAAAAGTTTCATGTGTAGAAAGTACAATTTTTTGACTTTTTTATGCAACTGACATTGCTATCTAACTTCAAATTCAATATTTTATGCTTAACCTAATAAAATAGTCCTTTGAAATAATTTTTAAAAAGAAATGAGGGTTTAATGTATGAAATATGCAATTTTTGACTTACCTTTTAATCTTAAAATATTTATAACATCAAAACTGTTAGATCTATCAAATCAATTCTTTTTTTTTTTTTTTTACTTTAGTCTAAAAAATACACAGTAAATAATGTCTCAGAATTTATTGTCATAAAATTAATTTACATTGCATTAAGGGATCATAACTTTCATTCATCATTTTCACATTGCGTATCAGGAATATCATTTTTATGAAAAACCAATTTCTTTTTAAATATAAGAAGATTTTCAATGTCATACTTGCAATTTATTATTGTAAAATTTAAAGCATTGATTATATGAATATGATAATTTAATTCAAAATTACATTATTTATTTTCAGACAAATTTATTGTAATTATACACTATATAAATTCATTAATAACTAGGAAAAAAAAAACTGTATTTTATAAAGAGCATATTTTTTATGTACCATATTATTTAGTTATAGGCTTTAAATGTGTTTTGCATTTTAAATAATGCAAGAATCAATTGAAGAAGTTAAACATTTAATACCAAGTGAAATGTTTCGAACATTATTCATTTAAATTTTTTATTTTTTTATTTCATTCATAACAATTTTACATCTCTTTCCTTCTTCACCAAAAAAACCTTGCAAGATTCGACAAAATATCTAAAATAAAAGAAAGAAATCACTATCATGATAAAATTTTACACATTAACATTAGAATACACATATTAGAATAAGGGGGATTAAATACCATTAATTTGAAATCAGTTAAGCCTTCAGGCATCCCTTATAAACTGATTTTAAGTTTGTCAGATATTTTGATTATAGTTCTAAGATTATTCTAATGAAACATGGCAGATATTTGAATTTATAGCTTTAATGTTTGGGCTGAAATTTGTTTTAAAAAAATAAATTGTATTTATAAACGAAGACTATTAAAAATGAAAGTATGTTGAAAAATTAGTAAGGTAAACTTACATACTTACTACCATTGTAGAAAAGTAAAGTGTCAATAGATAAATGTAAAGTATAAATAAAAAGTAAAGTATCCATAGTTAACATTGAATAATAATAAACAAAATATTATGCGAATCATCATATACCAAAAAAAGAGGGATTAATGTAGAAACAGATAAGGGATTTGGGAATTTGTATTTTTAAAAATTACTTCTTATATATAATATTACTACCCTTTTTTTAATACTTTTCAATAATTACCAAAAAATGGGGTAACTTTGTGAGAGACAAGATAAATATTCATGTTTTCTAACTTGTTTTAAAATAAGCTTTTCAAAAATTAAAAAAATTCTTAGGGAAGAATAAAATAATTATTTCAATAATAATAGAAATAAAATAAATTTTTCAAATAATCAAACACATGCTTTAACAATCAACTGAAATAAAGATATAAATTTAAAAATAAAAAAATACAATGATTATATTTTATGTTATAATAATGCAACAAAGCTTGGCGAGTTGCTTGGCAAATATTTCAAAATGAAGCTTTTCACCAGTATAAATTTTTACATATATAAAAATAGAAATAATTTCTATCTAAAGTAATTAAAACTTTGATTGGAATAAATTATAATAAGTTTTAATTTTCTTAGTTTGAACCAAATATAAATATTTTAAAAGAAAATCTAGGAAATAGTTTACTGAACTCACCAGTTTTGAAATGAATCCTCAGTGCTTAACTGTTTAAATATTGCAAATAAATAAGAAATTTAAACAAAGGCATGTTTAAATAAAACATGAGTAATTGAATTTGTATAAATATGACGAATTGGCCAACAGTAAAAATGTATAAAACGTCACAACAACCTCCCATCCTGCAGTAGCAAAACATGAGAACTTTTCTTTAGCAGTTTCATATTTTCTTTAACCATAGTCGAATCAAAGACTGGATAATACACTTTCCAATTAAACTTAGGATCAATAAAGAGAATTTCTGTATCATTTACTTCCAGGATCTCGTTTTGCAGTCATGTCTTGGAGAATGTGACATTACAGCTTAAAAGAAAGCAAGAACAGCTGAAATTAAAATATATTTTATAATTAGCAATAGAATTCATCAAACATTAAAAATAATTTATTACAAATATTATTTTCGAAGCTACATTGTTTCGAATATTACAAGTAGCTATACATGTTTTAGTAAATAATAAAACTAATTGATAAGAAATAATAATTATGAATAACACAAAAGAACCTCACAAAGCATATAAAAGCACAATTGGTTTTGTCTGCAAAAGGAATTGTTTTAAATAATATCTACATAAGTAAAATTTATTTCAACATGATTTAAGCAATATTTTAAATAAGCAGTCAAAGATAACAAACATGATCTTCCACCCCTGAGTGCAGGATGAGGGTAAACTTTGAAATCTTAATTATGAACTTTTTTGGATTCTCCAGAAAAATTAGCCTAATTTGTTTGTCTATATGTTTATGCATTTTGCTTCACAGATGATGTTGTAATGGAGAAATTTATGTTCATAATAGCTACTAATTGTTTAAAATGATTTGTTGAGTTAATCGAAACAAGAAAATTAATGAAATTTGTTCTCTATTTTAAAAAAAAAAAAAAATTTGAAAATTTAAAAAAAAAAAAATTCAATACAAACAATTTGAAAAAATGTCTAGTTTTATGTCATTAATTTGATGAGCCACCAGATTTACCATTTTAAATTAGCTAATCTAACTGTCTATAATTTTCAAAATCTGAGACATATCATAATAAAGCCAGATCCTTCAAAAGTTAAGACCCAATAGTATTACACTTGAAAATTTTTTTTACATATATCATCAAAATAAAATTATGAATTAAAACATTACTGAACATAATAAAACTTATTTACCCAAAAATAAATGGCAGGACTCCATACAAAAAATAATATTTCATCATTTAATTTACTCATGATTAAATTGGGAATTTAGTTACTAGAAAATGTTAGTCTCTTTAAGTAAATGGTATTGAATGACCGAAATTTTTTTTTACTAAGGAATGCATTTTACTGAATTTAAAAAAAAAAAAGATACAATTTCGTTCATGTTTTAGAAGATTTTTTCCTTTAAAACATAATGCTTGTTTGGTTGTTTATTTTATTTTTTTTTTTCAAAATTACCTCAAATTTAAAAATAAATAAAAAGAACATTTGAAAAATAGCAATATTTTAATTTGTTTTTAGTAATCAAATTAATTTCATTGCAAAAATAGTTCTCATATACAATAAGGTATCCCTTTGATTGAGCACTTTATCTAAGATCTTTTACTATACATAAATTCTTACATTCTCCTATTATTTCTTCGATTTGTAATTCACATATAATAATTTGATTTCTTATTTTTAGAAAAATCTCACTCATAAATAATTTACCAGTTTTCTGTCAGAATATGAAAAAAAAACACTTAGGTAAGACGGGCACCAAATTGTAAATATTTAACTTTTAATGTTCTAACAAAATCCAGAGAAAACGACTGCTTATTCTACATTCTAAAATCTAACTAGTTTTTAGCTCAAGTTAGGTTTTTAATAACTACTTTTATATTTTGAATAATATGATAAGTATTAATTGAGCATTAAATAACTTTGCTGACAATGTATTTTTAACAAAATTTAATAATTTCTATGTATTTTAGAGCTTCAAAATTAGTATACTAAATTCAACATGATTGATAATTGTCTAGGATAAAAATAAATATAAAATATCTTGAAGCAAAGCATGAAATTAACCAATGCAGTAAGGGGAGCGCATTCTTATTTCAGCAAAACTTTTAGTAGTAAAACTTTTACAATCACCACATTGATAAATATTTTCGCCTGTGTCCATATTTAAAATTAGCTATGCTGTATTTTGCTCTATTTTGTGTTGTGATCAAATAGACAGTTAGTTGGAATATTTGACTTCGAACTTTTTCAACTGTTAAGTTTCATCAATATATTAAAATCAAGTGACTTTCTAAACTATTCAAAGACAAAATCGGTTTAAATTTTTTAGTGAATACAGTTGACTCTCATTTCTCTGAAGCACCCAAATTTGCTTTGATTCCAAAACAACTGAACCGATTGATAATATAATAATCATCATAGTTTCATCAAACTATGATTAATAATAATCATAGTTTGTGACATCACGAACTATGAATTCGGCAGCGGATTTAAACTCGGAATTGAGGCCCTCATGATCTCAGGAATACAAACAGACCCACCAATTTAACATTTGCTCATTCAAGTATTTAATTTTTTTTAGCCACCACAATTCTTTATCAGCTTACTTTTTTTATTAAATCTGCAATCTTCTTTATTTAAACTGGTTTCACGAGACTGAGTTCCTAAAAAATCAGATCCTATTGCTTTAAGCTCATGCATGCTCCCTCAAAACGTTTTGGTGGCATGTGTTATTATAAATTTGATTTGTAATAATTTTGTAAGCTTAAAAGTAATTAGTCTTAGATTTCTGAAAGGAATGTTTGAATTCTTAACAATTTTTCCCGTGCTTATGTCTCAGCGCCATGTTTTTTTTCTTCTTCTTACATTACTTTAATTTAAATAATACAGATTTGAAAAAAATACATCACTTTCTTTTCTGATATGCATGTGCACATTCTTTTAAAAGTATATTTCTATAGAATGTTACCTGTAGAAATTATATTGACAGTTACAGTATAAAACTCTATTTTATGTATAAAAATATATTTTTTTATTTCATTTTTGATATTTACAAATAAGTAAATAAAGCTGTTTATATCTTTGATTCAATTGTTCGTAGCCAAAATGTACATATTATTGGCAATTCTTATTTTATATTATATATTATTACTTATACTCAAACAAATACTATTTACCATAAATTAAAAAAAGAGCATACCTATTTTTTTAAATTTTCAGTTATTACCCTTCTCTTTACGTGTAATCCTAATAATTTTAATTCTAAATATGTTTCTTAATTCATTAAATAGTATTTTTTGCCATGAAATTGTGTAAAAAAATAAGTAGTTGTAAATAAATTGTATAAAAAAATAAAATAAACTTTATACCAAAAGATATTTTAATAATAATAAAAAAACATGGATAATCATATTTTTAAATAATTTGTTAAAAAAATTAACACATACATCTTGGAAAATAAATTTGATTTTTGTTGAATAATATTACCCTTTTTCAAAGGTTAAAATATATTTAATGGAGTAAAAAAAGAACATATTTAGTGGTTAAATTTCATTTGTAAGAATTCAGTTAAACAATTTTGATGCAGCAATTTGAATTAATTCATAGAGTAAATATTTTAAGCTATTTACTCTTTTAATTATGTATCTTTATTGACCTTTATTTATTTTTCATTAAAATAAATGCATGCAGTTATGAGCAATTTTAGGTTTTAAACATTTCATTAAGTAAACAATTCAATCTCTTTAGAATGTTATGGAATATAATGTTTATTCAATTGACAAGTTTTGTGAGTACAGTATTTATCACATAATTTTTGAAAAGAAAAATTTAAAACTTATCGTAATATCAATGACATTATTACCATAATTTTTATAAATTTTTTGTAGTCTATTGCAATCCAACCAAAAAAAAGTAACTGAAAAAAAAATCTAATTAAAATATCCTTAGAATGACGAAAAACAACATAATCATCCTAATGCTTAGTGAATATCTTTTTATAATTTAGAAAATTTCTTTGCAAGCAAAAAGAGAAGTAAATGCATGAATTAATAAACAATTGTAAGTTTTAAAATTTATTTAGTAATTTTTTTTTAATCTTAATGACAGGCACTGAGCTTTCATCCTTCACCTTGAAAGATGCCGGAAGTGTTGCCCATTTAAAGTTACCCAATGGGCAGCTGTAAAACTAATTCACGGAGGAGAGCAACGTTACCCATGCTACACTGTCACAGATACCTGTTTATAGGTTGGGCCACATTCACACAACAGAGAATAGCCCACTCAGAGAAACATCCATGCACTAAGTTGGATACGAACCCACAACCATTGGTTTCGCAGTCAGGCATGCTGACCACTCGGCCACCTGGTCGGCATTTATTAAGTAAATAATTTAATCTATGAATGTTTTAGTATATGAGGTATTTTCAACCAACAAGTTTTGTAATTACAGTATTTATTGAAGAGAAAAATCAAATATTAATAATAATATCTATCAATAAGATCCAATGCATTCCATTCCCCGATCCAATTATGCAATCCATTCCCTTTTTTTTTTTAACATTTTGCAGTCAATAGAAACCCTAACAAAGAAAGAGTACACAAAGAACAATGAAATAAAAATATCAGAAAGCTGATCAAAACAACTTAATAATTCATAGCTAATAGAAATTTGTTTTATAATCAATTCAAGTATTCTTAATGAAAAGTGTCATTGCAAGTAAAAATTCATCAAAAAAAGAGAAAAAAAATATTAAAATTTTAAAACATAATAAAAATACCCTTGAGATGGCAAAAATTTAATGAATGGTGGCTAATGGTAGTTTTTAAACAATTTATTTAAGTTTTAATATTGTTAGTAACACTGTAACTATGAGGGCCAAAATCAATTGGACTGTTCAGATCTGCATAACAATGGGAGACGAAAATAAGGAGAATTTGTTTCCTCGATAGCTATTCCAATTTCAAACGCTTCTTCGGAGCACATGCATTAGCTCATAATAATAGGAGTCGTTTTTGACGGTGCTCTATCTTTAAAAACTAGTAGTATTCATCCTTTTGCCCCAGATGTCCTACAAAAGGGCTCGTGCTTGACAAACTCTCATAGATGTTTAAGCTGAGCACGTATTGTGTAATTTTCTCTCCTAGCTATTTACTTCTCCTGTTTTTAATTTTTTACTTCTTTCTTAACTTCATGGAGTATTGGAATATATTTTTCATGTTATTGGTTTTTAGATTTCAATTAGTTGTTAACAGTTTTTAAATAAATTTAGGTATATTTCTATTTTGCCAGGGTAGGCGATAAAGTCATCAATACAGACTTACTTAGTGCAAATAAATTAAACAGTTTTTTTTAATTATTATTATTTATAAGTAATGTTTTTAAAGAAGAAAAAAAATAGATAAGTTAGTTGCTGAAATTACTTGCGCAATCGAAATGAACCTAGATTAGTTGTTTCCGTCCTTTGCTTAATATTATTCTGAAGTATGTATCTGTGAATCTTGATTATCAGAGCCTGGTTTGCATCTGTATTATAACAACAAGATTAAAATGGTCATGTTAAAACATAGTATTGAACCTATAACCTAGCATATACCATTACATGAAATACGACTCTATAGGTCAACATTTATCTGTATTTTTGTCGTATCTGCAAGCAGGATATGTCAGTAGATAAATGTAGAAAAATTGAAGTGATTATTACAATGAATTGAAAAATGAATGATTAAACTGCTTGAAACAATTATCAAAGTCCATTATTCTGGTATAAAAATTATTAACACTTAAATTTATTATAATATGAAAGTAAGCAGCTACATTTATCATGATTTTGGCAGATTTTAGTTTCAACTATTAGGGGGTAGATAAATTTTTTTTTTAAAAAAAAAGCTTAATAGTTGAAACTTATTTATTAGAAAATTATATTTTTAATATAATTTCTAAACTTTAATTTCTTGATATTTTTTAAAGTCCTCTAATTTTAATAGTTCTTTTTGAACTTGGTGTTTGACTCAGTATGGCTAATTCAGATTATTATGCATTAAGTTTCATCACAAACCAAGTGTGTTTTAAATGCTGTCAAGTGGTTTAGGGGACTATCTTGTTTAATACAGCATAGTTAACTGTTTTTAATTCTCCATTTCAATTTATCATCATTTTTGTGATCAGCTTTACAGTTTTAAAAGTTAACATGTAAAATAAATATATATTTTATCTAATCTTTCACAGAATATTTTTACAATTTGTACAAATTCATTAAGATAATGTTTTTGATGAAAGATAATAATTTTTTTTAAGGTTCATCCATTGGTCTTAATTTTTATTATCTGAAATTTACAGCAATGGCTGAGTTATCAAACAAACTGAGGTATAATTATGGAGGACGGTGGCAGGCCCACACACAGTTGCTGATTGATGGTTAAAAACTTGTGTGGGATTGAAAGGAAAAATTGTGTGTCACCACATTGACACCATTATGCTTTTGGTCACAAAATTAAGGGGCCTCCACCACCCCTTGACCCATAATAGGTTGCTGCAGAAATGCTTTGATTTAACATTAAAGTGTAGGGCATCTATTGTAGAATTTTGAAGTATTACTTTGATTTTTGATTTCTTCATTAATTTTACATATATGTGCCTCTTAATTTGAAGCATTAATTTTTGAAAAGGAAAAAAAAAATCATTATTTTTCAAAAATATTTTAAGGCTTATATAAAAAAAAATTTTCGTTTCCAGTTCATTGGGATAGAACTGTAAAGAAATTGTTACATAAAATTGAAAAAAATGTCATAAGAATGCTGAAATTTGAAAATAAAGTTTACTTTTATAGTATATGCTTTTTATTTGTTTACTTTTTAAATAAACTGTGATATAATACAATAAAAATAAACTGGGAAATTAATTACTCTTCAAGTTTATTTTTTTACAATGTTTGAAAACATATAAAAAAAAATTTATTTCCCCTTTGCATGTAGATATTTAATATGATATTCTATATTTATAATATTTTATTATTCTATAATGTTATATTAACTTTTATTTTAACCTTTATATATTGGGATAAACTTTGTATGTTAAATTATAATTTATAAGATATACGTGTTCATGTCTGGAATTGCTTGTGTATGTGATTTATAAACAAAACATTTTCCTGGAAACTTTTTACAGAGATTTATACCTACTGCTTTTTCTTTTCTTTTAAGAATAACTTTTATAATATTTTCTTTTTCAATGCATGCTTTGATTAAAGTTTGAAATTTTTCATCAAGATTTTATTATATATAAATATAATAATTAATTATATGTTGCACATCATTTTTACACCTGGCTGGAGCCTGGAAACTTTGTACAGAGATTTATACCTACTGTTTTTTCTTTTCTTTTAAGAATTACTTTTATAATATTTTCTTTTTCAGTGCATGCTTTTATTAATGTTTGAAACTTTTCATCTAGATTTTATTATATATAAATATAATAATAACTAATTATATGTTGCATATCATTTTTAAATCTGGCTGGAGCCTGGAAATTTTGTACAGAGATTTATACCTACTGTTTTTTCTTTTCTTTTAAGAATTACTTTTATAATATTTTCTTTTTCAATGCATGCTTTTATTAATGTTTGAAATTTTTCATCATTGATTTTATTATATATAAATATAATAATAATTAATTTTATGTTGCGAGTAATTTTAGCATCAGGCTGAAGCTGGGAAAGTTATAGGTTTAAATACAGTTTTGTTATTTATTTATTTTTAAGAATTTTATAATATTTTCTTTCTCAATGCATGCTTTTATTAGCGTCTGGAACTTTGATATTATTAATTGTTGTTATTATTATTGTTTGCCATAATTTCTAGAATGTGGTGAAAATTACTTTCCTGTATGATGTTTTACTTTGGTATGTATTTAACAATATTCATAGTGTAACGGATAGTTAATTCGTAGCACCAGATGGCACTACCCCTCTATCTGCGAAAACAGTAACAATAATCTTCATTCTGACTTAATTGGAGATGACGCAAGACGAGCTCTGCGAACCATCATGGTTCCCTTTTTCCCACTCATTTGAGTAAAACTTTCAAGTTCTTTTTTTTTATGTTAGTTAATGTTATGTTATTACCCTTTATTGTTAAATGTTTGATGTGAAAGTATGATTAAAAATACTGAGCTCTTTATGATGGTGTTTTTCTGCCATCGTCTTGCGTCCTTACAATAGTTTATTTTTAAAATGAATTCTTTGATGATTGAATAAATTGCAAGATTTTTAGTAATTTTTTTTCAAAACTACTAGTTTTTTTAAAATTGATTTTGTTCTACATTTTATTATATTTTCACATAGTATTATATTTTTTCATAGTCCTATATGTTATTATATTTTTGCATAGTATATTTTTTTATCTAAAACTACACTCTTTTATTTATTTTTTAGTTTCTGCTTGAAAATTATTTTATAAAATCCCAGTAGATTTAAGCTATATATTCAGATTTTTAGCATATCCAAACGTGAACTAAATGGTGAACTATATTAGGGTTTCAGTGATATTGCCAAAGATCCAATATAGTTTAAATATTTAGTTGGATTACTTCTTGGCTAAATGGTGGACAGTGAAGCAAGAGCTATTGCCTGGTTTAATTGTAATCTGAGTATATACTATATCCTAGCTGAATGAGTTTTATAAGTAGAGTTTTATGGAAAAGGTTGGTATAGAAGGTTAGAAATTATTATCCCTCCTGATTTTAAATCTAGGTATGTATACAATAATCATAAGATATTTAGCAAAATTATTAAGTTTTTGTTAGTTTTTAGTAGAAATTTTATATTATTAATTTTTGATTTTTAACCTTGTATGCAGGGCCATGCAACCTTTTGCTATTTTTCAAAATCATATTAAGTCAATTAAAAAATAGATAGAGAGAACAGCATAATTTGTATGACCTTAAAAATTTGTCCTGGAAGTTTTAATAAAGGCCTTAAATGTAACAAGTGACTAAAAGTTTAGAAAATTTATATTATATGAAAAGTTTTTATGATGTGAGGAAAAATATTATCCTTCCTAAGAATGAGTAATGGTATCCATACATTATTATTATTATTTATAGTATGTGTAGAGTTTGAAATTGTGTTAGTTCCACTAATACTCTATGGCAATAAATATAAGTTTTTTTTATTGTAAGGTATGATATATTGTGAGAAACGATTTTTAACAACTTTTTAAAGGAACTTAATTATGATTAATAATAATTGGGCATTAATTTATTTTTCTTGATATTAAGTCAAAATAAAGTTTTCTCTTTAATTTTTTAAATAAAAAAACTTAAATACCCTTTAGTTTTAATAAAAATACATCAAAAATACATTGTTAGAGTAAAGGAATTAACAATTGAATAAAAGTACCATTAAAACTGAAATAATAAAGTAATCCAAACTTATATTGTAAAGCAATTCCAAATATGCTAGTTGTGTAAATTTCTTGCAAGAAAACTTAATATTCTTATTAGCCTTTAATTTCTTTTAAATAAAATCATAAGGTATAATTACAAAAATGTCAGCTCTAAAGAAATTTTTTTTGAAACTATTGTAAACATATTTATTTTTTTGTTTCATTTTATTTTTCATATAGATGATTATTTAATTTAAAAACGTTTTATGTATTCCTTAATTTATGAATTAACTGATTTGCCTTGACTTAATTTTGACCTTTTTATTTTTGAACGAAAAGAATTTTCTTTGAAATCTGCAAACAAATAAAAAAATAATTACAAAAAATACTTCATGATATTTGATAATTTTATTTGGAAATGGTGGAAAATGTAAAAATACGAAATGTTCAATAAAAAAAAAAAATATTATTTCGCACCGTCGTTCCTTATAAATAAATATCATTTTGAACAACGATATCGTTGAAGATTCAATTTTTAAAAATTATTTACATTATATTGTTATGTTCAAAACCAAGCTCTTCGATAATTCTTTAAAAATATTTGAGAACAAAATGTTATATAAATGATCATTAGATGGCGCGAATATAGAGTAAAGACTACAATGTTCAAGTTTACCCTGACGCCCTTCAGGTGAACTGATTCATCTTCCCCGTCTGCATCTATGGGTTGAGTGTTAGGAAACAAGTAATTTCTAGTCCCGAGGGTTCGGGACTCGAGCTTCGGTCATGTTCAATATTTAAAAATTATATTTAATAAAAATAAATGTGCTTTTTTTTATTTATTTTTAAATCTTGTAACTTAAGTAAAACATTTTTTTAAAAATTATTATTTTTAATCACATACAATAGCAGTAAAATGGAGAAATTCTTGCTCATATACTGTAAATTCTTGGTTCAGTACCCCCAAAGGTATGGTTTGTTTTGTGAACAGGGAGGACTTTGTGCTCGACATATTTAACGTGCACCAGTCACCATTTACTACACAGGGAGTCTTCGGCCGGCGGGGATCGAATCCACAACCTCTTGAACATGGGCCCAGTGCCCTACCAACCAGGCTATCCTACGGCGTAACTTCCTACGCACTTTTTTTTCATTCATTTGAACGTTAATCTTACCGGGGGTCACCTGAAGGTGGGGCGCTCTGTAATATTCAACTTAAGTGCAATAAAACTTAGAGTCAAAAAATACACGAGAAGTATATTATGTTGATTGAATATAGAGCATTTTTAACCGAAAGTTTGGTGATTCGAGCCCACTACGGGATCGCCATTATTTTAGAGCCGTGGTGGCTCAAAATGAGGTGAAATGATTCGTATGCATGTAGAATATGGCTCGACTGTTCTCGAACTCATCCGCTACCTACTAAACTAGAGCGAGGCGTGCGTGCTGTTTCGTTTATATCTTTCGAACAAAGTGTCTTACCATTCCAAAAATTTGGAATTATTATCATTATTGATTATACTTCACATTGTCGAAATATAAAAAAAATCAAAGATGTCCAAATTGCAAAAAAAAGAAAATAGTTTTTTTTTTCAAAAAATGAATTTTTTTATGTCAAAAACAAAAAATTTTATATTTTAATGTTGATTTTCTTAAAATTTGAGAAAAATCACTTCAAGAAAGTGTATTTAAATATTTTTGTTGTCGGATGACAATACGTTAAAAAATAACTTGCAAAGTCGTGCGCTCAAAAAAGCGAAATTTTAAAAAATTCGTTTAGTCAAAAATATGCAATTTAAACAAAAAGGCAAAAATACGTGTCGATTTATTTTCAGTAAAGAATTAAAAAAAAATAAAAATAAAAAAAAAAAAAAAGAAAATAAATAAAAATTAGTAACTTATAGGGCCACATTGTGGGCCCCCTTATAAGCATGTAATTATCTCCTTTAAAATCATGTAGGGTACACTAGTACCCGGTAATATAATACGTGGTTCAATTTCAATATTAATTCCATGTTGTAATACAAAATATTGGTTTCGAATTTCCTCATTTTAACGCTATTTAGCACACTCATATATACATAGTAACCTATAGGGCAACATTGTGTAGCCTATAATTATCCTCTGGTAGGGCACACTATTACAAGTAATTTTGATCCCAATCCTGAGCCCAAGGAAACTCCTGTATCACGTATTTGGAGACCTTCGTGGAGGATTTTTTGATGCAACTAACCCTCATTGGCGCAATATGGAGAAGAAAAGTTACCACGGTTAGCCTGACAACAAGGTGGCCAATGATCCGCCTACCACTGAGGGCATTTTACGTCAGCACTGTAGTCGGTGCGGATTTTGTATCGACTTGTCACAGCTGGGATTCGAACCAGGTTCACCTCGTTAGAAGGCTTTATCCCCTGAGCCACCACGGCTCATCTACTTTATAGTACATTATCAAAAAACGCGTTTATGTTTTGGAGATTTCACGAATTTAAGCTTAAAGAGCCGCGATGGCTAAGGGGATAGAGCCTTCCAATGAGGCGAACCGGGTACGAATCCCGCTTGCACTGACCACAATACTAACAAGAAATAACCTCAGTAGTAGACGATTCATGGGTTAGACTCCCTTTGCCATCAGGTTATCAATGCGAGGTTCTCGTGGTCTTCCTCTCCTTGTAACGCAGATGCGGGATAGCTCCATCAAAAAGTCCATCACGAAGGCAAATTTCTCCCAATACTCAATCCAGGTCTTCTGGATTGGGCTAAAAATTACAAAGTCGAGTCTCAAAGTCCTCCATGTTCCCACAACAAATCAATACCTCTGGGGGTACTGATCCAGGAGTTTCCTTGTCTTCTGGATTGGTTCAAAATTACAAGGCTACGGAGTTGAACGTAAGTAGTCGTAAACCCATGAAATTGGGTCGGCTGTTCGACGACGGTTATAAAATAAAATTAAAAAAAAAAGGCTGCGGAGTTGAATATTAGTAGTCAGTAAACCCATAAAATTGGGTTGGCTGTTCAACCACGGTTATAAAATAAAATTTAACCTTAAAAGAAAAAACTCCGGCTCTGAACCATAGCCTCCGAGAAATAAGGCCGTTGAGATCTCCAAGGTCTTTTAGCGACGTCACAAATAGTAGCTCTTAACTGATTAAAACCGACAATTTTGAATATTTGTTATTGAACAGCAGCTTCGGTATGTCCGTCGGATATGCTATTCTTTATATCATTGTATAAATAATATTATATTTATACATGTACAGTACCGAAATGTAAAAGTTATTATAAAAATGGGCCTAATGTTTTAGATTACAAATTCCCCCTCAATAAGGAGTTTATACAAAAGTGGAACCATTCAATTCTCTCTCTCTCGTATGCTTGTTTAGGTAGAAGGGTGCGATTGTTCTTGTTTTCCAGAAGCGCCATCTATGGCCAAGACTATGGACTTCTGTCACACCTGTTTATTGGGCGGACCCGTTGATACATCCACAGATCGTAATTTAGACCTAAAGCAGAGAACGATCCATCTCCAGTTCTGTACCCTCAGAGGTAGGACTGGGAGATACAAGAAATTTTATATCGTGATGCATCGTCAATTTTGCATCGCGATATAGTATTTTTGAAATTCATTTACGTGTAAGGCGCAGAAAGTCGGATTTCTATCAAAACTTCATACTCAGATTGATATAAATCAATTTATGAATTTGATGTATATGTTTTGCTTAAGAAAGATATTAATGTTATATTTTCTAAAAATGATCGTGCAAATAACGAAAGATTTCTTAGTTTAAAAATAATTAACAAAAAAATAAATAAAATTGAAATTTATCAATATATTTACCTAACAATATAGAAAGAAAATTCAAAAAATAAGTTCGTTAAAAATTATTTGTATGCTTAAAACAAAGTGCTAAATAAATTAAACAAAAAAAAAAAAAACACTTTTAAAACAACACTATTTTTTATCATTATTATTTCACATAAATAATAAAGTTAAATTGCATTATTACCGAATTCTGAACGAAAAAGCAAAGTAAGGTTTAATTTCTTAAAAATAAAAACAAAAGAATTATGATATTCGATAATATATTCAACTGACAATATTGAAAGAAAATTAAAAAACACGATTATACTCTTTAATAAAATGGAGTGCTAAATGATTTAAAAAAAAGAAGTCGCAATCGCAAACATTACTAATTTTTTTGAATAAACAAAGTTGATTGGCTTATGTCCAAATCCAAAAGAGGAAAAATAAGTTTTGTTATAATTTTATTTATTGTTGTTGTTGTTCATTTACGTCGCACTAAAGCTGCACAATGGGCTATTGGCGACGGTCTGGGAAACATCCCTGAGGATGATCCGAAGACATGCCATCACAATTTTGATCCTCTACGGAGGGGATGGCATCCCCGCTTCGGTAGCCCGACGACCTGCACGCGAAGTCGAGCATTTCACGGTAGAACAGTTTAACGAGGACCAATACCGCACACTCTCGGTCCCTACGCAGACTGATCCAAGTGGTCACCCACACGCACACTGACCGCAGCCAGACATGCTTGACATCGGTGATCTGCTGGGAACCCTGACTTAACGATCAGTCCACTGCAGGACGCCGTAATTCACCGTATAATTACAATGAATATTTATGAGTAGTACAACATTGTTTAATTATAAGACATAGAAATACAGTATAACACTTCTGTATAATTTTTTATGTTTCAAAATAAAGTTTTTATGCAGATCACTCGGTTCCTTGAATATTTGAAAGTTCTATTGAATCTTCGGGCCTCGATTCTGCGACCTTCTTCACCTTGGTGCAGCAGGAATTAAGAGCACGCCATACTGGGGAAGAATTTTTTTCTAGCGAATTCTCTTTCTACTTCATTACTAATTTAAAGTATAGAAAGAGTGATTTCAGACAAACCTAGAGTAAGTCATAAAGTTTCAAATACTGAAAAGGAAATTTTAAAATATGCAATGAAAATAAATTATGAGAAAACAACTTAGGATTACGCAACGGAGAAGTTCTCTTCTGTTTGCATTTTAATATTTTGAAGTCTTTTTTTTTCCAGCAATTAAAACTTTATGACTTACTCTAGATTTGCGTGAACTTACTTTTAAATTAGTAATGAAGGAGAATTCGCAACGAAAGTTTTCTCCCGCGATATGGCGTCCTCTTAGACGCCTGCACGACTTGAGCTACAGTGAACTTAGTACTAATACAGTGTAGAGTACGAATGCGTCTGTATTGCCTTCAGTTCATTAAAAAAGAAGAAGAAAAGAAAAAGAAGTTTAACTTTTAAAGTTTTATTTCAGAAATATACACAGGAATTTCACCTTACTGTTACATTTTTATCAGAGTAATTAGTCTGAAATTATAATAAAATTTTTCAATTTGTTGGATTAGTTAATACTCTTTACAAACTTATAGTTTATATCTTAACATTTGACGATGTTTGAATGACTTTCGAAACTTAGTTCCAAAAAGTTCCACGAGGTAATAAGCTAAACTTTTTTTTGTTTTCTTCTTTGATGTTCTTTTTTTTCTTCTCTTTTTTTTGTTGTTTTCTTCTTTCGAAAAACCCTGCCCCATTTTGCCCGTATTGCAATGGTGGACTGAATATACCGAAAAACAAAAATTATGTTTTGTTTCATGTTTTCGAGTTATTTTGTAATTAATTCGCATTATTTTGTAATATTACTTCGGAAATATAATTGGCTTTTCATTTTTAATATAAAATTACGAAAATTATTATATTTTCATTGCTATATTTAATTATTTAAACGTACTATATTATTATTTTTATTTTTGCTCGTCATATTTCAGCCACCATTTTGTTTTTTTTTGGGTATTTATAGTGTATTTCAAAATTTAAACTATGAATTCAACTTACCTGCACATAAAAACCTTTAAATAAAAACCTCCAAATTTTGAAACAAATTTTAGCGAAATACTAATTTTGGCCACAAAACCTTGGATGCTGGCTCACTGTGTATTCTAATGACTTGTGTATAATTTCTTTAAAAAATTGACGGAAACAACGTCTTATATGTAATAGGTACTAGTACAAATTTGTACTTTTTGTATATGAAATGCTTATAACTTCTCAACTAGTGCGATCTCTTGAGGATTAATCTCGTTTAATTCAGCGTACGCTGGGAACAATGCCTCACTTGTCTATTTAGAAGAAATTCAATTCCACCCCACAAAACTGCCCTTTTTGCCTAAAAAAAAGGGGGGGGGGAAACGTATAGAGGAAGGTAGGGGATTTTCTAAATGAACATTTCCAAAATTATGTCTAAATTAAACTAAGTTATATTTGCAATACTTAAAAGCGTTTCCGATTTATTGAATGTCCCATAGTGGACAGATCGTTAAGACACAGTTCCCAAGAGATCACCGAAGTCAAGCATCACTAGCTGCGGACAGTGTGCGGGTGGGTGATAATTTGGATCAGTCTGAGAAGAATCGAGGGTGAGCGGTATGGGTCCTCGTTAAACTGTTCTACCGTAGAGTGCTCGACTTCGCGTGCAGGTCGTCAAGCTTTCGAAGCAGGGGTTCCATCCCCTCTGCAAAACATCAAAATTGCGATGGCATGTCCTCAGATCATGCTCAGGGATATTTTCCAGATTGTCGCCAATAGCTCAATGTGCAGCTCTAGTGTGACGTAAATGAACTACAACAACAAAATTACCATCACTCATTTAGATTTTAGGTTGGATTCCGTATATCTGCTCTCTCTCGATTTGTTTTTCGGTTTTGAGCGAACGCTTGATGATACAGTGCAATTTGATACCTTTGAAATATAGAGTGACGCTAATCGGGAGAAAAGATAATTGATAATTTTTAGAATTTGAGGACTTTTTTTTTCTCAAAGTTTTTCAGTAATAAGGTTATAATGTTAGTAATATTGATTAGGAAACTTGCGACCCTACATTTGTCATCTTATCATTATTATTTATACAGACGAAAATCGACTTTTGGATTATACTGATAATCCTTCTTACATTAGGTGGGGAGCGCATTTACTGGTTTTAAGCAGTTAATTTAGTCCTTGTAAGTACACTTTTAGTGGTCCCGCAATGTACAACACGAAACTACATTGCGTATGCAATGTAAGATAACAAAGACACAGTTTCCAATAGAACGGTGTTACAGAAATATACCTTACACGTGTAAATAATTCATGTATAGTGATATAAAGGGTATAAATTAGTCCGCACACGGCTCGCGCCTACCACAGGACTGACGTAAATTATCTTCAGTGGTAGACGGATCAGTGGATCATGGGTTAGAGTCCCCTTGCCGTCAAGCTAATTGTGGGAGGTTTTCGTGTTTTTTCCCACCATGTAACTCAAACTGGAGTTATGTTCCTCAAAAAGTCCTTTAAGAAGGCAAATTTCACCCGATACTCGTTGTCTTCTGCATTGATTGGGTTTAAAATTACAAGGCTAACCGTGTTTGAAATGGATAGTCGTAAAATCGGGTCGTGTTAACTGTCGCATCACTGACTGCAGTCATTTAGCTGACCACTTTGATCAGACAGTCGTATCTGTCCTCGCTAAATTGTTCTACCGTAAAGTACTCGAATTCGCGTGCAGGTCGTCAGGCTACCAAAGCAGGGAAACCATTCCCTCTGCAGGCGATCGAAATTGCGATGGCATGTCTTCGGATCATCCTCAGGAATGTTTCCCAGACCGTCGCCAATAGGCCATTGTGCAGTTCTACTGCGTCGTAAATAAAATACCTTCCTACTTACCGTTTTATAGTGCTGGGGTGATTAAGAAAAGTCAAGATGCAAATCTTCCAACGATTTCAGTTTGTCACCCAACAGAAAAGTCACTAGTCCCGCAGTGGACTGATCGTTAAGACACGGTTCCCAGCAGATCACCGAAGTCAAGCATCACTGGTTGCGGTCAATGTGCGGGGGGCTGACCACTTGGATCAATCTGCGTAGGGACCGAGGATGTGCGGTATTGGTTCTCGTTAAACTGTGCTACCGTAAAGTGCTCGACTTCGCGCACAGGTCGTCGGGCTACCGAAGCGGAGATGCCATCCCCTCCGCAGAGGATCAAAATTGTGATGGCATGTCTTCGGATCATCCTCCGGGATGTTTCCCAGACCGTCACCAATAGCCCATTGTGCAGCTCCAGTGTGACGTAAATTAACAACAACAGCAAAGTCACTAAATCCTATGGATAATAAAACACTTCGCAAAATTCTTCAATTCTAAGAATATTTTTCTTTTGCTTTGAAAAATTAAAGAATAACTGCCCCTTCATCATAATTGTATGTTTTAATTTAAGTAAAATTTGTAAGATTTCATTGTTAACTTCTTAATTTAGCAACACAATAATTTCTCTTAGTGATGATCTGGGCATTTTCTCTTTTTAAGGATACGAAGACAATACAGACGCATTCGTACACTACAATTGATTCGGCTCACAGTGGTCAATTTTTCTAAGGCCTTACTTCCGGTTGCATCACAGAGGAGAAGGTCGCAGGATCGAGTCCCGAAGTTTCAATAGAACTCCAGCACTTATAAATATACGAGGAACTGAGGGATCTGCATTAAAAACTTTGTTTTGGAACATTAAATATTACACAGCAGTATCATATTGTGTTTCTATGTCTTATAATTAAACAGTCATGTGATACTTATAAATATTCGTTGCAGTTATACGATAAATTTGGATTATAAACATGTGATTCTCTTTATTTCAATTTGGTGCTTCAGTTTTCAGACCTTTTCACGCCCAGAATTTTCTGGCTTTTATTCTTCAGTTAAAAATTAATGTGGTACGACTTTTTCATTAATTACATAAATCTAAATTAATAAGAATGACTTTAAATTTATTGTTTCTTGTAAAATTAGTTTTGTTGGTAGGATTAAAATAGTAACGAATATACCTCCTCATGCTACTTCTAAAATTTGGAATACAGATTATAAAAAAACTGAACTCGTTATCTTTATCATTCGCAACATTCGGTAAGAGAGCAATACTCTTATGGCAACTTCAATACAAATATCCAGATTGTTTGTTATACAATTTATTATGTTACGATTCGAATTCTGAATCACTGCATTGCTTCTAAATTATCTTTCGTTAATAATGACCAACACAAGTAATATAACTGTGACCATGAGATAAAAATCTATTTAATCTATCCAGCCGCCACGTAGCAATCTCTTAGTAGTTTGGATAACTGAGTATTATTACCTTCATTACTCTCTTACGAATAACCTTCTGGATTTTAGAAATTTAAGCTACGGCAGCTTCAGTTATATTAGGTAAGTGTATCTTTGTTGCTCTATAGACATTTTGGTAGTGTAGAACAATATATGCAGTGCTTTAAAATTTTCTTTTATTAAAAATTTACTATTTTTGAAGAAATTGCAGCATTTTAATTTTTAAAATTAAATAGGAAATATTAAGCGGCATAAATATATCTAAAAGTGCTTTTATGTTCAATAAGAGACAGTTTTAGTAAAATTAAAGATTAATTATGTTTGAGTAAATAAAAACGGTTTCTTAGATATTGTAATCTTTTGAAAAATTCATATTCTGTTTTTCTCACGGAAGTGTTTTAAACATGTCGAACGATGTTTAATGAAGTTTGGTCAGCATTCATTTTTAATGTTCATAAATAAAAGGTCCAAACATTTGAAATTTTTAAACAAATTTACTTTTAATTTAATAGCATAAGTACTGTTTATGAACAAATTATTGAACCTACATTCGTAAAAATAAATACGTATTCGCCGTCGAGAACAGATTTATTAATGCGATTGGGCTTAAACAAAAAAGAAAAAAACAAGGTAAAAAAGTTAGAAATCGGTAAAAATTTCAAGACAACAACAAAGCAGTTGAATCTACAAGTGGTTAAACTAAACTTGTGTAAAAAGGTTTCGATTATCTTACATTAATTTCTCAAGTTACCTGCAAAATAAATTCTATAAAAACTGGTCGTATGTGAGATTGCTTATTTTAAATTCAAGATTTTAGTAAAATTTTAAGTCTGTGAATAATTTGTTTTTCTTTTCCGTAAAAGAATTTTTTTTTAATTTATGTGAAATTTAAAATTCTAAATATTGCTGTGTCATTATAGGTTAATTGGCTATTGCATCTACTGAAATTAAAGCCACGCATTTAAGACTGTATTGTGAACTGGCTTGTTGACTGGGAGTCACGCAATTACTGGACTGGCTTACCGACTGGGAGTCACGCAATTACTGGACTGGCTTACCGACTGGGAGTCACGCAATTACTGGACTGGCTTACCGACTGGGAGTCACGCAATTACTGGACTGGCTTACCGACTGGGAGTCACGCAATTACTGGACTGGCTTACCGACTGGGAGTCACGCAATTACTGGACTGGCTTACCGACTGGGAGTCACGCAATTACTGGACTGGCTTACCGACTGGGAGTCACGCAATTACTGGACTGGCTTACCGACTGGGAGTCACGCAATTACTGGACTGGCTTACCGACTGGGAGTCACGCAAATTCCTGGACTGGCTTACCGACTGGGAGTCACGCAAATTCCTGGACTGGCTTACCGACTGGGAGTCACGCAAATTCCTGGACTGGCTTACCGACTGGGAGTCACGCAAATTCCTGGACTGGCTTACCGACTGGGAGTCACGCAAATTCCTGGACTGGCTTACCGACTGGGAGTCACGCAAATTCCTGGACTGGCTTACCGACTGGGAGTCACGCAAATTCCTGGACTGGCTTACCGACTGGGAGTCACGCAAATTCCTGGACTGGCTTACCGACTGGGAGTCACGCAAATTCCTGGACTGGCTTACCGACTGGGAGTCACGCAATTACTGGACTGGCTTACCGACTGGGAGTCACGCAATTCCTGGACTGGCTTACCGACTGGGAGTCACGCAAATTCCTGGACTGGCTTACCGACTGGGAGTCACGCAAATTACTGGACTGGCTTACCGACTGGGAGTCACGCAAATTCCTGGACTGGCTTACCGACTGGGAGTCACGCAAATTCCTGGACTGGCTTACCGACTGGGAGTCACGCAAATTCCTGGACTGGCTTACCGACTGGGAGTCACGCAAATTCCTGGACTGGCTTACCGACTGGGAGTCACGCAAATTCCTGGACTGGCTTACCGACTGGGAGTCACGCAAATTCCTGGACTGGCTTACCGACTGGGAGTCACGCAAATTCCTGGACTGGCTTACCGACTGGGAGTCACGCAAATTCCTGGACTGGCTTACCGACTGGGAGTCACGCAAATTCCTGGACTGGCTTACCGACTGGGAGTCACGCAAATTCCTGGACTGGCTTACCGACTGGGAGTCACGCAAATTCCTGGACTGGCTTACCGACTGGGAGTCACGCAAATTCCTGGACTGGCTTACCGACTGGGAGTCACGCAAATTCCTGGACTGGCTTACCGACTGGGAGTCACGCAAATTCCTGGACTGGCTTACCGACTGGGAGTCACGCAAATTCCTGGACTGGCTTACCGACTGGGAGTCACGCAAATTCCTGGACTGGCTTACCGACTGGGAGTCACGCAAATTCCTGGACTGGCTTACCGACTGGGAGTCACGCAAATTCCTGGACTGGCTTACCGACTGGGAGTCACGCAATTACTGGACACGCTTACCGACTGGGAGTCACGCAATTACTGGACTGGCTTACCGACTGGGAGTCACGCAATTACTGGACTGGCTTACCGACTGGGAGTCACGCAATTACTGGACTGGCTTACCGACTGGGAGTCACGCAATTACTGGACTGGCTTACCGACTGGGAGTCACGCAATTACTGGACTGGCTTACCGACTGGGAGTCACGCAATTACTGGACTGGCTTACCGACTGGGAGTCACGCAATTACTGGACTGGCTTACCGACTGGGAGTCACGCAATTAATGGACTGGCTTACCGACTGGGAGTCACGCAATTAATGGACTGGCTTACCGACTGGGAGTCACGCAATTAATGGACTGGCTTACCGACTGGGAGTCACGCAATTAATGGACTGGCTTACCGACTGGGAGTCACGCAATTAATGGACTGGCTTACCGACTGGGAGTCACGCAATTAATGGACTGGCTTACCGACTGGGAGTCACGCAATTAATGGACTGGCTTACCGACTGGGAGTCACGCAATTAATGGACTGGCTTACCGACTGGGAGTCACGCAATTAATGGACTGGCTTACCGACTGGGAGTCACGCAATTAATGGACTGGCTTACCGACTGGGAGTCACGCAATTAATGGACTGGCTTACCGACTGGGAGTCACGCAATTAATGGACTGGCTTACCGACTGGGAGTCACGCAATTAATGGACTGGCTTACCGACTGGGAGTCACGCAATTAATGGACTGGCTTACCGACTGGGAGTCACGCAATTAATGGACTGGCTTACCGACTGGGAGTCACGCAATTAATGGACTGGCTTACCGACTGGGAGTCACGCAATTAATGGACTGGCTTACCGACTGGGAGTCACGCAATTAATGGACTGGCTTACCGACTGGGAGTCACGCAATTAATGGACTGGCTTACCGACTGGGAGTCACGCAATTAATGGACTGGCTTACCGACTGGGAGTCACGCAATTAATGGACTGGCTTACCGACTGGGAGTCACGCAATTAATGGACTGGCTTACCGACTGGGAGTCACGCAATTAATGGACTGGCTTACCGACTGGGAGTCACGCAATTAATGGACTGGCTTACCGACTGGGAGTCACGCAATTAATGGACTGGCTTACCGACTGGGAGTCACGCAATTAATGGACTGGCTTACCGACTGGGAGTCACGCAATTAATGGACTGGCTTACCGACTGGGAGTCACGCAATTAATGGACTGGCTTACCGACTGGGAGTCACGCAATTAATGGACTGGCTTACCGACTGGGAGTCACGCAATTAATGGACTGGCTTACCGACTGGGAGTCACGCAATTAATGGACTGGCTTACCGACTGGGAGTCACGCAATTAATGGACTGGCTTACCGACTGGGAGTCACGCAATTAATGGACTGGCTTACCGACTGGGAGTCACGCAATTAATGGACTGGCTTACCGACTGGGAGTCACGCAATTAATGGACTGGCTTACCGACTGGGAGTCACGCAATTAATGGACTGGCTTACCGACTGGGAGTCACGCAATTAATGGACTGGCTTACCGACTGGGAGTCACGCAATTAATGGACTGGCTTACCGACTGGGAGTCACGCAATTAATGGACTGGCTTACCGACTGGGAGTCACGCAATTAATGGACTGGCTTACCGACTGGGAGTCACGCAATTAATGGACTGGCTTACCGACTGGGAGTCACGCAATTAATGGACTGGCTTACCGACTGGGAGTCACGCAATTAATGGACTGGCTTACCGACTGGGAGTCACGCAATTAATGGACTGGCTTACCGACTGGGAGTCACGCAATTAATGGACTGGCTTACCGACTGGGAGTCACGCAATTAATGGACTGGCTTACCGACTGGGAGTCACGCAATTAATGGACTGGCTTACCGACTGGGAGTCACGCAATTAATGGACTGGCTTACCGACTGGGAGTCACGCAATTAATGGACTGGCTTACCGACTGGGAGTCACGCAATTAATGGACTGGCTTACCGACTGGGAGTCACGCAATTAATGGACTGGCTTACCGACTGGGAGTCACGCAATTAATGGACTGGCTTACCGACTGGGAGTCACGCAATTAATGGACTGGCTTACCGACTGGGAGTCACGCAATTAATGGACTGGCTTACCGACTGGGAAGTCACGCAATTAATGGACTGGCTTACCGACTGGGAAGTCACGCAATTAATGGACTGGCTTACCGACTGGGAAGTCACGCAATTAATGGACTGGCTTACCGACTGGGAAGTCACGCAATTAATGGACTGGCTTACCGACTGGGAAGTCACGCAATTAATGGACTGGCTTACCGACTGGGAAGTCACGCAATTAATGGACTGGCTTACCGACTGGGAAGTCACGCAATTAATGGACTGGCTTACCGACTGGGAAGTCACGCAATTAATGGACTGGCTTACCGACTGGGAAGTCACGCAATTAATGGACTGGCTTAACGACTGGGAAGTCACGCAATTAATGGACTGGCTTACCGACTGGGAAGTCACGCAATTAATGGACTGGCTTAACGACTGGGAGTCACGCAATTAATGGACTGGCTTAACGACTGGGAGTCACGCAATTACTGGACTGGCTTAACGACTGGGAGTCACGCAATTACTGGACTGGCTTAACGACTGGGAGTCACGCAATTACTGGACTGGCTTAACGACTGGGAGTCACGCAATTACTGGACTGGCTTAACGACTGGGAGTCACGCAATTACTGGACTGGCTTACCGACTGGGAGTCACGCAATTACTGGACTGGCTTAACGACTGGGAGTCACGCAATTACTGGACTGGCTTACCGACTGGGAGTCACGCAATTACTGGACTGGCTTACCGACTGGGAGTCACGCAAATACTGGACTGGCTTACCGACTGGGAGTCACGCAAATACTGGACTGGCTTACCGACTGGGAGTCACGCAAATACTGGACTGGCTTACCGACTGGGAGTCACGCAAATACTGGACTGGCTTACCGACTGGGAGTCACGCAATTACTGGACTGGCTTACCGACTGGGAGTCACGCAATTACTGGACTGGCTTACCGACTGGGAGTCACGCAATTACTGGACTGGCTTAACGACTGGGAGTCACGCAATTACTGGACTGGCTTAACGACTGGGAGTCACGCAATTACTGGACTGGCTTAACGACTGGGAGTCACGCAATTACTGGACTGGCTTAACGACTGGGAGTCACGCAATTACTGGACTGGCTTAACGACTGGGAGTCACGCAATTACTGGACTGGCTTAACGACTGGGAGTCACGCAATTACTGGACTGGCTTAACGACTGGGAGTCACGCAATTACTGGACTGGCTTAACGACTGGGAGTCACGCAATTACTGGACTGGCTTAACGACTGGGAGTCACGCAATTACTGGACTGGCTTAACGACTGGGAGTCACGCAATTACTGGACTGGCTTAACGACTGGGAGTCACGCAATTACTGGACTGGCTTAACGACTGGGAGTCACGCAATTACTGGACTGGCTTAACGACTGGGAGTCACGCAATTACTGGACTGGCTTAACGACTGGGAGTCACGCAATTACTGGACTGGCTTAACGACTGGGAGTCACGCAATTACTGGACTGGCTTAACGACTGGGAGTCACGCAATTACTGGACTGGCTTAACGACTGGGAGTCACGCAATTACTGGACTGGCTTAACGACTGGGAGTCACGCAATTACTGGACTGGCTTAACGACTGGGAGTCACGCAATTACTGGACTGGCTTAACGACTGGGAGTCACGCAATTACTGGACTGGCTTAACGACTGGGAGTCACGCAATTACTGGACTGGCTTAACGACTGGGAGTCACGCAATTACTGGACTGGCTTAACGACTGGGAGTCACGCAATTACTGGACTGGCTTAACGACTGGGAGTCACGCAATTACTGGACTGGCTTAACGACTGGGAGTCACGCAATTACTGGACTGGCTTAACGACTGGGAGTCACGCAATTACTGGACTGGCTTAACGACTGGGAGTCACGCAATTACTGGACTGGCTTAACGACTGGGAGTCACGCAATTACTGGACTGGCTTAACGACTGGGAGTCACGCAATTACTGGACTGGCTTAACGACTGGGAGTCACGCAATTACTGGACTGGCTTAACGACTGGGAGTCACGCAATTACTGGACTGGCTTAACGACTGGGAGTCACGCAATTACTGGACTGGCTTAACGACTGGGAGTCACGCAATTACTGGACTGGCTTAACGACTGGGAGTCACGCAATTACTGGACTGGCTTAACGACTGGGAGTCACGCAATTACTGGACTGGCTTAACGACTGGGAGTCACGCAATTACTGGACTGGCTTAACGACTGGGAGTCACGCAATTACTGGACTGGCTTAACGACTGGGAGTCACGCAATTACTGGACTGGCTTAACGACTGGGAGTCACGCAATTACTGGACTGGCTTAACGACTGGGAGTCACGCAATTACTGGACTGGCTTAACGACTGGGAGTCACGCAATTACTGGACTGGCTTAACGACTGGGTGTCACGCAATTACTGGACTGGCTTAACGACTGGGAGTCACGCAATTACTGGACTGGCTTAACGACTGGGAGTCACGCAATTACTGGACTGGCTTAACGACTGGGAGTCACGCAATTACTGGACTGGCTTAACGACTGGGAGTCACGCAATTACTGGACTGGCTTAACGACTGGGAGTCACGCAATTACTGGACTGGCTTAACGACTGGAGTCACGCAATTACTGGACTGGCTTAACGACTGGGAGTCACGCAATTACTGGACTGGCTTAACGACTGGGAGTCACGCAATTACTGGACTGGCTTAACGACTGGGAGTCACGCAATTACTGGACTGGCTTAACGACTGGGAGTCACGCAATTACTGGACTGGCTTAACGACTGGGAGTCACGCAATTACTGGACTGGCTTAACGACTGGGAGTCACGCAATTACTGGACTGGCTTAACGACTGGGAGTCACGCAATTACTGGACTGGCTTAACGACTGGGAGTCACGCAATTACTGGACTGGCTTAACGACTGGGAGTCACGCAATTACTGGACTGGCTTAACGACTGGGAGTCACGCAATTACTGGACTGGCTTAACGACTGGGAGTCACGCAATTACTGGACTGGCTTAACGACTGGGAGTCACGCAATTACTGGACTGGCTTAACGACTGGGAGTCACGCAATTACTGGACTGGCTTAACGACTGGGAGTCACGCAATTACTGGACTGGCTTAACGACTGGGAGTCACGCAATTACTGGACTGGCTTAACGACTGGGAGTCACGCAATTACTGGACTGGCTTAACGACTGGGAGTCACGCAATTACTGGACTGGCTTAACGACTGGGAGTCACGCAATTACTGGACTGGCTTAACGACTGGGTGTCACGCAATTACTGGACTGGCTTAACGACTGGGAGTCACGCAATTACTGGACTGGCTTAACGACTGGGAGTCACGCAATTACTGGACTGGCTTAACGACTGGGAGTCACGCAATCACAGGACTGGCTTACCGACTGGGAGTCACGCAATCACAGGACTGGCTTGAGAGCAGTTGCAATCAGTAAGAGTTATTTATTATCAGTATTAAGTTATTTATCAAATTTTCATTCATTGATGGAATCTTCTTTCACTTATGCCAAGTTGACTGAACCCTCTATATACTTTTTAGAATAACTGAAATAATTTGCCGAATCCGCATTTTTTAAATTTTTGATTGAGCTTTTTTCTTTACTATTCATGCATTTTTGAAATAGAAACTTGATTCAATTATGAAACTGGGTAAAATTGGTATATCTAAGTAAGCATCTTGAAGGGGTAGTAAGATTTTATTTCTAGAAATAAGTTATAAGAGATGTCAACAATATTTTTAGTTTTAATCAATCGTTGCTTTTCATTATGTAGTCTCTACCCCGTTCTAAAATAGACTTCGTACTTTTTTTTAAAAAAATTTGAAATTTTCTTAGCCCGGACTTTTTAAACATTTTTAGACTACTGTTTCTTAGTATTATTTACAGAAGTATACTTTTTGGAATTACAACTTCCAACGTAGAATATCCATAACCTGGATCATAATTTTATAGTTTATTTTGCAATCAATATTGATATTGGTTGGTAACTGAGCTTCCGTCAAAAGTTTTTTTAAAAAAATTAGGAAACTCTTCTTTTTCTGCGACTTCTGTTTGCTGGACTCGAATATTTGTCAACTATTTTACTTTGCTCTCACTCAACTGGACGACCCGGAGTAAGATTCGTTTTTGAGGGTAGAATTTTCATTTTTAAGTTTAGCAAATCAATCACAACCGATTCTTTATGCTATGATACCCATTTCATACATAGCATAAATATCTGGAGCATCTTTTTCAGCCTTGGTTAAAAGCAAAAAATTTGTCTAGAATGAAAATTTTTCTAATTTAGCAGTTTCCTTTTAATCTGAACAATTACACTTATTCCAACAGGTGCAACAAAACATAATAAAAAAAAACTAAATGATTTTTTGAATGTTAGAAATTAGAAAAAGAAAAAATAGCAGAAATTTATTTGACAACTCAAATTTGTGGCTTGGCATAAATAAATTGAACGCACTCATTTGTGTTCATAAATGTTCTTTCTTCCTTTTAGATATCAGTGGGTGCCTCCATCACTACTTTATTAGAATGTCTCCAACAATTATAGCAGTAGCTATGACAATAGTTTACAATCCTCCCAAGACAG
Source organism: Parasteatoda tepidariorum (assembly GCF_982258835.1). Classification (NCBI taxonomy): domain Eukaryota; kingdom Metazoa; phylum Arthropoda; class Arachnida; order Araneae; family Theridiidae; genus Parasteatoda; species Parasteatoda tepidariorum. The sequence continues at coordinate 96,147,508 of NC_141765.1, read as the reverse complement.
TCCCCTTTTTCTATATCTGTAATGGGTTATTTCTTGTTCTCTCGAAATTAAATGTTTTGAAATACTTTAAAACTTAAAAATCATTGATAATCATTGTTGGAAATGAGTGATTTATGCAACACAATTTTTTATCATGTTATATTCAAAGTCTCCCTTGCTGTTTTGTGTTAAAACTTAGGTCGAAATTCTTTAAAATGTAATGTAAATTAATGTAAATCATTTAAAATGTAAATTAGGTCGAAATTCTTTAATTTACAAGCTTTGACGTTAGCCGCTCTTTTTAAGGTTTATCTTGAATGCAGTTTTTGTTACGACTTATTTTTCAAAATATTTTTAATTAAATTTATTTTTAATTTTTAATTTGAGGACAGATTATTGCATGATAAAATTATTAACATAAATAACTTTAGTAAGAGTAATTAGAAAACCAATGCTTTGATCCCCTAGTTTCTATTGAAATTTTTATACTATTAGAAATATAGAGGCTGAGATTTTTAATTCTGGTATTACACGTTACTCGTATTTTGTTTATCGCTAATAGGAAACTCTACGCAACAACGATAGAATGTTATACTTGTGAACTTTTAATGTTTTCAACAAATCTTCGAGTATTTTAAAGTTCTATTTTAAAGTTCTTAGTCCCTCAAAATTCTATTTAAAGAAAATTCCAACATCTTCAAATTGAACTGATAAATAACAAATTTACTGTATGTTTCAAAACTGCGATAGATTTTATGAGAAATGACTTTTCAAAGCAATGCAGTAAACTATATACCAATTCCACGTTCTAGGGATAATCAGTAATTGTAAATATACCAAATCTTTAATTTTACTGTCATAGTTTCGGATGTCATATGGTTTGTTACTGAATAGTCACCTGGTGTTGTATAGGTTTAAATATCATATTAGAAATTAAAACTTCGTTCTATTCCTGAAATAATTTAAAATAAAAGCTAATAAATAAATTTAATTAACAGCCATGCACTAACAAATACTTTTAGTAGTATACGCAAAATTTTTTCAAAGTATAATTATTTAAAAACTTTTTGCCTAAATAGATATCAATATTGTCCAGCTTCAAAAAATATCGTGTGTTAACATATGATCTTGGGATCCCGTTGAAATTTCTATCAAACTAAATATTTCAGGGAGTTTTTAAGAAATACTTGATTAGTTTTTAATACTATGAGAGAAGGTGCAAATTTTAGTCTTTTAAAAGAAAAATATCCCATACTGATAAACATGTTAGATTCATATCTACAAATCTATTTGTGACGGCTTTCACATGCTAATTAATATTAAAGTATTTTACCTTTTAAGGCATCATTACACAAAATTTGCTACGATTCATTTTTCGAAGAATTTTTGAAAATCTCATGCATGTGAATTATATTGGACAAAAATAAAAAGTATCTAGACATTATAATATTTATTTTTAAAAAAGGGACAAGAAACCGTTTGTGTTAACTGAAGTTGATGAAAGCTCCAAATTCTATTCATTCTACGCAGTGTAAAAATATACTTTATAATATCAGGACATAGTTTTTTTAAGTGGTAAACTGGATTGTATTTTTGACGAACTATTTTTTGAAGCAAACATTCTATGATCTTGTTCATTAA